>NC_083283.1:51624350-51964886 GCF_963506605.1 Zootoca vivipara | reverse complement strand
CAGGTTTATAATTAATCTTCCTGCTATTATTCAGATTATTGTTATAGCTTTCCCTCAATAATATCTGCTGCTTCACCAGCTTCAAAAAAAACTGCTACTCAGTTTTTAATTTTAGTAGCACACTTGGCTGTGATCCTTGGCTAGAATAATCACAATAGGAATTTCATGGTCACTTTGAGGCCAATTTATAGGAACATGTTTATCATGGGATAGTGTGTAAAATAGGCAGAGTGCTCTGCCATACAAATGTAACACTCCTAATGCTCATAAATGTATAGTAAGGAAAGTTGTTTCAAGTGTCTCCATTGGTTAGGAAGAGCTGGTTTGTCAAACTTGTCAATATCCTATTTCTCTGAAGAGCTTGTAATTTAAACTTTGGTGGAATAAGAAATTCTTGCACCAAGCCTGAGGTCACCTCTGCAAAGAGTTTTCATGCAGTACCACTGTCATGAAACTTTGGCCCATCTCTCTACTAAATTCTCAGCCTTCAAACAAATTTGAAATTCTCCCCATTATCTAAGACCCAATGTCTTGACCCAATAATGTGATTGATATATCAGTCTAGAAAGAAAACTATGATACTTTGTAGACTGCTTTTCTATCATATATTTTTCTTTTTCTATGGTATATTTTATTTTGAGAGCTGCCAAAAAACATCCATGAAATGCATTCAAGAAAGCCCAGCATTGCCTTTCTGTTGTGCCAACTCCTCTAAAGCAAAAGTCTCATATCTGGTGAAGCCTACGTTGATACAACTGTTCTCTTGCTCCCATTCTTTTAGCTTTCAAAATGATTTGTCTCACAATGACATCGTTAAATGGAACTACATTTGGAAGAGTGGTTATATTGTGACAAATAGGACAGGTCTATTTGGAACAATTTTCTGTAAAAAAAATTATTTGGTGCTCCAGGCTGGCATGATCATGTATTGATTTTATCTTTTCATGGTTTCATTTGTTTCTCAAAGTCAAATTTGAGGCAAAGGGCCTTCTTGGTAGTGGTGCCCCACCTGTAGAACGCCCTCCCATCAGAAAAAAACAACTATCTAACTTTTAGAAGACATCTGAAGGCAGCCCTGTTTAGGGAAGTTTTTAATGTTTGAAGTTTTATTTGTTTTTATTCCTCTGTTGGGAGCTGCTCAGAGTGGCTGGGGTATAAATAATACAATTATTATTATTACTATTACTATTACTATTACTATTATCTTCCAGGTGAAACTTACCGGTAGTTCACAATATATTTGTGCAAAGTATTTAGCCATGGGCCTGGTATGTTATGAAGATACTTCACCTCACTGGTGCCTTAAGGACATCCATTAGTGCCTTGACTCCTAAAGCTTCACTTTAGTCGTGTAAAGGCTCGTGCAAGTATGGCACAGGATGTACACAATGGTGCACCTCACCAGCATTCGTCTCCTACCCATCTTCCAATGTGATTCATGCCAACAATGCCCTTCTGTAATCTACAAAGGTCAGATTGCCTTTAAACATAGATGCAGATGTTGCAGGTCTCACTTATCCTTCTTATGCTAACCTGAAATACGGTAGAGAGCCTGGATGTGGCAATTTATATGCAAGATTACAAGGTGCAGTTTGAGGAGCATAGCCTAGTTTTCTCTTCGCTTTGAATGTCCTTATACAATAGAATTGCCCACCTATTTTTGTTATGTTTTGCTTATGGAATGATCCATTCATTTATCACCCATTCAATTAAAAATGAAACCTTTAAAACAGGCATAGGCAAACTCAGCCCTCCAGATGTTTTGGGACTACAACTCCAATCATCCCTAGCTAACAGGACCAGTGGTCAGGGATGATGGGAGTTGTAGTCCCAAAACATCTGGAGGGCCGAGTTTGCCTATGCCTGCTTTAAAAAGTGTGAAATATCTTGAAGTAAAGCTCAGGGTGGAGATTTTAAGAAAGGACATTGCAGAAAAGCCAGCCAATAAATGCCAAGCTCAAGTGGTTTCTGATTTAACTTAAAGATCTGGGTTCTGTTTCTGTTTTTTAAGCACTTGACCCTGGAAAGGAATGGGAATAGGCTTGACTGCAATAGCTAAGGAATTTCCAAAACAACCTCACTGCTCCCAACATGCCATGTTTCTTTTCAGCCACAGATAAGTGACAGCTGGCAGGATTTCTTGCTTGAAAAAAAATGTGCATTATGGTTCACAAGGTTCTGAAATTCTTTCAACTACTGAGGTGAATGAGAATAGCTTTCCCTGAAGAAACTCAGTATTGACTTCCATAAGTATTCAAACAACAGAATGTGCATTTCATGAATTTGTGTCTAGTGGTTTATTGTTCATTTTTGCTAGTACTTTTTTTGCTACCAGATGGTAGTTATATATTGTTGAATAAGAGGTCGCAAATATGAGAAGTGCATTCTGTTTCTGATATAACTCAGTGCTGGGCCATGAGCTGTAATCTGAGATGCACCTTGAGATGACCTAGGAGATGAGCTAGGAGCTGTGTTGGACAACATATCTTACTGGTGGTATGCAGCTGTTTCCCTCTCTGATGAGCATTAACCATTCCCAACTGGTTAATGGCTGTGACAGCAGTTTCTGGCCCACAACTGAGAGCCTCAGGCTGAAAGCCCTTATGCTCTCACCCTTTGGCTCACAACTCCAGACAAGATGGAGGCTTAAGTACCTGTGAGGTGACGTAAAGCAGACAAAGACTCAAAGGCTCAGCCAGACAACAACAACAACAACATATTATTATTATTATTATTATTATTATTATTATTATTATTATTTATACCCCGCCCATCTGGCTGAGTCTCCCCAGCCACTCTGGGCGGCTCCCAATTCAAGGGCGTCATGGGGCAAGTTAGGGCAGCTGCCCTACTCTAGAAGCAGGGCTGGTGGGCAGAGGCGGAGCACAGCCCGGCGGAGCGCGAGTTCGCCATTCCCGCCGCGCCGCGCCGCACCCTCCCTCCAGCTCCCCGCCGTGCCCTCAGGCAAGGCCAAGCGCGGCGGGGAACCAGGGAGCGCGGCGCGGTGGGCGGGAACGCTGAACTCGCACTCCGCTGGGCTGGGCTCCGCCTCCGCCCACCAGCCCTGCTTCTAGGGAGGGGCACAGCCCGGCGGAGCACGAGTTCGCCGTTCCCGCCCGCCGCGCTGCGCCCTCCCTCCAGCTCCCCGGCGCGCCCTCTGGCAAGGCCAAGCGCGGCAGGGAACCAGAGAGCGCGGCGCGGCGGGCGGGAACGCTGAACTCGCGCTCCGCTGGGCTGGGCTCCGCCTCCGCCCACCAGCCCTGCTTCTAGGGAGGGGCACAGCCCGGCGGAGCGCGAGTTCGTCGTTCCCGCCCACTTTGTGGCCCCTCCCCTTCCGTGCCTTGGCCCCTCCCCTTGCCCCCCCTAGTTTTGATCCTGGGTACGCCTATGTCCCAATTGAATATTAAAACAGTACAGCATTAAATATTAAAAGCTTCCCTAAACAGGGCTGCCTTCAGATGTCTTTTAAAATTAGGATAGCTGCTTATTTCCTTGACATCTGATGGAAGGACATTAAACAGGGCGGGTGCTGTTACCGAGAAGGCCCTCTGTCTGGTTCCCTGTAATCTCACTTCTCGCAATGAGGGAACCGCCAGAAGGCCCTCGGCGCTGGATCTCAGTGTCCGGGCTGAACGATGGGGGTGGAGACGCTCCTTCAGGTGTACAGGACCAAGGCCGTTTAGGGCTTTAAAGGTCAACACCAACAATTTGAATTGTGCTCAGAAACGTACTGGGAGCCAGTGTAGATCTCTCAGGACTGGTGTTATGTGGTCCCGGCGGCCGCTCCCAGTCACCAGTCTAGCTGCCGCATTCTGGATTAGTTGCAGTTTCCGGGTCACCTTCAAAGGTAGCCCGATGTAGAGCACATTGCAGTAGTCCAAGCGGGAGATAACCAGAGCATTCACCACTCTGGCAAGACAGTCTGCAGGCAGCTAGGGTCTCAGCCTGCATACCAGATGGAGCTGATAGACAGCTGCCCTGGACACAGAATTGATCTGCACCTCCATGGACAGCTTCAGGGGCACAGTTACCCCATTCAGGACCAGGGAGTCCTCCACACCTGCCTGCCTCCTGTCCCCCACAAACAGTACTTCTGTCTTGTCAGGATTCAACCTCAAACTGTTAACCACCATCCATCCTCCAACCGCCTCCAGGCACTCACACAGGACCTTCACCGCCTTCACTGGTTCTGATTTGAAAGAGAGGTAGAGCTGGGTATCATCCGCATACTGATGAACACCCAGCCCAACCCCCCTGATGATCTCTCCCAGCGGCTGCATATAGATGTTAAAAAGCATGGGGGAGAGGACAGAACCCTGAGGCACCACACAAGTGAGAGCCCAGGGGTCTGAACACTCATCCCCCACCACCACTTTCTGAACACGGCCCAGGAGGATGTTATGGTCGATGGTGTCAAAAGCCACTGAGAGATCCAGCAGAACTAGAAAATCAGGATGAAATAGCAAGCTAGAACTGAAGAACAATCTAGGGGGCAGGACTTAGGAGCAAAGATGACCAGTGTGCCAGAGCTCAGTTAGACCCTGTTGCTTCAGAAAGGCTCAACTGGAACCGGAAACCATCTTATAGCCATTTGTGTCCGTCCATTGCCTAGTGTGGGTGGATGGGTACATTCCAGAGGCTGAGGAAACTGTATTGCAATGCACAGTTCATGCATGGCAGCTCTGGACAGTATGAAATATATTTTCTGTAATGATGTGCCTTCCTTTATGGTTCAGTTTTTGCCTTTAGAATCAATAAAATCATTTAGAATAAATTAATACATGACAGTAACATTTTTAATGTCATCTGTTTATCACAATATAGAGGAAAACAGCTGTTTCCCCCTCCTGATTTTTGTTTTGCAATTTTTGTGGTAGAAATGATATTTATCTAGCATCTAAAGTAGCAATTGATAGACTGTGTGTCATATCTGGAAAGCTCTGGACTGCCATTTCACTTCTAGCACTACTACTGGATAATGGGGATAGCTCATGGCCATCAGAGAGCTTGTAACAGCTCACAACAGAGAAAGAATTCATAAATTTCTGCTGAATTATGGCTCAAGGTCATACTTATGCTCCCTCCAGTTTTGTTATTACAGATTTCCCCATCCAACTGTATGCATATGTGCTGGAAATTATCTGTTATTCATACTGAGAAGAGGTAAATGCTGACTTGGCAATTGTTGCACAGTGCACTGAATCTATAGCAGATTGAATTGACTTACCTAAGAGACCAGCTTCTCCCCCATGTCTTATTAGGACCCTTTTTTTTAATCAAACGTGAGCGAGCATCCTTATTGCAACCAGGTCCCCAGGATTTCTGGCAACAAGGGAGCTCATGGGGATGCTGGAAGTGGCATTGCCACTGGGAATCTGTGTCCTGTCATTTTCTATCATTTATTTAAGTTATTAGTTGCTTTTTCCACAGAAGTGACTCAAAGTGATTTTACAGAAACAAGTGCTAAAAAGAAGAGTAAAAACTGACTCAGTCCATTGACCTTACAGTTCCCAAGGGTTCCTGACAGCAGTGTACGCTTTCACATAGAGGTGTCTACTTCTCTAGACCTTCTCCAACACCGTTTCCCATAACAACAGACCCAGGTTGCGAAAAGGCGAGGACTGGCACCATCTACCTTTCAGGTGAGTCTAACTCCAAATTGATCCCATTATGAGTTGGGCCAAAGCTGAGCATTTATTGGGCTCAGCTTCAAACTGGCCGGGGGGGGGGGGGCTCCTGAGTTTGATATGTGTGCCTCTCCCAGTTACAAGACTTGCTGCTGTCACAGTTAAGAACTCTTTACAACTTTTCGTAAATACCTGAAACAGGCACTGGAACCCAGATACCAAACTTACTCTTTTCTGACACTGAGGGAGGTTTCTTATCTCTTCAAGGAAAGTAAATAAATGAAACCAGTACCCATTAAACATTATAATACAGCTGAATGAATCACCCTTTGCTTTCCAGACTCTCTGTTTTGTCAGACAATGTGTCTAGGGTCACAGAAGCAACCAATGTTCAATGTGCATTTATAGGCACAATATTCTTTTATACCCCTAAGGACCAATTTATTCCCTCCTTCCCCTGTTCTACGGCGACTTTGTTAAAAAGCTTAGTTTTCCCTGTTTGATGCTTATGCCCTTGATTATATGTGTTATTTTAGCATCAACAGCCACACTCCTATCTGCCAAAACTGTATAAAAGAATACTTTCAGACATCGGCATGGGAGCCAAGAAACAAAAACTTAAATGGATAGCGGCAGCACAAGAGACTAGAATGAAATGACATTTAAAGGATGCTAACATAGTGCATGTCTTCCTCCACTCTTCTCTCCTGAGAATTGCCTGGTAACAACAATGCAGCTTTCTTCCAGCTGCAGGATATGAATTAGGAGAGCTGGTGCATCTGAGACCAACAAAGCACTTCTCTCTTCTGTTTCAAGATCTACCGCTTACCATCACATCTAATACATCTTAATTTAAAGTTTTACTAAACCAAATATTTTAAAATGCAGATGGTTCCCCCCCCCATCCAGTGGATGATAAATAATTGTAGGGAAACATAGCAAGTCAGACCATTGGCCTATCTCAGGGGTTCCCAAACTAAGGCCTGGGGGCCAGATGTGGCCCAATCGCCTTCTAAATCCGGCCCACGGACGGTCCGGGAATCAGCATGTTTTTACATGAGTAAAATGTGTCTTTTTATTTAAAATACATCTCTGGGTTATTTGTGGGGCCTGCCTGGTGTTTTTACATGAGTAGAATGTGTCCTTTTATTTAAAATGCATCTCTGGGTTATTTGTGGGGCATAGGAATTCGTTCATTTTCCCCCCCAAAATATAGTTCGGCCCCCCACAAGGTCTGAGGGACAGTGGACCGGCCCCCTGCTGAAAAAGTTTGCTGACCCCTGGCCTATCTGGTTCTTTATTCTGCGCACTAGCTGGTAACAACTCTTTAGAGCAGATGTGGGGGGGGGACATATGACCTTCCAGATGTTGCTGAACTACAGTTCCCATAATCTCTGGCTGTGGTCCATATTTGCTGAGGCTGATGGGAACTGCAGCATTTGAAGGGCCACACCTGCTCTAGGGTTTCAGACAGAATCTTTTCTCACCCCTACCTGGAAATGCTGGGCTTGAAACTCAGACCTTCTGCATGCAAACCAGGTGTCCTGCTATTATTTATTTATTTTACATTTATATACCACTTTTATCTTACAAGGATCTTGAGGTGGTGTGCTTTGTTATCCTCCCCTTTTCAGCCTCCCAACAACCCTATGAGATAGGTTAGGCTAAGAAATGGTGACTGGCCCAGGGTCACCCAGTGAGCTTCATGGCTTAGTGGGGATTCGAACCCTGCTCTCCCAGGTCCTAATCCAACACTCCAACCATTATACCACTCTGGCTGCCCAGCTACAATCCTCCCTCATTCTTTTCCTATCCTGTTCCGAATTACTCCTTTTGCTAATGTTCTTTAAACCAAACCAAGGATGCAATCTGATGGACACGTAACATGAGTTTAGACCCCCGTTGAACACAGTGGGATTTACATCTAAACAAACATTACAGTATAGGGTGAACTGTAATGGACAGATTTCAATTCTCTTTTCTGTGTGAACAGCATCTGCCATTTTTAGGAACAAAGCATATGCTATGAGTAAGATGAAGCTACAGGGGGGAAATAACACCTCCCACAACTTCTCCATTCCCAAAACATATGGTATCACTTACTCCCGTTGTGATGTCATGGTTTTGCATGATTCCCTGCCGCTGTTGCACATTCTCTCTGTGTGTGTATCCCTGTCTCCACTAGCAGCAGTCAACTATTTTTATTCAATATAAATAAATAAGAATAGTCATCTGCTGCTATTGGAAATGGATACACACCCACTACCTTTATAAATAGGAAAACATGAGGCAAGTGTCAGTGATGTTACAGAGTGGTTGGGGTAACCCAGCCAGATGTATAAAAAGTATTATTATTATTATTATTATTATTATTATTATTATTATTATTGCATTGCATTATTATTGCAGCAGGAACCTCAGTGTTGTCTGCAAACGAGCTGGCTCTGAGTTTGAAGTACTCCTTTTATGACATTGGCTTACCTCATATCAGTGGTGAGTACTTATGAGGCATCCTTTTAAAATTTCTTCAAGTGCCACAGAGTGTGGAAAGAATGTACAGCTCAGGGGAGAGCATTGGCTTTGTTTTCAAAAAGATCAAGTTTTCTTTGATTGGCTGTGGTGAGCTTTGTTTTCATGTGCGAGTGGGATGTGTGTGTGTGTTTTTGTCTTGTTGGGCCGCGTATGTGATAAAGGGTAACCATATCGGGGTGAAAGCGTCATCTTCTATAACAACAACAACAACAACAACAACAACAACAACAACAACAATTTATTATTTATACCCCACCCATCTGGCTGGGTTTCCCCAGCCACTCTGGGCGGCTTCCAACAAAATATTAAAATACAATGGTCTGTTAAACATTAAAAGCTTCCCTAAAGCTTCGTCCCCATGTCAGTTTCACCAACTCCAACATCTCTCACCACCAAAGGAATACAAGTGAATAGTGAAGAGAATCCACACAAGTGACGCTGACACAAAACCCCACATATACACTAAGTAGAATAGAAGTATTGCCACCCCACCCCACTCACCACTCCGCCCATCACCTCTTTCTCCCTCTTTCCCCCTTTTCTTCCTAATGTAACATTAATGTCTCAACAAATGAAACTGATCTGTAGAAAATGTAACTTGAAAAAAGAGACATTGCGCATACAGTACTTTTGTAAACCAAGAAATCTTTAATAAAAATATATATATTAAAAAGGGGGGAAATATCAAGTTTTAGTCTTTAGCATCTCCAGACATTGCAAAAACTTTTGAAAACCAAGAAATCTTTAATTAAAATATATATTAAAAAAGGAAAAAAATATCAAGTTTTAGTCTTTAGCATCTCCAGCCAAGTGGGAAAAGACCTCTGTCTTAAACGCCAGAGGGACATTGCCAATCAGTGTAGACAATACTGAGCTAGGCGGACTCAGTATATCACAACTTCCTGTGTTCCTAGAGAGAAAGACTTAACATCCTTCATTGCTCGGAGGTATTGTGGGAAAATAGAAATGGCAGCGTACATATTCAGTTACCAGGTGTGTGGGTCCCTGGCTGTGTCCCCTTGTTGCTGGAACCTGCTGGTACAGGGCGCAGTCTCCTCCAGAAACAATACACCAATTCCTGCCTCCCCATGCCACATCAAAACAAAACATAACCTTGCTCCTATTTCCAACAAGCATTTCAGGACTTAAGTTAACCCAGCTATCCTCTTCTGCTGGTTTCAACAGTATGTTTACAAATCCTACAGCTAGCTTTAGCTGGATTAGGTGCTTAGGGTTTTTTTTTAGCTGTTATAGTTTATGTCAATATTATAAATGCTACCTGTGGAAACTTAAAGGTTGCTTTGCTGTATACATCTGTCTCTTAGCCGTAATTCTGAAGATGCTGCCTGGAATATTTTACATACCCCATATATATATATATATATATATATATATATATATATATATATATATAATATCATGTGTTCGTTCAATGTATTCCTAATGTATTCCTGTAATCACACTTACCCAAGGGTAATATATGTTTCTCAAACTATATCCTTATAGAGCCATAGATGTAGTATGGAGTGAGCAATCGGCCATTTCATATTCTTATTTCACTTGTGTTTTTCTTCCCTCATATAATAATTATAGCCTTCTTCTCTTTCTGTATACTGTAGAATGAAATCTTGAGGCAGTAAAACATTCCAGCTCATAGTAGCATTATTGTGTCCATGGGCTCCTGGATGTTGCCATAGCAGTGTTTCAGTCCCAGGGAGAGGTGGGGTGCTGTTGAGGGCAGGGGTATGAGAGAGCGAGGACCCCAAGGGCAGGGTGGAGAAGACCTCCCTCTCTGATGACAGTACATCCTACCAACTCCTTGGAACCAAGGTCCCTTTGCCCTTCCCTTAATAGAAAATATTCTGGGGCAGGGCCCCCCCAAAGTTAATGGGCATTGCCATTCAAATGGTACGTTTGTGTCGCATCATGTGATTGATTATGCGGGGTGGGGCTTACCTGGTCCCCCAATATTTTATTCGAATTGGCACCCCTAATGCTCCCATAGCAGTTGCTTCAGATGAATGTGTGAATGAGAGTTATAGGAAGCCAATTCTTCTTTGGCTAAAATTCAGATTCAAACCAGAGATAGGTGTTCATAATACTCACTTTGCATTATGTCTTGGTGAAATTCATAGTCTGAATCAAAAATTTATGTACTTCAGCAACATAACTATGGCAGAAGTTCATCAAGTTCAATTCATAGGCTTACAGCAGTATCTTCCATCACCTCCCCGATACATTAAACTCATAATCCAGGATACAGCAGACAGTAGGAACAAGCAAGGAGTGCTACACTAATAGGAGTCATCTCCAGATTGTCAGACTGTGTCAGCCAAGGTTACCTTTTAGAATATTTAACATGTTTCTCAATATCTGTCACTGGTTTTAATGAGGTAAATTTAAGAGGAAAAATATATCTGGGTTGTGCACTGGCAATATTAATTGACATCTCTTTCAAGTAGTACCAACAGGTTCCTGACATGGATATTCAAATCCATTCATTAAGCACAAAAGAACAATTTGTTCCCTAGCATAATGAAAAGCTGGTCTCTTATCACTTCCTCAGTTCTGGCTTGGAGGGGGTATTTTAAAAATAACTTTTCATTAACTAGATTTTTTTTAAAAAAAAAACACTTAAGTTTTTTAAACCACATTGCTCCCTCTGTGGCATGAAACATCTACTGTTTCTAAGGAAGGCAACTATCATATTTGGCTTTGGAAGTCTTCTGGTAATTAATGTTGCTTGGCAATGCTGCCCTGTTAGATGGAGGGTGAAATCTCCCCTATCTTCTCGCCTGTGCTGTTCTGTGGGTTTTCCCAGCAGGGATGGACTTTGGTATTATGACGCCCTGAGCGAGGACAAAATTTGGCACCCCGATAATTATTTCTTTCACAATAATTCCTTTTGGTACCATTGCTTCTCAGTAGGTACACATACAGTGGTACCTCTGATTACGAACTTAATTTCTTGCGGAGGTCCGTTCTTAACCTGAAACCGTTCTTAACCTGAGGTACCACTTCAGCTAATGGGGCCTCCCGCTGCCACCGTGCCACCAGCGTGCAATTTCTGTGCTCATCCTGGGGCAAAGTTCTTAACCCGAGGAGTTTAGCGGAGTCTGTAACCCAAAGTGTTCGTAACCCGAGGTGTTTGTAACCCGAGGTAAAGGTAAAGGTACCCCTGACCACTAGGTCCAGTCGTGACCGACTCTGGGGTTGTGCGCTCATCTCGCATTATTGGCCGAGGGAGCCAGCGTATAGCTTCCAGGTCATGTGGCCAGCATGACAAAGCCGCTTCTGGCAAACCAGAGCAGAACATGGGAACGGCGTTTACCTTCCCGCTGTAGCGGTTCCTATTTATCTACTTGCATTTTTTTTTTTTTTTTTTAAAGGCAAAGCTAGCAAAGAAATTTATTTACAAATATACAAATCTGGAAAAACAAAAGCAGGCATCTGTTTTGTGTATACTGTATATTCCTGTGTATAAGATTACTTTTTTTTAATATATATATTTTTTTTTTATTAACGGTTTTCTCAGTTTACAAAGACGTGTACAATGTCTCTCATAACATTTTTACAGATCAGTTTCAATTGTTGAGACATTGGGGAGGAAAAGGGGGGGAGCGGTAGATAAGGGAAGGGGGTGTGGCAATGTTTCTGTTTTACTTAATGTGTGTGGGGGGGGTTGTCAGCGTCGGTTGTGCAGGTTCTTTGTTGTGCATTTGTTTTCCTTTGGTGGTGAGAGTTGTTGGGGTTGGCCTAGGATATAGTTTTCTTTTGTGGTTGGCTGTGGTGGTCTGTTTTATGTGAGTGGGGTGGGTGGGTGTTCTGGGTCAGGTTAGCCAAATTGATTTGTATGCTGTTGGTGGATTTCTGTCATTTTCTTGTTGGGCTGTGTATGTGATGAAGGGGAGCCATATTGGTGTGAAGCCGTCTTCTTCTATTTGTCCCCGTGTCAATTTCAACTTATTGGTTAATTTTTCTAGTAGGGCTGTTTCCCATACCGCCTGGTACCATTGGTCCATGCTTACTCCTGACAGGTCTTTCCAGTGTCTGGTTATGGTGCTTCTGGTTGCTGAGAGTAAGTGGGTTATGAGTTCTTTGTGATGTAGATAGGTGTTATTGTCCTGGAAGATGTTTAGCAGGGCCAGTTCTGGGGTAAGTTCTAATGTTTGTTGGGTTATTTTACCTATTTCTCTTACGGTTGTTCTCCAGAATTGTTGGGTTTTGGGGCATTCCCACCACATGTGGAAATATGTGCCTGTTGAGGTGCATCCTCTCCAGCATTTTGATGAGGTTCCTGGGCGTATTAGTGCTAGTTTTCGTGGTGTTAGGTACCACCTGTAGATGGTTTTCAGAGTGAGTTCTTTCCTTTTTGCTGATATGGATTTAAAGGGGGGTTTAGACCACATTCTGGTCCATTGAGTGGGGTTAATCTCGTAGCCTATGTCGTCTTCCCATTGTTTTTTTATTGTGTCTGGGGGGTTTGTGGGATTTTGGAGCAGTATTTTATATATTGCAGATACCATCCCTTTGCCGTGACCCTTTGTTGTTAGGAGGAGATTTTCAAAGGGTGTCAGGGGTCTTGTTGCTGCTAGTTTTATTGCTGGCTTGTTTAAGAGGGCATGTAATTGGTGTTGTGCTAACCAGGGTATTTGGGTGTCTTCTAGTTTATCTTGTATTTCTTGTGTTGTCAGAGGTGTGTTATTTTTGTAAAAGTCTATTAGGCGGTGTAGGCCTTTGGTTTGCCAAGTTTTAGTTTGGATGTTTTGTGCTGCGTGGTGGAATAACGGATGGTAGACCAGGGGGAGTAGTGGGGATGTGGTTGGGGATAATTTGTCCGTTTCTGTTTTCCATGCCTTGAACATGGTTTGTGTGTACCTATTAAGTGTTGTGGGGATCTTTCTTAGTTTGTTTGGGAGAAATGGGTATGCTGTGGTGCAGGTACTTTCAATTGTGTCTCTCTCTAGGTGTATCCATTGTTTTGTCTCGTCTTCCAGTATATATGGGATTATATGTCGAATTTGGTTGGCCCTGTAATATGTTTCTATGTTAGGGATTCCCCATCCTCCCTGTGAGGTGGGGAGGTGCAGGTATTTGGTGCTTATTCTTGGTTTCTTATGTGAGAAGATGAAGGAGTGTAGTTTTCTCTGCCATCTGCGGAGTTGGATTGGGGGGATCCAGATTGGGAGGGTTTGGAATAAGTAGGTTAGTTTTGGGAGAGTGATCATTTTGATCATTGCCATTCTATCTGAGAGGGTGAAGTTCATGTTGTTCCATTTCTTTAGGTCCTTGTTTATTTGTCGCCACAAGGGTTTATAGTTGTGTAGGTATAATTTGTTGAGATTTTTGGTTATTTGTACCCCTAGGTATCTGAACTTGGTGTGACAGAGTTTTATTTTGGTGATATTAGTGAGTTCTTTCTGGGTGTGGGGAGGGGTATTGAAGCACATGGCTTCTGATTTTGCAAAGTTTACTCGCAGGCCTGACACCGTTGCAAATGTGTTGAGTTCTCTGGTTAGGGAGAGTGCTGTGTTTAAGGGGTCTGATGTTGTGACCATTAGGTCATCTGCAAAGAGCCCTAATTTATATGTTCTGCCTTTTATTTCCACTCCTTTGATGTCTGTGGCCGCGCGGATTCGGATTGCTAGCGGTTCTAGGGCTAGTATAAATAGGAAGGGGGATAGTGGGCATCCTTGTTTTGTGCCTCTTTGGATTTCTATGTTATTCGAGTCTATGTTGTTGATTCTGCATTTTGCTGAGGCTTCGGAGTATATTTGTTTGAGGATTTGTAGAAAGTTTGGGCCAAATTTCATGCTAGTTAGTACTGCTAACAGGTATTTCCATTCTAGGCAATCAAAGGCTTTGAGGATGTCTAGAGACATAATTGTCAGTGGGGTTTTGGTTGCCTTGCTGTGTTCGATTAGGTTCAGCAGTTTCCTGATGGGGTCTGTGATATTGCGACCGGGGACGAAGCCGGTCTGATCTGGGGCTACTAAGTTGCGTAAGAAGTTTTTTAGGCGGTTGGCCAGGATTGATGTGAATATCTTGTAGTCTTGGTTTATTAATGAGATTGGGCGATATGATTCAACTTTGAGGTTGTCCTTCAGTGGTTTTGGGATGGAGACTATTTTGGAGTGGGTCCAGGTTTGGGGGATGGGCCCCCCTTTCATGATGTCGTTAAATAGGCGGGTCATGTGTGGCATTAGGGGTTCTTTGAATTTCTTATAGAATTCTGCTGTGAAGCCGTCTGGGCCTGGGGCTTTGTGTGGTTTCAGGTTTTTGAGGACCTCGTCTATTTCCTCTGGGGTGATGGGCCTGTCCATGTATTCCTGTTCTTCATCTGTTAAGGTAGGCATGGTCATTCCTGCTATGAATTCTTTTATTTCCTTCTCAGGTGGGTTGCAGGAAGTGTATAGATTGGAGTAAAATTCTGCAAATTCTGAAGTTATTTCTTTGGGGGAGAATGTTGTGTTGCCGTCTTTTTTGGTGATGCAGTGTATTCTTGTTTTGAGTGTTCTTTTCCTACATCTATTTGCTAATAGTCTGGAGTTTTTCCCTCCATATTCGTAGAAGCGTTGTTTAGAATATAGAATGCTGATCATTGTTTTGTTGATTTCTAGGGAGTCTATTTCCCTTCTCTTTTGTTCTATGAGTTTAAGAAGTTTTTTGGATCCTGTTTGTTTGTAGCGAGATGAGAGGGTTGTAATGTCTTGTTCCATTGTACTAATCTTTGTGGAGGTTTGTTTTTTAAGGAGTGTTTTCTCTTTTATGCAAGCTCCTCTGGTGACTGCTTTCATTGCGTCCCATAGGAGGGGGGTTGTTATGTTGTTCACATCATTTTCTTTGAAGTAATTTTGAAGGGTTTTTGTGAGACTTTCTCTAATTTGTTTGTTTGTGGTTAGGATGGGGCTAAAGGACCATGATGGGGTACTATGTGTTCTCTCTCCTATTTTAATGGTGACTTCTACTGGGGCATGGTCTGTGATTTTAATGTTGCCTATGTTTGATGATTCCACCTGAGGGATTAGACTCTGTGTGAGCAGAATGCTGTCCAATCTGGACGTTGTGCCATGTCGTCCAGATTGGAATGTGTGGGTAGTGTCTCCCGGGTTTTGTTCACTCCAAATGTCGTAGAGACCCCTGTCTTTTAGCAGCTTTATTAACTTGTAAGAGTCCCTAGTTATTGGGGGTTTTCCGCGAAGAAAAGTTGCCCATGGGGTTGTAGATTGGATGTTTTTTAGGGATATGCCTTTCATATTTAGGTTGAGGTCGCCTCCTAGGATGGCTTCCCCTTCCATGAAGGAGAGAAGTTTGTTCAATGTCTTCTGGAAGAATTCTAGTTGTTTTGAGTTTGGGGCATATATAGAGCCGATTGTCAGTTTAATTTTGCCATCTAGTGTTCCTTTGATGAAAATGAATCTGCCCTTTTTGTCCTTCAGGACTGTTGTGGCTTTGAAGTTTAGGTCTTTATTAAGTATTACAGCAACTCCACGAGCCTTTCCTGAGCCTTGTGCCACCCATTGTTGACTGAAGCGGGGGTCGCTCAGAAGTTTGTTCCCTTTGGGGGGGTTGTGTACTTCTTGTAGGAAGGTGATGTGTGGTTTCATGGTGTTTATGTATGAGGTAATGCGTTTTCTTTTAATGGGGTTTCCCAACCCCCTCACATTTAATGTAATCGCTTTTAAGTTAGCCATCATGTCTATCTCTTGTGTAAGGCAAATCCTTGCCAACCCGTCCAGGTTGTCCTGTGTCTCTCACTATGTGTTGTTTGCTGAACCATTGGGGTTTCGCTGACCTAGGGTGTGGTGGGTAGGGGGCTAATGGGGTTGGAGTTAGGTTTGGGTTAGAGAGTGGGGGGTAAGTTGTATAGAGTTTCCTATGTGTAGGTTTATAGGCATTCGTTTGGGGTATTTTAGGCCGTTCGGCCCTTGGCCTGTTGGCCCTGGGTCTCAGCTGATGTGGAGGGCCGTGTCCAGAGACAGGCCTTCCCCCTTGTCGATTACGAGGGGGGGTGATCAGCGAGACGATGTAAAGCATCCTTGTGGCATGGATGTCAGGCATAGGGTTTGGGAACAATGTTGCCAGTATTAATAGCAACATCATTTTTGTGTTAGGGTGTCGGTGTGAGTGTTGGTGCGCTCTCTGGTGCCACCATTGTGCTGATTGGGTTTTATCTTTTAGCCTGATCGTAGGTTGGGTAGTGTAGGTTGCATTTGTTATTTTTCCTTAGAATGGATTGGGTGTGTGTGTTGAGGGTGTGTGTTATGAGTTGTTGGGTGGTGGGGTGTGTGGTTGAGATTGTCTGGACTGGTGTTGGAGTGGCGGTTTCTGTGGGGTTGTGGGGCTGGGGGGGAATGTTGTTGGTGTCAGTGCTTTTCTTAGCCTAAAGGGAAGGGGGGAGGGGGGGGAGAGTCACCAGTCCTTCCGCTTGAGATGTTTTCCGGCTGCTTCATTTTGCTGCAGTTGTTGTTGCAGTAGGGTCGTTCCTCTGTGCTGTGTTGACTTAGTCGGTCTTGGTCAGGCTTCTCGTGTCGTATGGTCGGCCGGATGGTTTCGCGCATGATGGTGTTGTTTGGTTGTATTTGCGTGCTTTGTGTTGCTCTTGATTCTTTGCCTTTTTCTTCTTGTTGTTCTGGACTTTCGTCCAGCCATTTGCTGTTGTTTCGTTGTCTTGGTCTTGGCTGTCGCTTGGTGGGTCCTCTTGAAGCCATTCCAGTGGGATGTTGAGTCCGAGGTCCTTCAGTAGCTGCCTGGCTTCCGTTTTGTTGGTAGCTGTGTGTTGTTTTGCGTTTTTTGTTGCAATGAGGCGGAAGGGGAAGCCCCATCGGTATTTGATCCCTGCTTCTTGGAGACTTCGGGTGCATGGGCGTAGGGTTTTCCTCCGGATTAGGGTATCTTGGGACAGATCTTGTAAGGCCAGTATGTTGTTGTTTTTGTATTGAAGGTTGGTCGAATTTCTAAGGTGGTTCCAGATTTCTTCTTTCTTCTTGTATCGTGCGAAGCACACGATGATGTCCCTTGGGGGTTCGCCGGGTTCTGGCATGGGTCTTAGAGCTCTGTGTGCCCTCTCCAGGTCATCTATCTCGATTTTCAGGTTTGGCACTGTGTCTCTTAGCCAGCTTACTATTAGGTGCGCTGGGCTTTTCTCTTCCGCTTTTTCCGGAAAGTTGCGAAAGCGGATGTTGCAGCGTCTATTCCGATCTTCAAGGTCCGCTTGTTTGATTTTCAGTTCTTCGTTTTCTGTTTCCAGTTCGTTCAGTTTCTTTTTTATATGTGTGTTTTCCTCCTGGTGTTGCTCTATTGCCCTTTTTTGTGTTTGGTTCTCGTTCTCCAGAGCTACCAGTTTGGATGTTAGTTCATTGACTTGTGCCTGTAGGGGGGCCACTGCGTCCTCCAGTTGTTTTGTGAACTGTTTTGTTAATTCTTTCGTTATTCTCTCTATTAGTCTTGTTTCCAGATCCCTCTGATCTTTTTTAGTCATCGGGTGGTCGTCTTCTTGGAGAGGCGTTACGTTCTCAGCACTGTTTGCCATGTTCCTGGTTGGTGTTGTCGTGGTTTCCCTGGGGTTTTCGGTTTGGGGTCTGCTTGGTGACTTCTTGGAGTAGGGTTTGTTGTGATTGGGAGTCGTGGTGTTAGGTTGTTGGATTGATCAGGCGTTGATTGGTGGCTATTCAGAGCGTTTGAATTAGGCGGTCATTTGTGTGTCGCCTGGGTTGTGTTTGCAAGCTTCTCTGGAGTTCTCGCGTTCTCCTCAGTGGTGCACCCTCGTGTGTTCAGGGGGGGGTGTTGGGGTCCAGTTGGGGGTTCTGGATCCACAACAGGTAATTAAGGGATTTGAGAGTGGCAGGATTGTTTTCAGGTAGATTTAAGCAGAACTGTATAGTGTCAGAGGGTGGGAAAGAGGAGGGAGAGGAGATTTAGGAGGAGGGAAAAGAAGGGGGAGAGGGGGAGGGATAGGAGATTGGAAGGTAGATGGGGGTTGGAGGGAAGTGGGGGAGTGGGGGGGGAGGGAAGGAGTGAAAGGGCGGTAGAGAGAGAGGGAGAGAGGGGGGAGGGAAGGGAGGAGGGAAAGTAGTAGCAGTGATGGTTTATTGTATTGGTGCTTTTAGGTTTGATGTGGGGTAAGGGTTTGCTGGGGGGGTTGTTGATGAAAGCGGGTGGAGGTATGGGTATGTAGTTTTAGGGGTTAAGGGGGGAGGGAGCAGGGAACAGGCAAACTTAAAGTGAGGTATTAATTGGGAGCTGGGGCTGGGCTGGGGAACAGTGTGAGGGATGGGGGTATTAGCAATCAATCAAAGTAGGGATGACTGCAGCGGCAGTGGTCCCCTTTTTGACAGAGAGATGCTGGGATCAGGTGTGGGGTGGATTTAGGGAGTGAAATAAAATAAAGTGGTCAGACAGGCGTGGGGGGCGGGCGGGAAATGGGGTGGGGAGAGTGGGGAGAGGGAGATGCGTAGAAGGGGGTGGTTGGGTGTTAGTAACTAAGGGGGGGTTCTGTGTGTTAAGGGTGGGAGTGGGATGTTATTGGTGTAAAGATGCTGGTGGGGGGGGGAGAAGAGTAAAGGGGGGTTAAAAAGTAAAATGGAGATAAAAATATAAGTGGTATATATATCCAAAAATATGAGTGATATATATAGCCGAAAATGAGATATAAAAAGCAAAATTATGTGGAGGAGGTGGCTGCAGTCGCAGCGCCCCCCTTAAAAAGGGAGATATTAATAAATAAAAAAGGAGGAAGAAAAGAAAAAGGAAGGGGGGGAAATTGGAGGGGGGGGCTTTCCTGTTTATATTATGTTTTCCAAGTTAGAAGGACTGGAGAGTGCTGGGGGGGGGTTAAAAATAACAATAGAGATTGGAAAATAAGAGTAATATAAAAATTGAAAAGATGAAAAAGATAGTTGGGGGGGGGAATTGGAGAAGCAACACAAAACAAAAACAAAGACAAAAAATAAACTGAGATCTCCTTAGGTGATCTCAAGCAGTGTTATTTCTCCCTCCGGGAGTCCTCCCTCGCGCTGCTTCTCTCTGGATCTCCCCCGTTAAGAGCAGCAATTAATATATGTATATATGTAGAAAAGAAAAGGAAAAAAATAGGGGGGGGATTAGAAAAAATTTAGAAAAAGAAAATAATGGTGATAATAATAAAAAATTAGAGGAAAATATTTTTAAAAATTTCAAAAAATTGCAAAAGCTGTGTCTTTTCGAACGGGCCTCGTTGGTGGGGTGAGAGGGCCTGGTTTTTGCCTCGTGTTTCCCCCACGGCCTTTGTCCTCCTACCTCGCCTCTTCTTCCTCGTTAGTGGCAGTGGTCTTTCGGCGGGGCTTGTGGACCAGGGTGCGACGGTAGGACTGAGGCCCCTCGCCTCAGCGGGTTTTTTCTCCCTCTTCTCTCTTCGTCTCAGTGAGGGAGAGGGCGGCTGCAGCCGCGGCCGCTGCGGTGGTCTTGATGGCTCTTTCTCTCTCTCTCCATCTACTTGCATTTTGAGGTGCTTTTGAACTGCTAGGTTGGCAGGAGCTGGGACCGAGCAACGGGAGCTCACCCCGTCACAGGGATTCAAACCGCCGACCTTCTGATCAGCAAGCCCTAGGCTCAGTGGTTTAACCACAGCACCACCTGGGTCCCGAGGTACCACTGTATAAATATAATAGTTGTTGTTAATTTGTATCCCTTCAATCTGTCACTGCCCCCAGACTTCCAGATTTGGGGGAGTTGCAAGGCTGTGCATGCGGAAGAGATGGTGTAGAAATCCTATTGCGCTAGCAGGAGTTCTTGTCCTGGATTCCACAAGCACGACTGGGTAGATGAATTCAGTTTTTAATGTTCACGGAGCATGTTTAGCTCTCATTCAGCTGCTTTGGGGATTTCCCCCCAGGGTTCCCCCAACCATGCATGAAAATGAATATTATTTGTACTTTTGGAAACCTCAGAGTTCTTCTGAATCTGCTGATACCACCCTTTTGTGTAAGAGCGCTGCAATTTACACTACAAAATTGGAAGCACTCTTCTCTGAAGATTAGAAGCACATGAGATGATGTTGTGTTGATGGCTTTTTTGCATTGGCAGCTACACTAGAAAATAATTTCTGTCCATTGGGTTTCTGTTGCTCCAGAAATTCATAAATGACATATATTACAACTTCTGAGAACAGAGGAAGTGTAACATATACCTCAGTTTATTAAAACATTATTCTGTAGCGGGAAAAAGTAGGCTGGGGAAAAGAAACGGCAACTATCATTTCAAAAATGCATACATATGGTATATGCTGAAGAATGGACAGTGCATTTCAATTTTGGTACTTTTCTATAATATATGATTTATTGAATATAAAGATACTGTTGCATACTGGATAGAATGGGACCTTTGTGATGATTCACTGAGGGGTAAGGTACTTGGCTAATACATCTTCAGATAACCTGCATGGAGAACTGGAAGAAGTGGAGGTGGATTGGAAAGGTGGATTCATTGAGTTGCATCCAGAGAAGCATGGGTGGTGTTCTGTTCAAACAGCTGGCCTTTCCAACCCCACCTTCCAAACGAAAACCTCTATGCTTATCCAGACCTGCTCTTGAGTGTCGGACTGGTGTGGGCTGTAGCTGAATGGATGAAATAGGCCAAATTTGCGAACCCCCTTGGATGAATAGAAGTGCTTTTTTTGCTTTGATTGTTTTTTTAAAATTCAACCTATTAGGGTTTTTTTTAAAAAAAATTGACACAGCTTAAGTTCCATGACTAGAATATTCCATGAGTAGAATATTAACATTTATCTAAATGTCAATTTCATGTGAGGGCCATGCCTGAGACTCTCTCTCTCTCTTTCTCTCCCCCCCCCCAAGCAAGTGATATCTTTATTGTACAAAAGGATTATACAAATTCTGGTTTACTATAACTTCTGTTCTGCTGCACACTGTGTAAAACATCTAGAGTCATTTATTTAAGTCAAATGGGCAAAGTAATGGCAGCTTTTGTCTTATATAATATAAGCATGTGTGATAAAAACTGTGTGACATGAAGAGGACAGAGGGTGTCATATATCATGTTTGTGGCATTCTCCATAGCTGCCAAGTTATCCATTTTTTACAGGGATTTTCCCTTATGCTGAATAGGCTTCCTCGTGAGAAAAGCGAAAACTTGGCAGCTATGCATTCTCATAATAAATAAGTAAGCTAAAAACAGAGCCTTAGAAATAACCCTGAAGAACCTGTCAGCTCTGAAAATTACCTTGGTTTATTTTCTCTGCAACTAAAATGGTAAAAAAGACAGTATCTTTCTTTAACAGAAAATGCTAGCACAGATCAATTAATATCCAGTTTCAGAAGCTTCAAGAAAAATATCAAAATGAAGTGTCTCATTTAACGTAAGAGCTGTGCTGAATCAGATCAGCATCTGATTCCTACAATGACTGACTAGATGCCAGTGGGAATCCTACAAAGCAGACTTGAAGGCAAGGAGTAGGCAGCTGTTGTTCCCCAGAAACTGGTCTGGGTGGTAGATGCAGCTATCATGACCAGTAGCCATTGAAAGCCTTAACCTCCATGAATTTGTTCAATCTTGTTGTAGCAAATTCCATTTTAACTGTGTGGGAAGTGTGAATATATACTTCCTTTTGCCTGTCTTGAATCTCCCACTATTCAGTTTAATTGGATGACCCTGGGTTCTAGCATTATCACAAACAGAAGAGAGAGAAAATATATTTATCCACTTTCTCAACACCATGCATAACTCTATAAACCTCTGGTGGTTGCCTTTTCCCTAAACTAAAAAAAAAAATCCCTCAAAGTCTTTTCTTTAGAAATGTGTTGCTCCAGCTCTGTAATATCCCTTTTGAAATGCAGTGTCCAAAACTGTAAATAGTATTTCAAGTGTAGTTGCACCATAGATTTGTCCAAAGGCAAATTACAATTATTTTCAGTTCATTTTGTAAAGAGCCCTGGCATGGAGTTTACTTATGACATAAACAGTCTGCTAAATACCAGGCTGATATTTTCATTTGGCAATCCAATATAACCCCCAGGTCCTTCTGCTGGTCAATCACTTCCTGTTTAGACCTAACAGTGTCAATCAATCAATCTTTATTGGGGTCAAAAACCAGACAACAGAAATAACATAAGCAACATGTACTACATCAGCACCAAGAGGCAGATGTGGTAGACAAAACCGAAAATTCCCTATATACTTATTTACATTAAAAGCAACACTCCTTCAACTGAAATCTATGGCCCAGAATTTAAAATTAGTATTCAATCACCAACCATCCCTGTCACAACATCCTGTCTTGTCCTCATTGCCATAAAAAAAAAAGAATTTTGCAACAGGCCTGGTGATATTCAGATCTTTGTCAGCAAGAAAGTATTTAACATAAGTTTCCTCTGAGCGACCAGGTAGTTTCCTTAATAACAATTGAATTAGCTCCCTTTGAGTGTCACAATATAGTGGGTAATATAGGAGAACATGCCCAATGGATTCAATCTCATTGGAATTACGTGGACATAATCTCTGTTCGTCTGGGATATCATGGTATCGGCCTTCTAATAGTGCCCACATTAAAGTGGGCTTTGGAAAATTCCCAGCGGTGTTTAGCGTTGTCCAGTGATTTAAATAATTTGTTGGATAGGGTGATTGAGGCTCATATAAGAATTTGTAAATTCTGCAGGATCGGTTAAAATCAATTTGGAATTCTGTATCCCAGTTTTGACCTATCACTGTATATGGGCAGTTACTTAGAAGTGAACCATGTGTGCCATTTTATTAACCATTCACCCAGTTCTGGGAAAGGGAACTTTTAGAGGTTACTGCAATCTGCTTTTGTTTTTAGCATACTGAATAATTTGGTGTCACCAACAAACCTGGCCAATCCAGTGGTCACCCCTAACTCTAGGTCCTTTATAAAATAGTTACAGTGCACCAGTACACAGATCCTTGGGGGGCCCTTCTTCTCACATCCCTCCATTGTCCACTTGTTTCTGTGATCTGCAGAGAAATACTGTACTCGTTTACACTTTATAAATACTTTTTAGAAAGAGGTAAAGTTAAAAGTTGTGTTGAATTCTGAACTTATGTCTGTGGTGGAAGAATCTAGTGTTAGAGATGAGCACCAGTTAAGTATATAAAAAAAAACTGGTGCTGCAGTGGAATGCGCTGACAATATTAGAGACAGAGGAACTTTAGCTATTTACCACTCTGATTCAGCAGCTATTTGTACAATCATGATAAATGTCTAAGGCACTGTCCACCATTTCCCTCCATATATCTTCTTGATTGCATTGAGGTTTTGTTACCACTGTCATGGTTCGGAGGTATAATGCACAGGCTTGCAGGAGAACAGATAGTTGTTATGATGATAAATGGGGGGTCTTTATTCCTGCTAATATGATCAATGGCAAAAGACTTTGAAGCAAATACCTATTAACTGACACGTATTGATCTCCTCTCAAAAGCCTACATTACTTGCAGTCTTTTTGACAATTGCACAATTTGTCTCTCTCTCCACCCCGCCCTTGGAAGTAAAATAATAAGGAATTTATCTTTTTTTAATGTCAGCCATACAGTGTGGACTTACTAATGGCAAAAGAAAAGGGGAGAAATTATATTTCAGTACAAAGTTGTACACATCAAATAATTCGAAGTACCACTACTATTAAAGTGTGTGGGTAATTTAACTGTTACAGGACCCAGGTTAGTTTAGGTTTACTTTGCCAAATACTGTACTGATGATTACTCTGTTCATTTATGTACACACACAACCAGGTTTACTAACATGATTCTAAATGCACTGAGCCTGATAGTGTGCACAAGGGCGGGAAATGAATTCTGTTCCTACTCTCCATCCTTAATTGCTGATTGGCAAAATTCAAACTATGTCTGTGCAGTTGTGGCTACTGAATTGGTGCAAAGGAGCTCACTCTTGTCTCCTGAATCAATGCAGCGACCATCGCTTCTTCTGCTTTAATCCAAGCCAATTTATGTAATATTGTTCAAATAATTGTTGCCAAAACTCTTTCGTCTCTCGGCTTCCATCCTGTTGGTTTATCATCGCTAAGCTGGGGCAGTCTTGTAACTAAGAATAAGGATGCCTGATCACCAGATGTTCACTGCCACTCTCAACAGAGCTGGAAAAAGGAGCATCCTAACATTAATTGCCCTGGAACTCACAGAAGTCAACTTCCCATTCACCCTGATTCAGCCAGGATAACATCCTCCCAGACATTCACGGACAGTTCTAAGAGCCCTGTGTTCTTTTCTGACTGTCTATATAGCACAAAACACACACAATCAATATCTCACTCTTTCCAGAAGGTAGCATGGACAGCTCTACACTTTTTGCTCTCCAATACTAAGTGTTATTTTGTACTAAAATACTAAGTGTTATTTTGAGATTGTGCTCCTTTTGGCACAATTCCTGCCCACAATTCTTCCCCCTCTCAGTTCCCACGGAGGGTCTAATTTCACATCCTATTTCCCCATGTTATCCCTCCCTCCATTCATTTCATCCCTGCGAAGTGGGACTTCCTACCATGGCTTAGTAGTTTGACCACCCCACTTGGATCTCATCCTGTTCTTGATAGTTCTGTTTCTCCTGTCCTCTATTTTGCCTTAGCAGACTTAAGGATATTTAAAGTCTGTCTGCTAGAGTCCACCTCTCTGTGTCCCATCTTCTGCCTCTCTTTCAGCCTAGATGTTGCCATTCCTTATTTGACTTGCTCTGCCCTTCTGCTCTTTCTCCCTGTCCTTTGGATAGTGATGCAAGCTTGAGGAATTCTGGAAGGAATGATCCATACCAGAACAGACAAAAAAACAAAACCGTTTATTGTGAGGACCATGCCTGTACACAAATATCAACACAACAATAATTAAAAATGTTAAAATTCATTACATACTATCCCAACAAAACAAGCAACGAGTTAAACAGACGATGAAGGGGTCTTTACTTTATCATCTATAAATCTTTCCTTGGCCTTCATGGCCTTCATCACAAAGACCGCTACCACATGGGTAATTCGTGGGGTTAGCATCAACTAACAAAAATTTTACTCTATCTTCAGGATTGATTATAGAGTTGGGTATAGTTTGCAGCATCGCGTCTCTAAAGCCCGAGTAAATGGGGCAATAGAGGAGGTAATGTATAAGATCCTCTTTAATTTTCATGAAGCAAGGGCATAAACGGTGTTCTGCTGGGATTTTTGTAAATCTACTGGTCAGGTATGCAGTTGGCAATGTTTGAAACCGGGCCATTGTGAAAGCTCTCCGAAGGGTGGGATCAGTAATATCCACCAGGTAGTTGGCACAGATTTTGACTGCCTTTACTCGGGGGAACCAGTAGGAAAACCCAGAATTTTTTTATCTTTGTGGTTTCTAAAAAGGCGTCTTTTTCAAAGATCCATTCCCGAACTTGATCAGGGCTCCACAGTTTGAGAGTATTAAACTCGGGTAGATTGTATCTGGATACAATATCTAATAGGTTTTGACGCCAAATAGTATTATGTTGTAAAGATACAAAGGCTTGTTTAGCCAATAAGGTGTTTGAGGCATCTGCGAGGTTGATGAAAAAACGCAGAAATCATACCTGCCAGGGGAGACACCTTGATCATACCAGAATAGAATGTAACTGGCTTAGCTCACTTTCGTGGTGGTAAAAATGATGCATGAAATGGATTAATACACAAATTGAAGATGGAAGTTTTCCTTTCATAACAGACCCAATCATGGCACACCTTTTCAAGATTTTGTGGCAGTTTCAGAAGTAATCTCCATAATGCTTCTATTAAAAGTGCTCTTCAGAAACGTAGGCCTACATCAACAAAAGTCAAGAGATACTTGGTCGGATAAGTATATGTTAAAGCAAGTCACAATACACCTGTGAAATTGTTGTCAACTTGATTATTTTCTCTAGTGACATTCGGAGATGTGCACCAAGCCAATTATTTTGACATTAAATCAAGTATGTTTGCTAACTAACCTTCACATCGAAAATCATGGAATTCTAATTATAATCAATTTAAAACTCATTAAGCTTAATTATAATTTCAATTCAGCTAATATTGGTTGTTTTAAAAGTATGTTGAATTGCTGCTTGCAGATAACCTGAAGAGACCCTACTGTGGAGCAGGGTGAGCCCCTGAACTTAGGTGGAGTTTCAGATTGAACCCGTCCACACACAGAGTCACCGGCCCAGTTCCCACTACTGCTGCCAGTAGTGCAGACCACCTGGCGGTTTTCAGTATGTCTGCCACTGCTTCTGCCACCAGCCCATTAGCCCCTACCCCCACCATGTCAGCCATGAGAAGGTTGCAATCCTATTCACATGTCTAAACAGTGGTGGAGCTTCATGCTCCGGCACTGGGGGGCGGGGGGCGCCTCCCGGAAGGGTGGGACACACATTCCAGGGCCGTGGCGCGCCTCCTGGGGGCACAGCGCGCCTCCCGGAGGGGCATGGCGCACGTTCTGGGGGTGGGGGCGTGCCTCCCGGAGGGGCGTGGCATGCGTTCCAGGGGTGTGGCGGGTGCCCACGATGGCACCCCTTGGAGCCTGCCACTCGGGGCGGCCCACTCCCACCGCCCCTATCTTCCTATGCCCCTGTGTCTAAATACAGACCACCCCAAGTGTCCCTATTTTCCAGGGAGGTCCCTGGTTTAGAGAAGCCATCCTGGTTTCTTTTTTGATCCCAGAAAGTTCTGCTTTTCCTTAGGGCACCCCTATTTTCATTGGAGAAATGTTGGAGGGTGTGGAGTTATTCAAATCCTGAGCTGTCTGAAGGCAATCCTATATAGGGAAGTTTTTTTTTAAAAAAAAGTTTGATGTTTTATTGTGTTTTTATATATGTTGGAAGCTGCTGGGGCAACCCAGTAAAATATGTGGGGTATAAATAGTGAAATTATCATTATGGAATGGGACGTCCCTATTTTCACCAGAGAAACGTTGGAGGGTATGTAAATGAGATCAAGGACATTAAATTATTCATGAACAATGATTTTCTCTTCTTTTTTTAAAAAACTGTTTGTTATAAACTACACACACACCCCACCGCCACGGCCACCATGATGTCTCAGGGTGGGTTACAACCATTGAGAATATTACAATTAGAAAAGTGTGTGTCCTAAAACATACGTCTGAGGTTTCAAAGGCCAGGGTGAGGAGGTCCATCTTTAGCATATGACAAAATAAATGAGCCATATACACTTTTGCGGGGAGGCAATTCCACAGCACAGGAGATGCCAGAGTTTCTGCACTCTCCTGAGTCATTTCTTCCAAATTTCTGAGGGGGTAGAATTACCCAGAGGGCTACTTCTACCAATTTGAACATCTGAAAGGGCCAATAGGGAAGGAAGTAGTCTTTCAGATATTTGGGCTTTATGTGTTTTGGGCTTTAAACAGTAATGTCAGTAACTGAGATACCCCTTGCTAGACAATTCTATGACATGTGGGACTGGGGAGTGTGTGTGTGAAAATCTGCTAGTTCTGTTTATTGTCAGACAATGAGTCTATCTTCTCCCTCTACGTATCAGGGGAAATCTGCACTCCTTTCTTTTCTGTTAGCATGAAATACCTTTTCTAGAAATGTCGAGCTCTTTCATTCATTGCTGTTTTCACACTGAAAAGTCAATCTAAAATGCTGAATGCCTTTGACATAGGGGAGCCAGGGCTAGTTCAGGGCATTCTGAGATGAAAAGCTTTATTTGTCTTCCTAGATCCAAGGTGGTGAGTTTGTTTTTTCTAGTAATTTTGAAAAAGGGCCTGCAAGGAGCATCTCCAGGCCTTATTGACCAAGAAGTCGAGAGTCTCAATTTCAGTTTTTTTGCCCAGGCAATGCATGGGACCCATAGTAAATTTTTCAGCATGCTGTGAAGGCTTACAGCTTCCATCTCAGGATGCATATGAGTAACTTGGAACAGCAAAAAACCATGGAAATTGATAATTGAGCTTCTCTTTAATGCTAACCTCTTTAGGGAGATGTTGAATCAATTAATTATTCACTTGCCCTTAGTTGTTTCCTTCTTTGTGTGTGGCTGTGCATCTAAATGCATATCCAGTGTGACCTTGCTTTCAATAGAATGCACACATGGGCTGGATATGTACCCTAGTGATACTAACACTGAACCAAACTTGCTTCAATATCAGACAGCAGTCCCTCTCCCCTACATACTTCTAACTTCAGAGGGACAATCCTTCTCACCGTAAGCTAAAATATCAGAATTTCAGTCTTCCCCTGGATAATATTTGGAGAAAGGCCTGCCCAGTTTCTCTGTCCATCAATTTTAGCTGCAACTGTGCATCCAGCTTTAACGTTATTTCCAAAATTCAGTTCAGTTTAATTGGGCTACAGACCATAAACAACAAATACAGCAAATTTAATGTTGCTTAATGTCATTTTAATATCACTGAAGGACACAGTGAACTTGACCCCTACTCATTCCAGTTCTCCTCTCTTAATCCATTGCTTCCTTCATCCACCAATATTATGTAACAATGGACTTCCATTCAATATTTACGGTTCATCCACACTTAGCTTTGCTTTGCTCCACATTTCTAGGCACATACCCATGCTTTAAAGTTCCCTGTCCAAGCACTTTTTTTTTTTAGCCCTGGCTCTTTCCCCACAAAAAACAAAACAAAAAACAAAAACCCACTCTTTACTGCTGAATTGGAACAAATGGTAATCTGTGGAAAACTCGAATGGTCATTTGTTCCGATTCATAATTAAAGAGTGGGTTTTCCTGGGGAAAGTGGTGGGGCAACAACAACAACCAGAACCCCTGGACAGGGACCTAGAAAGGACAGGGCAAAAGATAAGTATGGACAAGCCCAAAGTGAGCCAAAATTGATCAGAACTACAGTATATTCCTGCGTATAAGACTACTTTTTAACCCAGGAAAATCTTCTCAAAAGTCGGGGGTTGTCTTATACTCTGGGTTGTATTTCTTATAGGCGAATATATCCCAAACTCTATAATTTAATTGGAAAAGTTGTGGGTCGTCTTATACGCCCAGTCGTCTTATACGCTGGAATATACAGTATCTTCTTCGGGAAAATGCTGTTGGGGATTTTCACGTGCTCTGCAAAATCAACTCCCCCAGTCACTTTGTTACCCATAATTAGTGTGGGGAATTTTGAGAAAGCAGGTTTCCTCAGCCATAAAGGGCATTTGTCTAAAAGTGGAAACTGTAGCCTCTGGTTTTCATGCACCAGATTAACAGCTGGTGGTGTTGACATCTTTTGAACAGAGAGCCACCTTCACTTTGGCTGAGTTGCATACCAACAGCAGGTGTGACCACCCTTCAATCTGGTGAGCACACAGAAGGACACACACAGCCCTTCCCTCTTCAGCTGATCTGCGCACATGATGGGAGTGATTGTCCTCTCTCCACCCATCAGATGATCAATCTGATGATCATGGTGTATCAGGCTGCTTTGCTGGGAAAGTCACCCCAGTATGATGTCTACTTTCATTTTCGTTTTATTTTTGCTACCACTATCAAAATCAGTGTGGTCTTGGGGAAGAAAAAAACACACACACTGAGGGCTGGATCAGGCACCAAAGCTATAAATTAACCACCCCTGCCCAAGAGTGTTCTATCCTTACTTTAGTGTTTTGGCACATAAGGTTCACTGTTTTTAAAAACAGTGTTTTGGCACATATTGTTTTTGCACATAGGGTTCACTTGTTTTTAAATGGGAGTCATAATTCTCCCCCCTCTTTTTTCATCTTCTCCCCTTCTTTTATATCTTCTTAAAAATTACATTATAAATCCACAGACAGGGACATCTCTCCCCCCACCCCACCCCAACCTTTTTATTATTTGTTCAGTGACTCATTTTCCTTTAGGCGCTATTAAAACAACACATTGTTTAGTTAAAGAACTTATCATTCTGCCTGTGGTTCTGGCTAAATTCTCTTCTGACTTATAACCCATGAAGTGTTCTTGCTTAGCTTCTCACCGCTGCATCGTAAGCTGTCATTCATACCAGAGCTGGATCCATGTTTGACACATGTTTGATCCCTCTGGTGGGCTCCTCCTCTTGTCCATGAGCCCTGACAAGTATACCTGGCAGCAGTGGTAGGCAGCAGGATTCCAACCAGTGCATGTGAGGTGTGTGTGTGCCAAACTGGGTCTTTGGCCCGAGTGAAAACATAGCTTGGTTTCGCCTCTGTTTACTGCTATGTAGTTAACAATGTCCTCCAAGGGCTACTTTCTGAGTAAATTCAGTGCTAAAAAGTGCACCAGGGTTGGTTTTTACCCCCCTTCATTGGAAGAGATTCCTGTCTGATGTTGAATTGCAATGCTGGTATCTGAAGAAGTGTGCATGCACACGAACGCTCATACCAATAACAAACTTAGTTGGTCTCTAAGGTGCTACTGGAAGAATATTTTATTTTGCATGGCTGCGGTAAGTGAAGAGCAATTACGTTGTGTAGAGCAGCTTGCCGGTTCCATGATGTAGCTTATTTGCTATGTTTTTACGCCTTCAAGATAATAAGCAATAACTTCTGTTGTCATGAAACTAAACGTGAGCAGTGTCATGGCTCAGTACAATGGTAGGGCACATCCTTTGCATGCAGAAAGTTCCAGTTTAAATTCTTGGCATCTACATGTAGGAAAGCTGCTGGTGTTCAGTATAGATAATAATGAGCTAGATCAGGGGTGTCAAACTCAAATTCATCGGGGGCCGCATCAGCAGTTTGGTCACCCTCAAAGGGCCGGTTGTATCTGTAGGACTATGTGTCCACTCTTTATTATCATAAATTATTGTCACTGCATTCAATTATTACTGTTTTTTGTAATAATGTAAGTAATAACTAGCTCTGAAAGCAGAAACATAGTCAGAATAATGGCAAGTAGATATTCAAATGTACAATTATTGTACAATTTATTGAAAAATGATTTTTGGTAACTGCACTGGGTGGTGGAGGCTCGCTAGGGTTTCATGCAGGACCTTTGCAGAGCTACTAGTACCTGGAGATGCTGGGGTCCTTCTGCATGCAGGACAGATGTTCTGCCAGTGAGCCACCACCCTTCACCAAAGGGACTGGCTGAGGTTGACTCACTGAAGCTGCTCTCCTGGTTCCAGGGTTTAAGGGCCAGAAGTATAAAGCAGCATCCTATGTTTCTGAGGAGAGGGAGAGGGAGAGGGAGAGGGAGAGGGAGAGGGAGGAAGGAAGGAAGAAAAGAGAGAGTGGGAGGGGAGGAGGAGAGGAAGGAAGGAAGGAAGGAAGGAAGGAAGGAAGGAAGGAAGGAAGGAAGGAAGGAAAGAGGGGAGAGAAAGAAGAGTAGGAAATAAGGAAGAGAATAAAGAAGGAAAGAAAAAGAAAGAGGGAGAGAAGAGGGAAAGGGAGAAAGAAGGAAGGAAGTAGAGGGAAAGAAAGAATAAGAATGAGGGAGAGGAAGAAAGTTGGGAAGGACGGAAGGAAGGAAGGAATGAAGGAAGGAAGGAAGGAAGGAAGGAAGGAAGGAAGGAAGGAAGGAAGGAAGAAAAGAGGGAGCAGGAGGGAGAGAGGAAGGAAAGAGGTGAGAGAAAGAAGAGTAGGAAAGAAGGAATAAAGAAGGAAAGAAAAAGAAAGAGGGAGATAAGACAGAGATAAAGAAGGAAGGAGAGGGAAAGAAAGAATAAGAACGAGAGAGAGGAAGAAAGAAAGGGAGGGGGGTCTCCGCCTTGATTCAGCGCCAGAAAAGTGTGCGAAGGGACCCAGGGGCAAAAAGCATTTCCCCGGCCCCAGCTGTTTGTCGGCGCTTTGTTGGCGCGGCGCTTCAGCAGCAAGGTCCCACTGCTGGGTCCCGCTGGCTGGGGCGCTCGGCGGGCCACATGACGAGGTCTGGCGGGCCGGATTTGGCCCCCGGGCCTTGTGTTTGACACCCGTGAGCTAGATGGACCAACTAGTCTGACTCAGGATAAGACAGCTTCTTGTGTTAGTGTATGATGCATGTGTTTGCCGTGGGTCAGGTGAAATAGCTGCACACTGTTTCACCTATTATTTAAAAGTGCAGGGCAAAAGCCTGGCATTACGTGTGATTGAATTACTTAATGCCTACAGATTAGTTTGAGATAGTCTCATCCAAATTGTTATCTAAGCATACAATAACATTAAAAAATTGCTCCTAGGTATATCATAGTAATTTTTAAAAAATCTAATCATACTTTAATTAGGTTCCATCTTTATTAAGACAATAGAATTTTGAAGAAACATGTCATCTGTCTGGAGAAATTAGCCAATTCATATTCTTTCGAAGAAAGCAATCTTCATCTCCCACAGCGCATTTGCCCATCATCAATTAATTCTCAGAGTACTTTCATTTAGGTTAGGGGGATTCTTTTGTTCCTTCTTCCTCCCCTAATTGCCCTTCAACTTTCTCCCCTTTCTTCATTACCTTTCTTCATTACTTTTAGCTTTCTTCATTACCTTTAATAATTGTGCCATGAATAAAATAAAATAAAACCTGGATCTGAAGCATTTGCAGTGTGACATATGAAAGATTTTGGAGAGCATTTAATGTGCTTATGCATATTAGAACAGTTCTCAAGGGAATCCCTCTGTGTTAAAATACACATGGAGATAAAATTGAAAAGACTCAGCAACCAATTCAAATTAAATCTGAATTGCTTTGAAACTTCAAATGTGCGTGCTTTGTTTTACTTTTCTGGGAGTCTTGTTATCTGACAAGCTATCTAAATAACCCTGGTTTTCTTCAATATATTGTGCATTAGGAACTGAACTCTTTTTCTCTTTGCAGGTGAAATTACTTTTGGATTTTCATTACTTGAGAAGATTAATGGTCTTTGCTTTTTATGGGGTTTTTTTGGCGTGTTTTTTTGCTGAATCTTTCTAATCAGATGATTTGGCTATCCATAATAGTAAGAATGCTGTTACTTTCAGTTTCCAAGCCATTGTTCTTACACATTTACTGGAAAGGGGCAGCACTGCTACAAGATCCAGACCCAGATTAAGCATTGCTTCCTTTGCCCTCAATCTAAACAGCTACCATATTTACTTGAGTCTAATGTGCCATCGAATCTAATGTGCACCTTAATTTTTGTGTGTCGAGGCTTACCAGAAATTACCTTAAAATAACTCACAACTGACAACATAATTATGGTTTGGTTTTTGGCAAATAATTTAGGGCCACAACTTTATTAAATACACCAATTTTAATCCGAGTGTTGGCTTAGGCTTTTGGTTATCCACTCGTCCTTCCTAAAGAAGGACTATCACCATCTGTCCACTGAGGACAGGACTCAACTCATCTGTCCACTTAGGACAGGACTCAATCAGCTGTCCCCTTCGGACAGGACTCACCTCATCTGCCCAGTTGGGGCAGGACTCACATCAGCTGTCACCATAGGACAGGACTCACCACTGTCCGCTTGGACAGTTCCTGCTCCGACTTCCTGAAGGGAAGTCAAGTAAACATACCTGGGGGAGAGGAGGTGGCTGAGCCCAGTCATTCCCTCCTCTCTTTGCCCAAGAATGTTCCCCAAGGCTCTTACTCTTATAATTTGGGCCCACCATCCCCGCCAATGGCGGGATGGTAAGGACAAGAGCGTAAGCCCCGAGATTCCTTTAACGGAATACTACTATATGGAGCAAACGGAGGTGGGGGTAGGCATCTGTGTGCCACACCCCTCTACCAACCGATTAACCAACCAAAAGCCTAACCGCCAACCTAACAAGTTGTGACAATTTGCTAAGGCAGTAGGCGAAAACCAAGAGGCAAATCCAATCAGCCAATTGGAAAAATTCCTACTGGCCCCTGAATACAGGCGGCCCCGAAGGCAATAGCAATGTCGTGCTAACCTGCAAGAAAAAAGGGCGGGTGGGAGGGGATTCGGACGCCAAGGCAAAATGTGCCTAGAAAATGGAGGGCTAGACTTTAAAAGGGGGCCCTTCTGCCAATCATAACACAGGGATTTACATAGCCACGCCCCCATTACTCAGCATGACCTGTGGCCTAGGCCATAACCCAAACCCTAAAGTAAATTTCCTCACAGCCCTACCACAATCCGCTTTATATTGGATGATATAAAGCGCTTTGCAACATGACTTGGCCAAAAAAGTGAGCATAAGATTCGAGTAAATGTAGTGTTTTCTCTTTGTGGGATGCTCTTCAGAGAAAAGCAGCATCTCTATAACCATTTAAAGTCCCGCCCCCCAGGGTTAGTGGGGCAGGTACCAAGTATTTTGTCTGCAATTTATATGGAGTGTGAAGTAGGTGGGGGGAAAAAGGACTCCCCACGACCAAGCACGGACTTCCCCTCCCCAAACTCCTACTTGGCCCCCTGAAAGGGTGACTAGCAAGAAACCCACAATGTATTGGGAGGATGGGCTGGTACTGCAATGAAAAGAGGGAGGAAAGGGAAGGGAGGAGAAGGGGCGGAGAAGGTTTAGATAGTCACTACCTCACCCTCTCGCATTGGGCAATTAGCTCAGACCCACTCCTCTTGGGAAAAACCAACTCTCACCTTTTCCCAAGGCAGGGGTCTGTGGATATGTGCAGGGCCGTCTTAAGCATATCCGGCGCCGTGGTACAACGTGCCCTCCGGCGGCGCCCTCCCATTTCCCAGAGTTTTTTTAGGGAGGACGACGCTGTCGGTGGGGTGGAGGAGTCGGGCAGTAGCTGGAGGGCAGCTCCTCCAGTGGGGAAGAAGCGGAAGCTGGACGCGGCACCTCCCGGCTCAGCTAGCCGCTTTGTGCTGTGGTGGCCACAGCAGGCCGAGGCTCCGGGTGCGGCGCTGCATCGGCACGGCATGGCAGAGGTGGGCGAGGGTGGTGAGCTGATGCTGGGAGGTGCTGCGTCCAGCCTCCACCTCTTCCCTGGCACCCTCCAGAACTTGGCCCCCTGGTGCCACTAGCCTCTATGGGTAAGACGCCTCTGGGTATGTGTCAAATTCACGCCCCACCCTCCACGAGATGTGGGGGTGGCATAAGATCTCCAAAAAAGAGAGAGACCTGTGTATAGTTCATCTTTATGGTTATAGAACTTCACTAGACTCCTCTCCCCATCTTGAAAATGCTTCTGTACAGTTTCTTTTGCGGAACCCTTGGTTGCATTTCCCCAGCCCTCTGCTTAGAGCAGCATTGTTCTGGAAAGGGTTGTTAGGAAGCAATCAGAGCCAAGCTCTTCCTTGCATCCTTGACTTAAAGCGAGTCAATTGGTAGTGGCAACTCTGAGCTCATTAATGGCCAATATGCTGCTTCGTTGCTATTCAGGAAGGCTCCATTTTACAGCTGCAGAAGGCTACTTCCAGGAAAAGAAACAATAGGGGTCTGATGACTGTCATCAGTTAGGCATCATTCAAGTTCCTAAAATCAGTTCAAATTTATTTCTGCTGCCTCAAAGAACCAGCTGCTCAGTTCATCAGCTTTGGCTTGGCCTTTTTGCTTTCACAGATTAACAGAGCAATCCTATGTAAGCTTACTTGGAAGAGCCACTGTGCTCAGCGGAGCTTACTTCTCAATGAGTGACTGTTTAGGACTATAGCCTAAGGCTGAACTCAAACCTGGACTTGTAAGCAAAGTGGTCCTTGTAGGCTCATCGCCATATTGCAGTACTTATGTAGATTTGCTGTGCACAATGTTTCATTTTTTTTAAGAAAGAGAGCATGGAAAAATTAAAACAACGGAATCTGATAAGGGATCTGCTCCTTCATATTCTGATTTCACCACTAACACATGATAAGTTTCAGATTAAAGAATGTATAAAGAATTACACGTATTTTTAACAAATCAAAAATTGGGTCAAATGCAGCCTATTTCAATCTAAATTAAGTACAAAAATTACACGAGTAAGAAATATATGTTTATGTTCATTCTGTTTGTACCCAATTCACCTCTTTTCGGGCATTACCTTCTCTTGCAGCAGTGGAGGGACCTCTTGGAGATCACCTCCATATGGGGTACATTTGGTGTACCTGAGAGAATGTTATACTTCAGATAGACCAGCATTCAGTAGAAGATATGAAATGGATTTCATAGGGTTGTAAGCAACATTTGTCGTGCTTGGAGTAAAGCCATTGAAATTAATGGACTACTCTAGATCTAACTTAGTTGGCTACAGCCCATAGTCAATTACAACTCAAATATAATAATAAAAAATTCCTTCAGTAGCACCTTAAAGACCAACTAAGTTTTTATTTTGGTATGAGCTTTCGTGTGCATGCACACTTCTTCAGATACAGTGAAATAGGAGTCCCCAGGCACTTATGTAGAGAAGGGGTGGGGAGGGGGAGGGGAGGGGGAGGGGAGGGGGGATCACTCAGAAGGGTGGTGGAAGTGGGTGATTGACTGACTGATAGCTGTTGATGACCAAAAACGACTGCAAATGGTTTTGCATGAAAAAGCAAGGGTTGAGATGGCTGAAGATCGCTTATCATGTATAATGAGATAAGAATCCGATATCTCTGTTCAAACCAGGTCCTTCCATGGTTTTGAGCTTGGTGATAAGTTGTAATTCAGCAACTTCTCTTTCCAGTCTATTTCTGAAATTCTTTTGTAGTAAGACAGCTACTTTGAGATCTTGTATAGAATGTCCTGGGAGATTGAAGTGTTCTCCTACTGGTTTTTCTGCCTTCTGGTTCCTGATGTCAGATTTATGTCCATTTATCCTTTGGCGTAGGGTTTGGCCTGTTTGTCCAATATAGAGAGCTGAAGGGCACCGTTGGCATTTGATGGCATACACAATGTTAGAAGATGAGCAATTAAATAGTCCTGAGATGGTATGTTGGATGTTGTTGGGGCCAGTAATGATGTTGTCCGGGTGTATGTGGCAGCAAAGTTGGCATCTGGGTTTATTGCAGGCTCTGGTACCAGTGTCCATGTTAAGTCTGGTGGTTGTATTATTGTGGGTGAGGAGTTGTTTAAGATTGGGTGGCTGTCTGTAGGCAATGAAAGGTCTTCCTCCCAGAGCTTGAGAAAGGGAGCTGTCATTGTCCAGGAGAGGCTGTAGATCTCTGATGATGCGTTGTACTGTTTTAACTTGGGAGTCGTATGTGATGACTAGTGGTGTTCTGTTATTTTCTTTTTTGGGTCTGTCTTGCAGCAGGTTCTCTCTAGGTATCAGTCTGGCTCTGTTGATCTGTTGTTTAACTTCATCAGGTGGATATTTAGTTCTAAAAAGGTTTGCTGTAGATCTCTTAGGTGAGATTCTCTGTCTGTAGAGTTGGAACAGATGTGGTTTTAACGTAGGGCCTGGCTGTATACGATGGATTGTTTGGTATGTTTGGGATGGTAGCTAGAAGCATGTAGATATGTTTGTCGGTCAGTTGGTTTTCTGTATAAGGTGATGTCTATACGTCCATCCTGTATTTTTATAGTAGTGTCCAAAAAAATGTATTTCTTGCATAGATTGGTTCATTGTTAGGTTGATGGTGGGGTGAAAGTCATTGAATGTCTGGTGGAAGGTTTCCAGGGTCTGTTGTCCATGTGTCCAGATAATAAAAATATTGTCAATGTATCGCAGGTACAAGAGAGGTTTGAGTGGGTAGGAGTTTAGGAAACGTTGTTCTAAATCTGCCATGAAGATGTTGGCATACTGTGGGGCCATGCGGGTGCCCATGGCTGTGCCGCTGATCTGGAGGAACAGGTCATCACCAAATTTGAAGTGGTTGTGGGTAAGGACACAGTGGCAGAGTTTGGTAGCAAAGTCTGCTGTGGTTTTATCTGAAATGGTGTTCCTTATGGCTTGTAAACCATCATTGTGTGGGATGTTGGTATATAGAGATTCCACATCCATAGTGGCTAGTATAGTATTGTTAGGAAGATTGTTCAAAGATTGTATTTTCCTCAGAAAATATGTGGTGTCACGTACGTAGCTGGGAGCACTGATAGCATATGGTTTCAGAACAGAGTCCATATAGCCAGAAACACCCACTGTAATGGTGCCAATACCTGAGATGATGGGGCGTCCTGGATTTCCTGGTTTGTGTATTTTAGGTAGAAGGTAGAAAGTTCCTGGTCGAGGTTCCGCTGGTGTGTTTGTGAGGATCTGTTCTTGGATGTGTAGGGGTAGCTCCTTGACAATCTTGTTCAGTTCTTTTTTGTATGCTTGTGTGGGGTCTGAGTCCAATTTCATGTAAAAGGCAGTATTGGAAAGTTGTCTGTGGGCCTCCTGGATGTAATCAGTTTTGTTCATGATGACGACAGCTCCACCCTTGTCTGCCTCTTTAATTATAATGTCTGGGTTGTTCCTGAGATCTCTCAAATATAGTTACAGGTAGGTAGCCATGTTGGTCTGACGTAGTCGGGAAAGAAAGAAAAAATTCCTTCCAGTAGCACCTTAGAGACCAACTAAGTTTGTCATTGGTATAGGTATAGGTTACCAAGGAACAGATGGCAATAATAATTTGGTCATAATGAACTAAACTTAAGATTTAAGAAGAAATCCAGAAGTTAAAAGGGGAAAAAAATGTAAGCCTTTCAGTGATGTATAGAGGTAAAAGTGTATAAAAATTAAATAGATCAGAATACACAAAGGTGAATAAGAGAGGAAGACTATATAAATGTTAAAATAGAGCAACTTGAGAGAAGTATTGATTAAAGCAGCAGATAAATGTAGAGGAGAAGGAAGGACTGAGGAAAGCATGGAGAACAGAGGATAGAATTGATTTTCTGAAACAAAGGAGAAGATTTTAAAAACTCTTGAGATGAGAGATAGCCCACACAGAACTGTAAGCACAGTAAGCAGTGCTTCAAAAATACTCAGGGAATTTTAGAAAGATTGCAATAAAATTAAAGAGTAATTAAGTGAGGATATATTTGGTTCCAGGCAACAGAGGAAGGAAGGGAGCCATTATTGCAAGCCAAATATTGGTAGAGGGAAGGACATTAATACAACATTTATGAACCTAGAAAAAGCCTTTGACAGCCTTGGCTGGAATAAAATGTTCATTCTACCGCAGAAACCAAGACTATGATACGGGAATGTATAATTCAAACAAAACCTAGTAATCTATAATTAGAGTATATGATTTGAATGAAGAGCCAACCTTGTTTAGTAAAAGGATTCATCAACAGTGTTTATTGTCCTCTGAATGGCTTCACACATTTAGAGAGAATGCAATTAATGACAATGATGGTAATAATAAAGTAGTAGCCTTAGCCTCAGGCACTGAAATAAATGGGAATCAGGAATTGCCTATACTTAGCTTGTGATTTAGCAATAATGGCATATAAAGAAGTAAAATTGCCAAAAATATTAAATACAGCAAATCCAGAAATATGGCCAAATAGAAATGAGAATAAAACACAAATGTTGGTAACATGTAAGCACCCCCGCTCTCTCGTTTCAGTGAATGTAATATACTATGCATAAATTTAAACTGATCAGGAGCAATGATTGAGGCTGCAATCCTAATCATGATTACTCAGAAGTCCCACTGAATTCAGTCTAAAATCCAAGAAAGGGGTTAGGATTGCAGCCTCAAATATCTGGGATGCAGTAACCAGGTATCTGGAAAGAGAGACGTTGCAGAGCAAAAGTTAAAAGCAGAATAAAATGGAAGTTCAGACATCCTGTAATAAGATACGCTTGTTGACAGCACAAGTGTGTGTGGGAGTTGAAGTAACTTACATATGAAATGTAGTTCTGGCATAAAAGGTAAGAAAGAAAACCAGAGGTGTCTGAAATGTGATGCTGGAGAAAAATGTGTAAAGTGAGTAGTGGAGAAATTCAATTCAGTCCACATTTGAGAGAGGAGGAGGAGGAGGAGGAGGAGGAGGAGGAGGAGGAGGAGGAGGAGGAGGAGGAGGAGTTTGGATATGATATCCCACTAACATTCTCCTTTCCCTTCCTCCCCCACAACAAACACTCTGTGAGGTGAGTGGGGCTGAGAGACTTCAAAGAAGTGTGACTAGCCCAAGGTCACCTGGCAGCTGCATGTGGAGGAGCGGAGACACGAACCCGGTTCACCAGATTATGAGACTACCACTCTTAACCACTACACCACACTGGTGTAGGTGAACCTTGCAAGTTTGCGCGTTCCAAAACAAAATGAGAATCAATCCAAAACCCAAACATCCTTCAAAAATGTTGAATTATTATTATCTATTAAATGTATGCCCCCCCTCCCCACGAAAGGAACCCTGGGTGGCAAACAGGAAGCAGCACGACAATGAAAACACACATCTTAAAAACAATTCCAATACAGATACAGACTGGAAAAGACCTGTACTTAAAAAGCTTGTTGAAAGACGATGGTCTTTAATAGGTATCAAAATGGCAACAGAGACAGCACCTATTTAATGGGAAGGAATTCTGTTGGGTAGATGCCAGACCTCTAATGGCCTGACCTTGTGCAGAATGAACCTCCTGATAAGATGGTATCTGCAGAAGGTCCTAACTAGCGATTTACTGGATATATAAGGGCTAGGGTGATCTTTCTTTTTATAATAATAATAATAATAATAATAATAATAATAATAATAATAATAATAATAATAATTTTTATTAGTTTCCACATTTTTCTACATATTATCTCTCACACTTACTGGTATATCCAATTACAATGTTCTCCTCAGCCACATGCTGTCACTTCCATACCATAGTTGAGCACACATGGCTTCCCCCAAAGAATCCTGGGAACTATAGCTTTACCTGTCATGAAAATCCTGGCTATGTTTGATGACAGAATATACTCACACATTTCATTCCTGTTAATTTGTCTTGCCCATTGCCTGCACACTAACGTCCAGACCCTCGAGTCAGGGGAAAGGAAGGTTCAGAGAGTTGAGCAATATATATCAAATATATCATACACACACAGTGTCATTCTTCTGGCAGGTGTCTCACCAAATCGAATGCTGCTCTCCCCTTCCATTCCCAACAAGCCAAGTAATTGAACATCCTGAGATGTATTTTCCCATTATAGGGGGAACACGTCAACATATGTAAGGCAGGGATCCTATGCACATCAATTTGGAAGAGATGTACTCTCAGGCCTCAATCAAGTTCCAACACAAGCAAAGAACTGAAATCCAATTCTGACATAGGCAAACAAGGTCCAGTTGCAGTCATTAACAGTCGTTAACACTCATCAACAGGTTTACCACTCCTATCAGCCCATCACCCATTCCCATCACACACACCCTCTGAATATACATAAGGGTCTGGTTACTTCTGTTTCAGTGTATCTGAAGAAGTGTGCATGCACACGAAAGCTCATACCAAAATAAAAACTTAGTTGGTCTTAAAGGTGCTACTGAAGGATTTTTTTTATTTCGTTTCGACTCAGACCAACACGGCTACCTACCTGTAACAAGGTCCAAAGAGTCCAAGGAAGACCATATAGTTAGTGACAGGCTGACGGTCAGGTTCTGGAATATGCTACCCTGACTGGCAGTGACTCACGAGGGTTTCAGGCAGGGAACATTCCCAGCTCTACCTGGATATGCAAGATATTGAACCTGGGACATTCTGCCTGCAGGAGAGATGCTCTGCTACTGAGCTACGACCCTTTCCCTCTAAATGGAAGCATATATTCTCTTTTTATGATAGGCTTCTGCTCTTTCTTTAAAAATGTTCAGAGCCCAGGCTTGGTTATAATTTAAATAAAACACATTTATCTGAAAGAAGACTTGAACAATACATGATAAATTTTCAGATTTTCAGACATTTTATCCTGGAACTTAAAGGTATAGCATGTGAAAAGAGCTGGCAGCGCTTTTAAGGCTTTGCTGAGTTTTATCAACTGTTTTGTATTTTGAAGCAACAGCTGGGAAATGGGAGATGTATCAAGATTCTTTTGAGAAATATTGGTTGCTATCAACTCTTTACAAATTTATTTCCATATCCATATCCATCGGTAAATGGATTTTGACCAGGTTCCTCAGCAGTCTTTTCCATTATTTGAAACTGAAGCAGTGCTGATTATACCATACCCTTTTTTTTCTGAGGGCAGAAAAGTCTCTGGAACAATTTAGTCTGCTTATTTTAAATGCAACCTTTTTACCTATGAGGTTAATGCAAAAAACACTGGCTTTTTGCTGATTACCTGAAAGCTGTCATTTTTTGTTTCCAGGACCCTTGATACCTGGACCACTTTATTCTGTGAGTTGCATTAGCTGAAGCACCTATCATTTGCTCTAATTAAACAGATTAGCATTGTAAATGGCACAAACTAATTGTCTATAATGGCATCATTATGTTTTTGAACTTATTAGTGGGTGCTCTAACTATCAAGAGCAAAGCTCGGGAAAGAGAAAAGAACAAAGCCTAATCATTGTGCTTGCAATGGTAAAACTAATAGCTACTAATGCTGTTATTTTATTACATATTTTTCTCTATGAGAAAATCTGTAGAGGAACTTGTTGGCAATTCCCTTGCTTCTACTTAGAACTCCTTTACTCAGAGTTTCACTGGGTATGCCCAGTAAATCACATGAAGGACATGTTCTAAATCAGGGTTGAGGAACCTGTGTCCCTAGAGACAGAATGATGGCAGTTGTGGTCCAAGCACCTCTGGAAGGCACAGCACTAGCTACCACCATAGCTGTCAACTTCCGGATTGGAAAATAAGGGATCAGCAGCCTCACCCAGTGGTGCGGCACCGGAAATAGGTTCTGTGCATGTCCAGACATGCGCAGAAGCGACTTCCAGTGCCAGCTCTGCCCATGTCCGGACATGCGCAGAAGCTACTTCCGGTGCCGGCTGTGCCCATGTCTGGGGCACCGGAAATCAGTTCTGTGCATGTCCAGACATGTGTAGAAGCAACTTCCAGTGCCGGGCTGCCCGTGTCCGCATGTCTGGGCACCAGAAATTGTTTCTGCGCATGTCTGGACATGCGCAGATGCGATTTCCGGCAGCACTCGGCAAATGAGCAGCCAGCCACCGAGCGAGGTGTTTTACCAGGCGGCAGCTGGTTGCTCGCTCGCGGGGGGGTGGGTGCCGAGTGGAGCCTCCCTGGCCAGCAGGGAGGGAGAGGAGCTGCTTCTTTTGTAATCCATGAAATTTACTGGATTTCTAACAATCCGGGATAGCAGCGGGAAACGGATTGAAATAAGGGAGTTTACCACAAAAAACGGGAGGGCTGACAGCTATGGCTACCACTGAGCTGGAATGTTTGTGAACATGCCATAAGATCTCAGCAATTGCTAGAGGTTCGCAACAAGACTTCAGTCTGCTAGATGATCAGCAGCAACCAGTATTTATGCTAATACAGGTGCAGTGGTACCTTGGTTGTCAAACTTAATCCGTTCCGGAAGTCCAAAACCGAAGCGTTCCAAAACCAAGGTGCGCTTTCCCATAGAAAGTACTGTAATGTGCAAAATGGATTAACCCATTCCAGACTTTTAAAAACAACCCCTAGAACAGCAATTTAACTTGAATTTTACTATCTAACAAGACCATTGATCCATAAAATGAAAGCAATAAACAATGTACTGAGTCACACAATCAACACACAATCAGTAGCTGAACTGGGTTCCACACAGTCACAAAAACAAAACAAAAAAAGAGCTGCAAAAACAAAACAAAAACAAAAACTTGAAATAAATAGCAAAAACAGACAGACAAAAATCGTCAGTGTAACACTCAAAACAGAAGTGTGGCACTCAAATGGAAAGTGTAACACTCAAAACGGAGCACGTTTGGCTTCCAAAAAAAGTTTGCAAACCAGAACACTTACTTCCGTGTTTGCAGTGTTTGGGTTCCAAGTTGTTTGAGTTCCAAGGCGTTTGAGAACCAAGGTACCACTGTATAAGATTTATGTTTGCTACAAACAGCTAACTACATAAATAAACATTTCACTGGGCAAAGAAGGAAAAGCACATTCCATCACATTTTTGCACACAAAGACATGCACCTATACACACATTTCTGAAAGCCTGGAGCATTTGAAAATTAAATCCTTTGGGGCAACTAATATTTACAGTATGGGAAACTTACATAAGAATACTTAGGCTTAATGCATGAGAAACTAAGTGCAAGGAAAGGCAGATTCTAAACAATTAGTGCTAAAATGAAAGAGGGTGGCACAGTGCAGCTTCCAAATTCACTACTTCTTCCAATTCTATAACTATATTTGCATTTATCCAGATTTGAATTACACATTACTTCATCACACAATTGAGGGTTCTTGGATGTTTATGTCAGTGTTTCTCAACTAGTGTGCCTCCAGATGTTTTGGGACTACAACTCCCATCATCCCTAGCTAGCAAGACCAGTGGTCAGGAATGATGGGAGTTGTAGTCCCAAAACATCTGGAGGCACACTGGTTGAGAAACACTGGTTTATGTGACCCATTGATATAAGCACATTTCACATTGTCACGTATTGCAAGCAATACTAACCCATACCATCATATTGGCTGCTCTTTCATTTACTGAAGTAATCTTTGCCAGGAGGTGAAGCCAGAGTCGATCGTGGTTTCAGCTCTAGAGATCTCAATACCAGCTCCTTTCCACACTTATAATTATGGTGCATTCCTCTCACAGAAAATACAGAAAAAATGTGTTGTTGAAAGAGAACATGGGGTTATGTACAAAGTCAACTCTCAAAAACAGAGCTCCAAGAATGCAAGGAAAATGCAACCATTTTGCAACAAACACGTTTTTGAGACAATTGTCTGTTTCAGCAAATGGTTTGCAGCTCCCAAACAGCACTAAAAATGTGCAGTTTTACACCAAGAATGAATTTTTGTGAGCTTTATAGTAAGAACAAAATGGAGCATTTCAGCCTTTCTCAGGAGGCACTTTAACAATGCCAGGCAGTAATGACTTGGAATAACTTTTGACTGTATTTAAGACATTTCAAGGACATCAGATTCAAAGATAAATCTGTCCTGATGGGTTATTAAAGGAATAGAGTGCGCCAGTTGTGTATCATAGTCAGTTTGCCATTTGCCTTCCCAAACCTACTGCTTAGATTGTCATAGCTCGGTCATCAGAGCCATAGGAGCAAATTGTGAATTCTTTACAAATATAATCAAATTTTTATATGCCAAATTACTTCTCTGGATGTTAAACTACCAGTAATAGGGTTGTCTATCCTCCCAGTGATTGTGAATCTTATTTAGCTTTTATTTAGGCCAGCTTAATCTGAAGTGCTAGAAAAGAGATTTCCCAGGAAATGTTGAAAGTAATTATGAACTGCAGCTTAATTGTTGTACAAGTTGACCTATAAATTTTACCTGAATATTTTTCACAAGCTCAGCTCCTCTGCATATTAAGATTACTTTTGAAAGATATATTATCCTAGTTAATTAAGCTCAAGCATGGTTGTTGTGGTTTTTTTTACTGTGTGTTTTAATGTCTGAAACCTTCCTCAGAGAATTGTGTACGATATTTCCCTTTCAACATGACTACACCAGCTTCATTGCATGGTTTTCTTTATTTGTTATTCAAATTGCCAGAAAAGATGTTGCTTTAACATTATTTTATTTTACATTTCTTATTTCTGAACAACCCACATTTATTATATTCCAACAGGCAGAAGTGAATGGTATTATCTGTGTTGTGCCACCACCCCTCATGACAGGGCTATTGCAGCTGTTTACTGGGATGGTGTGGGTGCAGGGTGGCAACCGGGGCTGTGGTGCTGCACTGGATTGGCTCCATTAGTGTGACTGCACAGCTCCACCCTTGCTGCTATCCTGCCTTGCCCCATGCTCGTAAATGACAGCTGCAGAGCTGTCAGGAGGAGGAGTTGTCCATAAACAACATGGAGAATCATCATCATCATCATCATCAACATCATCATCATTTAAAAAAGGGTTGTATGCAAAAGCAGATATTTTCAGGAGTTTTCGAAATTCAAAGGTTAGTAGTACAGATCAAAACATATGAATTAATCACCAGCTAGCATGGAAGATCCATGTAAGTACAACGTACTGTTTGCCGTGAAAATTTCCACATTGGGACTATCATATTTACTCGGGAAGGTAAACAGTGCGTCCGTACTGGCTACATGACCCGGCAGGCTGTCTGTGGATAAACACCGGCTTCATCGGCCTGAAAGCGAGATGAGCGCCGCAACCCCATAGTCGCCTTTGACTGGACTTAACCATCCCGGGTACGCCGCCCATCTGGCTGGGTTTCCCCAGCCACTCTGGGCAGCTTCCAATAATAAGGTTTTTGAGCACCTTCAGTAAGCTTTGATAGCCAAAATTTTGCTGAATATCTACAGGAAGGTGATCTAATAGTGACTGTCTTATTGAAGCACCAGCTATAATAACGGTACTCAAAAATCACAAAATCCACGTTGAGCCAAAATGTGTGGGCACTTTGGCAAACACAATCTTCGTCAGAATCACCCTGCTGAAGATTTAGTTTCAGAAGAAACCATTGAGAAACTATTCATTTTTCTGATTGGCTTCAAATGTCCATATGACCAACACTGAAAGCTTAGTTCTAACTCAAATGGGCTTCATTTGTCTGTAGTTATGTCAGCACATACAAACATATGCATAGCTCCATAGCAGTGAGATGCCATTATGTCTAATATGTGATTCCTGACTGGCTGGGACATGGAAAATGGTTGGCTTAGCAGCAGCCATAACATTTCCATAAACAAATTAATTTGTTCATGTCTTATGCTTCTTTCAGCATCTAGCTGCTGTTTTTCATAAATGATGGCAGCTGACTCAGGAAACACAACAGCACCCACCTACCCACATTTGTGCATGTTCTTCATGGTGCTTCTGTGCACATAGCTTCCAAGCTCAGATGGAGACAGTTGTGTGTAACGTGCTGCTATGCATAGAAACCTACCCCATGTTGAACATGTGATGTTCATATCTTCTTCCAAAGGAGATCTTTTTCTTTCATATTGAGAGACATCACAAAGTATATTCCTGCTAACAGCTGAAATTTGCCATACAATTTAGCACAGTTAGTATTACGGTATTACATCTGAGTTCTATGGCAGTGCACAAGAATAAAGTATGTAATTGCAACCCAGGATATATGGATAAGGCATACCGGTACTTTTATTTAATACTTAAATATTTATAACTTTCTAAACAATGCTTTATGTAAAATTTGTGCCCACAATTCTGTAATCTCCAGCTCATTGTATCATGGTTCAGCCCCCATGGAGTTGCAATGGAAGAATGAGAGCTTTAGTTGGTTGTGCACTTGGAAAACCATTGAAAAACAGTGAACATCTCTTTGAGTTGCATTGTTGTTTTTCTCTCTGCATCTGGGTGCAGGTCAATATGTTGTGCTTAATTTGGGGGGGGGAGCCTAGTCACAAACCCACCTGGCTGAGACCTTACTCCATGATTTTGGTTACGTACCCCTTTTCATCACTTGACATCACTCTTTTTGTTGGGTTTTCATTTGGTTTTTCCAGCCAGTTCTCTCTCTCTCTCTCTCTCTCTCTCTCTCTCTCTCTCTCTCTCTCTCTCTCTCTCTCTCTCTCTCTCTCTCTCTCTCTCTCTCTCTCTCTCTCTCTCCCTCTCTCCCTCCTTCTATAAACACCATTGGTTTCTGTCTGTCCTAGATCCCCTTTCTTCATCTCTCCACTTTCTCCTATTCCAAAATGCTCTTTGTGGCAATCCTACTTCCCGTCTGCCCTGTTCCCCTATACCTCCTCCTTCATCTCCCGGCATCTCACTTCCTTCACTCTGCCTGCCCCCTCCTGCTGCTTCCCACTGAGACTAAGAGCAAATATTTCTGATGGTGCTCTTTAATCTTCTGTGGGATGCTGTCGGTGTTATCTCACCCAGCATCTTCACACCCCCTTCATCTCCAGCATGCCTCAGCTGTGACTCTGAGTCAGCCACAGAACCGCAACAGCAACCACCAGGATACCTTCACCAGGCCTGCATGGTTTAGAACCGTAATGAAGAATCCCATTATCCTGATCATTGGTCATCTGGCTGGGGCTGAAAAGTCAGAATCCGACAACATCTAGAGAGCCACAGGTTTCCAGCCATTGTTTTAGATGCTATTTTCATAGAATTGTCCAGTCCTAGCAAGGATGAGTCCACACTATGCAGACAGTTAGCTCAAGCAGGAGACTGAAAGGCAGATTAACAAGTGACAGGATTAAGAAGAAAAAGGGAACACAGGCAGGTTCTGCTGGATCTTTGCTCCAGGGAAGAGATGACTTATTCCAAGAAGTGCTGGGAATGTCCTGTTCATTGTGTGCTCCTTTGGAGTGGTCAGTAGAATAGTGACATGACACACACATTCTCTGTGGCGACACCCTGCTTTTGGAATTGCCAGAAAAAACTAAAGGGGATATAATAATTATTATTACACATATGAATTCATGAGCCCTTATGTAGTTTCTGAGCCCAACTACTTCTCAGAGGCCCCAGCCTCTTGCCAGATACAGTGGTACCTCGGGTTAAGAACTTAATTTGTTCTGGAGATCCGTTCTTAACCTGAAACTGTTCTTAACCTGAGTTCCACTTTAGCTAATGGGGCCTCCCACTGCCACTGTGCGATTTCTGTTCTCATCCTGAAGCAAAGTTCTTAACCTGAGGTACTATTTCTGGGTTAGCAGAGTCTGTAACTTGAAGCGTCTATAATCCAAGGTACCACTGTACTTAAAAGAGCAGCATTCTGGGAAGAAGCTTGGCACTTTCTTGCTCCTCTGTTATCTCCTGCTGAGCACACTGCCTGTGGAGGTAAGCTGGTTTGACATGAGAGGATAATGGTTCATCTCTCAGGTATGGCTTTTGGGTTTCAGCCACTGGACTTCCTGGCACAATAGTTTCTGGTTCAGGGCCCTGGTTACCAGACACTTTCTCAAGGGCTGGGCTTTGGATCTGATGTTTCTTTGGATGGTGATACTGATGTGGGAATGGTTGATTCAGGGCAGCTGAAATTCCAGAGGTGGAGAAAAGGTAAGGCAATGGTAAGGTTGAGGGTACTCTGGTTTGGCGGCAGCAGCCCCACAGGTGTGGGGGCACCTCAGGAACTGCTGCCACAGAGCTCCCCCAACCTCTTGCCTCACCCTGCCTCGTCCCTCTCCTGCCACCACCAGGAGGACACTCCTACCTCTATCCATCCTCACAGGCCCCGATACACCTAACAGTGTATCCATATGAGTCATCATCTGGGATTTACTTTATTGTGCTCCTTTCTTTTCAAGAATAAGCTCTTCTGCAACTTCTGCGTCGCTAGCCTTCTGGCTGCCTGGGGCGTCAAACCTGAAAGCACCCTGCCGGGGGGCGGGGCATCCGCCACGCTCTGCCTGAGTAGGAAGAAGCACAAAGCAAGCCGATCCATAGCACACTTTGTGCTTCTTCCGCAGAGCGGTGAGCGGCCTCCGCTGACGCTGCTCTCTGGCCCGCCCCTTGCCTCCGCCACACCAGGAAGAAGCGAGGGGCAAGGCCAGCAACATTAGGGCCTCCGCAATGGTGGTCATGCCGCCACCATGCTAGCGGTAGCCGTCGGTGGAGGTGGCAAGGGGGCGCCGCTTTGCCCCCCGCAGAGAGGAGCCTGGAGCGCCCCGCCCCCTATTGCGATGCCCCTGGTCCCAGTCAGCTTCCCACCCCCTTACTTCAGGTCATGCAGAAAGTAAGATGAAGCTTGCAACTGAGCCAAGATGGATGCTGCAACTGAAAGAATGATTCATTGCAATAGCATTTCGGGGGTTTGGGATTTTGCAATTGAGTTCCAGCTGTATGCGAATGTCAAGATGTAATAAAATCATTTAAATGTGATTTTCTCCATAAAGCAGGAGAAATATAAAGGAAGGTAGCCTTGCAGGACAAAAAGCAACTGGGAAACAGAGACAGTTTGTGAATGTTTTTGTCCTGAGGATATATTGACACCAGTTTTGAAAACTGCATTTGGATGGAGCAGCTGGCAAATGATCCAAAAAGTCAGGGAACAAAAGGCTACATACTGAGATGTAAATACTGTTACACAATGCAGAGAACTGTCTCAGAGCACTCTATGTTGACTTGCGGGTGGGGTGAAGGCCACCACAATATTTGGCAGCCACGTATTCTGGTAGTCAGAGCAGAAAGCAAATTTGTTTTGAAAGTTACAAAATAGGCTTAGAAGCAGAACAGAAGAGATAGCATAGAGCACGCTTCATAAAATGCTGTCAATAAACACATTTTATCCAGAGAGTGGAAGCTCATTCATCCAAAAGAGAAAGTCGTGCCAGCTGAGCTACATAGACACAACAACTCTAAAATATGACAAGAAATCATCATCCAATTCCATAATGCAATAAAACACTAGTCCCTAAGAATAAGTCACGGGAGGAAAGCAAGACTGAATGAGACCTTGAGGGATTTTTTTTGGGGGGGGGGTGTTTTTAATTTTGAGCTGTGCAATAAGATATTTCTGTCTCCTTCCAGCCTAATAACTGCTTGTGTTCCCGCCAAGCGTTCTGACTACTATTTCCTGACAGGCATTGAGAACTATTTTTACAAGCCTATCCACGTACTTTTCCTGTAAAGCAGTAAAATGGCAAAGGCAATTCAATGCAAGGAAGAGTAAATGATTGCTGCACACTGGGACTAAATAATCCCTAATTTCACATACAGTATATGCTCATGGGATCTGAACTGGCAATGACTGACCAAGAACAAGTTATATGCCATTTGGCTTCAACTGGGTTTTAAGAGTATTTGAAGGAATTAAAAATGTTCCCTCTCGCATAATTGAATATGTGCGTAATTTTTATCTATTAAAAATAATTAAGGCTTGATACTACTGTATAAGACACAAGTCAGGTTTGTAGAAGCTGCATAATATGATTCCCCACCAGGATACAGATCCTTTCCCCCCTCTGTTAAAAAAAAAATCACTTTCATAAACTGCAAAATTAATTTATAATCCAGTTTGTTTAGAACTGGCTTAATGCCTGCTTGTTTTGTCAACTGCAGGAAAATTCTCTGCTTCCTCTCATCAGCCTGAAGGGTTCTATAAAGTCTGCTTTCTCCTCTAATTAATCTGAATGTGAACAGATGTTTGTTCTCTAACAGAGTTATTGGGTGCTTCATTTTAATATTGCCAATATTGCTCATGGGATTCTTCTCAGGCATGCAGAGTGTCTCTGATAACTGGGGATTATTTACATTCCACTTTTTCTGAATCATATTACTAAATATTTGATTTATTACGTATGACAAAGGACTATTTTTACCAACTTTACCATACCCAATACTGAAAGTTGGATGGGACAGCCAATGTGGTGGCCTCCAGATGTTCAACTACAGCTCTCATCAACATGACATTGACTATATTGGTTGGGGCTGATGGGAGTTGTAGTCCAACAACATGCAGATGGCATCATGGTTGGTTGTCTCTGCTCTGAAGCCTTTCTCTAGTTTCTGGTGTGCCAAAGTTTGATAATTCTTATATATATATATATATATATATATATATATATATATATATATATATATATATATAGTTGTCATGACTACCTACATCAACCTTTGCCAACAAGGTATCCTTCCGATGTTTTAGGCTACAAATTCCATACCTGGCTGGGGGCTGCTGGTCGTTGTAACCTCAAAATATCTGGAGGGCACCAGGTTGATGAAAGCTGTCTTCGATGCACACAGACTAAAGCTCTTTAGTCTGTTTGTCCAGTTTTATCAATTGTGAGAAACTGAAATTCCCTATTTGTGCTGGGCACATAACCTGGAAAGTTGTCTGAGGATAAATGCTGGCTCCCTCAGCCTGAAAGTGGAGATGAGCACCACATCCCATAGTCAAATTTGACTGGACTAAACTCTCCAGGGCTCCTTTATCTTACCTTGTACCATTGATGGCCCTCCAGCTGTTTTGGGACTACAACTCCCATCATCCCTAGCTAACAGGACCAGTGGTCAGGGATGATGGGATTGTAGTCCCAAAACAGCTGGAGGGCCAAGTTTGGCCATCACTGCCTTACACAATGGACATGATCCAGGAAAAGATACTCATAGGTAAGTCCTACTGAAAGGGGCTGGGATCTAAGTGCTGACCAACTTTAGCATAAATGATCCAGCTGGATGTACAATGCAAATTTCATGTTTTCATGTTTATTCTAAGTGCAATGGAAACTAGTTCCAAGGAAGTAAGTGTCTGATTGCAGCTTCAGCTCCAAGCTACATGTTACAAATGGTTGTGCCTAGGCCATAAGTTATGGGTGACTAAGAATTAAGAAGGCATGGGCTAAAGATGTTCAGCTCTTTCCTGGTCTGCTGATTCTGATCCAAAGCATTCTGAGTACGTGGCTTCCTACTCCTGCAGGGTTTTAACAATTTTGTCAGGATAGGGGGAGAAATCTGATTCAGCTCAGGTTAACCCACCTCCTTTGCAGTTTCTGAAACTATATGTGAACCGAAACACAACCATCTGTCAGAATTCACACTTCTCTGATTTTGCAACGTGATTCTCCAACAAAGTGTACAACTAGTACTTAGTTGTAGCTGTGCCCTTTGTATCTAATATTAGATTTATTGGAACATGATTTTATTTTTATTTTTTGCCTTGATGAACCACCCCTCTTCAGATTTAGAATGCTAATTAAACAAATTAAGCTACAGATCATTAAAAAAACTATAGATCTTTATTTCTGCAAATGAGCTTGTTTTTACTCATTTTCTTTGGTAAATGCCACCACATAAACATAATTAATTATCTGATTAAGGACTGATTAATTTTATTTTAAGCCCTAATGCCAACTCTCCTCTCACAAGCAGCAAAGTAATGCCAAGTTATATATAACTTGCCTGCAGTTAATTGGAACATCACTTTCATGGTGCAATCCTAAAGGTGATGGGAGAGAGGGAGACAAAAAATGTTTGACCTGTGAGCTTGTCAATGCTCTGCCAGGCTTGCAATTGCAGGGTGGAAGTAGGGTTGGAACATCTGCATTCTTTTGTCCTTTACATCGGTGCACACACCCTGATCTTTGAGTGGTGACAAACTCTGGGAGTCCCAGTGCTTGCCCAGGGTTCTATTTCCTTGAAATGAATGGAAAAAGGGATTTCTTCAGGATATAGGGTTTTACGCACAACCTAGGCATAGGACAGAGCGGCTCACAGCAGTAACACCCCACAGATCTTGCCATTAGGTTCCCAGCGATATCCAAAGCCATAGCCATAGCTAGGCCCAAAACATCCACAGAGGATGAAAAACCTATGTGCCTCCAGACTTGGCATCCAGATTGGTGAATGACCCACCCATTTGTCTCTAAGGCAAGATAGCTCACTCTTTAAGATGATGATGATGGGTACTTAACTGAGTGGCGAACAAATGAACTGGTTTAACTGGTTCAGCTGGTTTCATTTTACAGATTCTAACCTCACAGATACAGGATTGCAGGCCTAGATGGAACCCACAGGGATCATCCAGACTGTGACATCGCCATAAACCTGATACAGGGGCTTTATGTATGTGCTCACATATACTGATAGATTCCACGCCACAAGGAAGATCATGTTTTGTAAAGTCCTCTGACGCAAGCCACATTTCCTTTCTAAAACTTGTTTCCAATTTGGTAGACAGATGCACCTTGGAAAGCAGTGAAGATTCCTATACATACACTGAAAGGTTCAATGAGTCTAAACAACTGTTTGGGCTAGGGTTGGGTTGTTGTGCGAATGGGTTCCTGTAGGAAGGACAGAATAAAATGATAATAATAGAATAAAATGATAATAAATGAATAGGCTGTTTGTGAGCAAACTATTTAGGATCGCAACTGTGTGTTTCTCTTTATGCAGCTTTACAGCTAAATCCTAAGTATATTTACAAAGAAGTGTTCCCTGGATTTGAAATAAACTCAGGTCTGCAGCCTCATGTTTGGAAATCTGCCCAAACTACAGTAATTAGTAGTGATGGCTTGCTCCTACTAATACAAATTAGGTTTGGGGTGGGGGATGAATTCACCAATGGTGTATAGCATAGTTCAAAAGAGGGGAAATTTTCTCAGTCCGGTCATGAGCAACCTCCCAGGGGTTGCATGCTAGTGGTGGGCAGAGGAACAGATGCGACTCTTTCATTTGTACAGGAGGCTGCACTTTAGCCACACAGAACCCAGAGGTTTCCACACACACACACCCATCTCTCCATTCTCCCTGTAGCCGAGCAGGAGGCATTATCCCCATCCAAGCACCCACTCCAGGGAGGCGTGAAGCAGGGCTGGTGACAGGGGTAGCCTCATGAGAGAAAGGTGTGGAGATAATGCATAGAACTTGAGAGAAAGACTCTGAGGTTCCCCATCCCTTCTGAGGTTGAATGAATGAAATATTTTCTCAGGTTGGTTTTAGAGTCCATCCCGAAGTGTTTCACTTCTGTTCTTTATATATGGTTGCTTTGTGATCGATTGTTCTTTTTTAAAAAGCACAGATCCATCCCTAAACACCCCTTATGATACCTTTTTGCAAATCTAGTTTATGCTGAACTTGTGATATTCTACTACAGTGGTACCTTGGTTCCCGAACTTAATCCATTCCAGGAATCCATGTCCTTGAATATGGAGATGATGGGGCCAGCTCCCTGTCAAAGGCAGAAATCCTCGCTGACAGTAGGCAGCAACTGAGCCATCTTATCAGAGGGTGATGTTGCCCTTGAGAGATTGGGTGACATGGTGGTGGAGCGCTCTCCTGACTCAGCCCTTTGAATGGATCAAAGTATACAATCCCAAGACTACTAGGACCCCTCCCAGGGTCCTGAATTGCCATAACCCAACAGGCTAGGACTTTGCAACAACCTGATCTCCACTTGTCCTTGTCTTAGGATCACTGTCTCTGCAGTGTCTCCATGGGGTTTATAATATATTTGACAGTTTGCCAGCCACATCTTTTGCTAGGGAAAATACAAGTAAAATGATCTCAATAACTAGGGAATTGCCCAATATTTTCTATATGTGTTGTATAAAGGCTCTTTAAAAATGTCTTATTTTAAATAATAAAAGACTTGTATGAAAATATAGAATGCATCATGATGGTATGACTTTTAGTTAAGATACACGAATGCCCTCTGCATTTTCTCAAATAAGAAAGAGTGATTCACTGATGGAATCCTATCACTATAAAGTCATATATTTATCATTAAATTTATCTTCAGAAAACCCATTGTACTTAACTTGATACGGTAGAAGCATCAGTTTATCCAAGAAGGAATTTGTTATCATATGTTTCATTGGTTAGCCTTAGCTACCTCCGCAGAACTTCCAAGCTACTTGTTCAAGCATCCATGTCTGTGTTGTCATTCATTCATTCATTCATTCATTTCCCACTCTTCACCCTAAGGTCCCCAGGCAAATTACTACATTAAAAACAGTTTAAAACAATTGTTAATTTGTGTTGTGCCAATCCTTGTCCTCCGATTTCTTAAAATTTTTTCTTCCTTTGCAAAAGAGGCTTCCATTTCTCTGCCTCATTCTTTGAGCACTTAATAATGGTCATCCATATGCTGCTGGACTACAATTCCCATCATCCCTGATGTCTGGCCATACTTGCTAGGACTGATGGGAACTGGAGTCCAAAAATGGCTGGAGTGCCTGCTGCTACTACAGGCAGTCCACTCAGCTGTAGATTTGTAGATGTTTCAAGCTCTGGCAAGATCAGGACCAGTGTTTACAAGGAGAACCTAGAGATATGCTCCATGTAGTATTGCATAGGATGAATGCCAAAGATAAGCCTAATCAGAGATGTATTTATTATATTATTATTTCACTTCTATACTGCTTTATACTTTTAAGGGGGGGGGAATCTCAAAGTGGTTTACAACCTACATTAGGATGTGAGGGTGATCTGGCTGTGACACCTGTCACCCTATTGATCACCAGGGTTGATTTGGCTGATCTGCCTGGTTAGCCAAGTTTCCCCTTCCTTCCATGTACATCCCTCCCAAAGCTGTGCAGTTGGTAAAAGAAGACAACCATCCCAGATAAAAGGATGATTCTTCAGTCAAGGGTACGCAATAGCTACGCTCCCCTGCTAGAATCTCCAAACAAGCTCAAGGTCCATTTGTATGCACTTACATTGTTGTTGTTGTTTAGTTATTTAGACGTGTCCAACTCTTCGTGACCCCATGGACCAGAGCACGCCAGGAACTCCTGTCTTCCACTGCCTTTGGCAGTTTGGTCAAACTCATGTTAGTAGCTTTGAGAACACTGTCCAACCATCTCCTCTTCTGTCATCCCCTTCTCCTTGTGCCCTCAATGTTTCCCAACATCAGGGTCTTTTCCAGGGAGTCTTCTCTTCTCATGAGGTGGCCAAAGTATTGAAGTCTCAGCTTCAGGATCTGTCCTTCCAGTGAGCACTCAGGGCTGATTTCCTTCAGAATGGATAGGTTTGATCTTCTTGTAGTCCATGGGATTCTCAAGAGTCTCCTCCAGCACCATGATTCAAAAGCATCAATTCTTCGGCGATCAGCCTTCTTTCTGGTCCAGCTCTCACTTCCATACATCACTACTGGGGAAACCATAGCTCTAACTATAGGCACCTACATTAAAACATCAAATAAAATAGTCCAGAATAAAACCTTGCAGAAGAAAGTAAAATATAAACTGTACACTCAAAGCGACATAATTAACAGGAAACTAAAATATTATCTTAAAGATTTCAAAATAAAACATTACAAAGGTCAAGTAAAGAATGCTCATTTAACACCGCAAAGCCAACAAAATAAATCTTAACATTTCAAAAGAAAACATTAGTAAAAGAAGCCAGATATGAAATGCACATTTAGAACAGCATTATTAATACGAGAATAAAATATTATCATAAGCATAGAACATATCTGCTACTGTTGCTGCCAATCCTGGCCAATGGTGCTTCATAGCGGGTGGCAGCTGTGGAAGCTCAGGCTGGATATCTGGGTCTACAGTAAGAGACAGCCAACAGGGTCTTTGGCATCTTCAGCAGCCTCAGCTTTTTGTAGCTGGAGTCAGTCAGGGCCCCGCCCTCCCAGGCCAGATATGAAAAAGTCTTCAAAGCAGGGAGCAAGTCCTTCAGGACTCACAGCCAAGATGGTCAGTGTATTATCCAAGGAGTTCCTTACCAAGGAACAAGCAAGGATATGGCAAAGTGATCAAAGGAAGGAAACTCAGGCAGATACAAATAAAGTCAAATGATCGATCGCAAGGAAACCATTCATGCTGGTCTAGGCAATATGTACCCCCTATTCTCAAATGGTAAAGATGAACTTCCCTACTGGAATCGGAACTCTCTCTGCTTTCCCCTGTGCTCGGTGATTGGCTTGAACTCAGGAGGGGAGGGACTTCGCGATATCCCCTGTCCCTCACAGCATGGTTATGTGTTTACAAACACAGCTTTCTGGTGCGGTATATGACAATGCAATCCACTGTGGGCAGAGATATACACGACTTAGAATGATGTAGCAATCACAGAAATCATTCTGGTGAAGGTAACATGTAAACCAGACCTAACTGGACATCCTATCTAAAGGCAATCAAAGAAGAAGAAAAACTTGATTTGTGGAGATTCCAGTATGATTTAGATGAGCTCAAGTCCTTAAAGCAACATGAACTGGTTCTAATGTTAATTAAATAATGTTTTGAATAATGGTTGAGTGAGTCCAAAATCCCAGCACCTTGTTATACAGATATAAGTGATTAACACCCCCCCCCCCATTTCGAATCCCTGTGACGGGGTGAGCTCCCGTTGCTTGGTCCCAGCTCCTGCCAACCTAGCAGTTCGAAAGCACATCAAAAATGCAAGTAGATAAATAGGAACCACTACAGCGGGAAGGTAAACGGCGTTTCCATGTGTGCTGCTCTGGTTTGCCAGAAGCGGCTTTGTCATGCTGGCCACATGACCTGGAAGCTATACGCCGGCTCCCTTGGCCAATAATGCGAGATGAGCGTGCAACCCCAGAGTTGGTCACGACTGGAGCTAATGGTCAGGGGTCCCTTTACCTTTACCCCCCCCCCTATAATATGACTATGTATACAAATAAAAAAGTGCATGCAGACATCACTAAGAACTACAGGGTCTCTTCTATTATGGCCTTTCACAAGAAAAAAATGCTTGCAGAAATGAGAATATGAGCTTCAAATACCACATTTTAATCATTTGGCTCCTGGGTAAATGCACACTTTGCCCAATTCATTAAGTAAAGCCCCAAAAGTCTGGGATCATTTTATAAACTGGCTAAGAAATCTAAGAAGTAATTATAAAATGATCAATGACATTTCTACTCCATCTGCTGTAGAGTGAGTTAATCAAAGGAAAGACATCTCATCCATTTGGCATGAAGAACTATGGCAATGAAGTAAGGATAGCATTTGGCAATCTAAGCCTAGCCTTTCAATTAAAACAGAATGCTGTCTGGGACAAAATTGGAGGATATATTTTTAAAATTATTTAGCAGCCTTGAAACAAGTCCATAGAAATAAGCCCACATTTTAATTTATTTTTAAATAGCCCACCTGTCCACACATGTCTGCATTGGTCATTTGTGGCATAAAACTGAAAAAAAACCAAAATACTAAGCAAATTTAGCTAAGAACGTTTGCAAAACTTAAGGGAGTTCATGGAAGAAAAGTTTCTCATTCCCTCTTGCTCTGTCTTTTCAAAAGACACTTTGGGGGACCTCCGAACTGCTGGAGAGGAATCACCCCAAATTGAGTGTGGATCTTCAGATAAGTTAACTTAAGAAAGTTCATGGAGTTAATGTTTACCATCCTCTCCTCTCCCTAGTGCAGTGGCAGGCAGCCTGCAACCCTCCAAATATTGCTAACTACATTCCCCATCACCTGTTTCTATTAGCCATGCTGGAAAAGATGAGGTCCAAAAACATCTGGAGGGCCACAGGATTCCCATCATACATCCTTCATGGACACAGAATCATAGAGTTGGAAGAGACCACAAGGGCCATCCAGTCTAATCCCCTGCCAAGCAGGAAACACCACCAAAGCATTCCTGACAGATGGCAAGAGGGCAAGAGGTGCAGACCAAGTCAGTTCACATTGGTGTTTGCAAAGATCAAAATTCTCCGGCATCTCTATATCTACAGACCTATAATCTAGTACTGAGTTCATAGTTAAGTTATGCAGAAGATTATTCTGCATGTGGTTGGCATTCATCTGTCTCAAGAGGCAATGGAGTGCACCTCTGGGGGTGAAGTCAAACTGCTAGGGGTGAAGTCTAAGCAAAGTGACCTTCCTGGGGCACAAGCCTGGGCTGTTCTGATGACAGGTCCCTGCTCTTGGCCTCACTGATGTGGTCCAAAGGAAAGCAGAGCAATACATTTGGCACCAGCTTGGCTGCAGGAGTTGCCAGAAGGAGGCATACAAAGCACCATCCAACTGTCTTAGGAATGCCACTCTGGATTTGTGTAGGATTTATTCCTTATCCTTTCCCCACCCCCAGATGTCCCACAAGGCACTGGAGGTTTAGGTTCAGAGTTTTCCTGCTCTTCGATGGGTTATCTTCCCAGGTTGACGAGTCCCATCTACAGCTTGTGCAGAAACTGCATTCTTAGCCATTGGACCCACTATCGGTCTCACTTGCTCAATCCACTGGATCCTGTCTTTGCATGCAGGGGGAGTCCCTAACTCGCTGAGGGTTTGAGAGCCATTGGCTACCCTCACCTGGTTTAGCTGGCCAGTTGAAGCCTTTCCTGGGGTGTGAGTGCTGTCACATGCTGACAGCTTCTGGGAGCCAGAGGTAAGAGTGAGTGCAGGGTGAGAACCAGGAGTGCCAACATGGCCCCACGACTGTGAGTGCCTGGGGCCAGGGGTGCCATGCAGTGTGCATGGCCCTGGCACTGAAATTTGTGGGTGCCCAGCCCCTTCATGGGGAATTTTGTGGGTGCTTGGGTCCCCAGGGACCCAGAAAGTTGGCACCTATAGTAGGAACCAAAGGTGGACAAACTACCCCAGAAGGAGTATGAGGTGTCCCCCACCAGAGGTACTACCACTCCCCTAACACCCCATATGCCACTATTCTGCATAATATTATATAAACATTTCCCATTATTGCCTCTGTATTTCGGAATGGCCTTCCCTCTTCCATCCCATCACCCATCCGTTGCTACAGTTATCTTCTAAAGATGTATTTTTAATTTATTTTTGCCAAGGCTTTCTTTGATCCAAAAGATGGGATCCTGTTTTTGTTTATTTGAATTTAACAAGTTCCTGTTTTTATCCTACTGTTTTACTGCTTTGGGTTCAATTTGTGGCTTGTTGATATCGTCAATTTTTTATGTTGCACATTGCTTGAATATATAATTAATATTAAAATGTTTGTAAATGATTTTAAATAATAAGAGGTTTGAGCATTTGGGAAGCCAACAGAGAATTCTCCAAGTCAGTTTGTCAGTTTCCCTTGCCATAAATGTGAGTGGACTATAAAAATCAAGTAGGGTGCTCTTAAAATAGAATAAGAATAAAGAGAACAGAGAGGAAAATATTGATTGGGAGAATGGGATTTTCTATCTACGGGTGAGGAAATATTTTATAGCTAGACGGACATCTCAACGAGGCATATGCTAAGGGAAAAAAGCTAACATCTCATTAATGTAGCTCTGTACTGCAGATATATTGCTCACGAAGTTAGTACATTTCCACACAAAGGTAATATTTTCTCGAAGAACTGTCACTTTGTAATATACATGCCCATCTTTGTGAACAAAATCCATGCCTAATAAAATGTCCAATTGTAAAAGAAAAAAATGACTCAACAACAGTACTACGTAGGATCCTTTTGAAGAACATTTCACCCCTATTTTGTGAAAAGCAATCTGGGAAAATAGGAACAGTGAAACATAAAACATTTATACTGCATGAGAGAGCTTGATGCCTTACTTTATCTCCTCAACTATAAATCAGGATGGAGCAGTCTTGCCACAGTATTAACCACCGTCCTGTGAGTTAAGAATTTATCAAATATTACTTTTGAGAGGTGAAATAACTTTTTGGTAAATGTAAGTAATGCCTTTGAACATCTAACATAACTGAATATGGCTAACTCATAAAGTGTTCATATGTAGCTTCCCGCCCCATCTCTCTGAGCAATTTTGTTAAGGCTATGGTGGCACCAAAGAATTCTGGGGATTGTGGTTTGTTAAGGGTGCTGGAAATTGTAGCTCTGCAAGGGGTAAACTACAGTTCCCAGCATTCTATGGGGGGATGCTTTTAATGTGTGATGTGTACACAGCCTTAAGAGTAGTAACTCTTGAGCAACACACACACACACACACACACACACACACACACACACACACACACACAACTATATATAGGAAGGCATATAAAAACTCTAGGACCAATAGTGCAAGTGGGCAGGTTCGGACACATGCACCCATATATTGAGATACTGATGCTACATTTGTCTTATTTATTCCATTTATATTTTACCATGTCCCCAATGAGGTCAAGGCAGCATACCTCCATTGTATTGCCACAACCTTGTGAGGTGGCTGAGATTGAGAGGTTGGTCACTGACTCAGGGCTATCCAGTGAGCATACAAGCTGTGGAGATTGGAACTTGGATTTCACCATTCCCAGTCCAGTGCTTTAACCACCACACCACCTTTGTTAATGTGCCCCTATTCAGTATTGCAAATATCCATTCATACATGATCTTCATCCTTTTCTTCCCCTAACCTACGTACAACTGCATTTTTTCTGATAGCACAATATGGCAGTTGGTGGTGGATTGACATGACTGCTAAAAGGCCACTTAACAGTCACTGCATGTTTAAAGGGCAATAGTTCAGTAACAGAGCACCTGCCTAGCAGAACGATACCATGTTTAATCTGCAGCATCTCCAGGTATGTCTGGGAGAGGTTACCTCTCGGAAACCCTGGAGAACAGCTAACAGTCTGTGTAACAGGTAAAGGTAAAGGACCCCTGGACGGTTAAGTCCAACCAAAGGCAATTATGGGGTGTGGTGCTCATCTTGCTTTTCAGGCCAAGGGAACTGGCATTTGTCCACAGACAGCTTTCTGGGCCATGTGGCCAGCATGACTAAACCGCTACTGGTGCACAGAGGACCGTGCTGAGTGCCAGAGCACATGGAAACACCGTTTACCTTCCTGCCACAACGGTACCTATTTATCTACTTGCACTAGTATGCTTTCGAACTGATAGTTTGGCAGTCTGTGTAGACAACACTGAGCCTGATGTAGCAGTGGTCTGATTCAATTTAAGGCCTGCCTATGCCTACCATAGCCTGGCGTGCTATGGTCCATGGGGTCACGAAGAGTCAGACACGACTAAATGACTAAACAACAACAACAACAATGCCTTCAGATAGGTATCGATTTATCCCAGCTATATTATTTCTATCTTGTGGGCTCATGGTGACCTCATGGTCTGAGGTCATGCAGACAGTGGTCACATACAAGTAGGGAAAAGCAGTAATCGTGGCCAATTTCAGAAATATGGAATTGCAAGAGTTTGCAAACACTATGAGCTGAGCCAAACTCCCTTTTCTTGGACACTGTCAAAGGATGTGGCCTGAATTATCCTAATTTCCCAGCCACTGAAGAGCAATACCTGATTCCATGTAGATCACTGGTGCAATCTGCCTAAAATATTCATATGCCTTATTAAACCTATCCCTGCTTCTCTGCTCCTCAAGCGATTATATCATGCACTGCACATAATTTGCCATGTATTGCAAAAGTGAGACGTGCTTAAAATACACCAAGGAACCAGAATTCAGTCTTAAGTAAATTGTGGGTTTTATATTATTAATTCGATGGAAATCATATGGATGAACAGGACCTATTCGGTATAACTGGGACAGCCTTCTTTTCTGGGATTTGATCCAAAGATGGATGGATGCTTATTAACGGAGCAGCCTTTCCATAGACCCCATAGTACAGAATCCTTTAAATATGAATAACATAAATAATAGTATATCCACTTTCAGGAATCTGGCTTATCTATAGCTTTAAGTGAATTGGCAATGGGGAGGAAAGAGATTTGCAGGTGCCAGGGTCAGGTCCTCTCATTATCTGTTCATCTAGAATTGCCGGGTGAAAATCAATTATAAATGTTATGGAGAATATGTTTAATCAAAGGCAATCAAAACCAATTGCATGCTAAGATAAGTATAATGTTCACAAAAATCTGAGCCAACACCATTACAGATAATTTGAAGAATGTGTGACCACATAAGGCAGCTAAATGTACTACTTAGTAACAATTTTTAATTGCTTTCATCTGAAGGTGTCACCTACACTTCTACAATAAGTAAATTACACATCTAAAACATAGCCTGTAATATCTAAACCGCATCTGGTGCAACGAAAACCAGAGCGCATGGGAATGCCATTTACCTTCCCGCCATGGCGTTACCTATTTATCTGCTTGAACTGCCATGCTTTTGAACTGCTAGATTGGCAGGAGCTGGGACAGAGCAACGGGAGCTCACCCCGTCGTGGGGATTCGAACCGTCAAGCTTCTGATCAGCAAGCCCAAGAGGCTAAGTTGTTTAGACCACAGCGCCACCCGCGTCCCTAGCCTGTAATATATATACAGTATTACAAAACAAAAAGAAAACTTCTGCGACAGCATTCTTGAACCCACCTGCTGTGGCCTATGTGGCAGTTCCTGTGGATTGCCTATGCTGCTGCTATACCACTTGTGGCAGGTTGGAAGGCTAACCACCAAAACAGATTCGAGTTGATGATCCCGGCTAAGTGCCCTGTTTAATCCAGTTTCACCCAGCAGAAAATGAGGCAGCTCTGTAAGCCCCTCTGACTGATACTCTCTAGATCAAGGGTACGACAACTCCCATTACACACCCAGACTTCCAAACAATGTACTGGGAATCAAAGCTTGGAAAGTTCATTTAAAAAAAGGAATTAGTTCTAGTTTTTGTTCAACATGTCCAAATGAACTGGTTTGGTTTATGGCCGGTTCACAGATAAAGTTCATGAAAGTGATCTGGGGGCGGCGGGGGGGGGGGGAGATCAGCACTCAGAATGTTATAAGATGATGTGCTGAATTATAAAATATACTAAAGAAAATTAATAAGAAACATCAAGAATGTGAGTTGCTTGATTCTTCCTTCCGCAACGATTATGGTTTTTAAACTTAAAGGCCCATATAGTCTAAAGCAGTGGTTCTCAAAAGGTGCGCCACACTGGTGTGGCAGGAGCAGAAAGCAAGCATGGCAAGAAGATTCGAGGACTATCAAAGACACACTTAAACATTTCAGGGTAATATAGCATTGTATCAAAATAATACTTTCTATTTGTCCCATGTTCATATTATAAAGTATAGAATCATAGATTTGGCAGGGGGCAATCCCCTGAAGTGCAGGAGTCTTTTATGCAATGTGGGGCTCAAACCTGCAGCTCTGAGATTAAGAGAATCATGCTCTATCAGCTAAGCTACCCCAGGCCCTAGTTGTCTTCTATGTTATCGATCAAGCACTGCTAGGAGTTGTTTCTTTTAGTTTTCCAATGTAATTTCTTATCAAGAAAAAGAAAAGTTCAGTGTGGCAAATTTGGAGCAAAAAATCAGTGTGGTTAATTCAGAGCAAATATTTATTCTGAGAGTTTGGCCCAGAGAAAAAGCTTGAGAACCACTGGTCTAAAGATTAAAAAACATATGTAAGGGAATAAACTTAAAGATATACTAGAAATCATTCATAATTCTATCCCAAATTAATTTAAATCATACTCAGTTCACTCGGCACTACTTTCAGGTGTCGTTAGAGATTTTTGAACTGTTCAGTGAACTTTGTTAAACTGAACTAGTTTATTCCAAGAACTGATGGGAATTAGCACCACATAGGCTATCCCTGCTCTAAATCCTACTCAGCAGAAATAATCTGTGGCCCAAACACTGTGCTGCGAATGGGGCTGTTGGAAAATTCACGTAACAGAAGCAGAAATTTCTGTCAGTGATTTGCTGTTGTCACTTTCAGCCTACAAACTATATAATAATTGATGATGGTTCCCATCCTCCTTTGCAGTGTGTTACCTTTGCCTTGAAATGCATGGTCTTTGCATTGAAGTGAATTGTGTGGAATAATCTAATAATCATGTACTTAATTGCATAGTTCTTTAAACGATGTGTAATTTCCACACAGTGGACAGCAAGATGAATAATGGAATTTTGTCAGGAGCCAAACTGCAGTGGAATGTAAGCCATGCTACATGTGAAAAAAAAAAACAGGTCAAATGGAAATCAATGCTTCCTTTCATTTTTAGCCAGGAATAGGGATGAGGAAACCTCTGCAGCAGCAGCCTTGAAGCCATTTGATTCGACCTATGTGATAGCATGTAAACAGATTGCCCATGCTGTTGCTAGAACACTTCTGGCCAGCTGGAGAAACCAATACATCAAAACAGTTTCTAATGGATGATCACAGCCAAGTGCCCTCTTTAATCCAATTTAGCCCAGCAGAAAATGAGACACAACGGAAGCAGAGCTGTGCTTGCAGGATCATTCAGATTCTGCCCAAAGATGTGCCAGAGAGCAACAATTATTCCAAGCTCATACAGAGGATTCTCAAACCTTCAAGTCACATAAGTCAGTGAGATAAAGGCTGAAGACAACCCAAAGAAAATTTATGCTGTGCTCTTGTCTTCCAATTCTGCAGCGACTAGTGATTTAGCCCATCCTAAAGCTTCATGATCAGACACCTCCACCCCTCAATACCAAGTCATGTTTAGATATGAATTATATTGATTCATTTATAGTAGTCATTAAATCCACAGACATTTGGAAACCATTATCCTTTCAAGCAAGACAACAATGGCTTCAGAAGCAATTCAATCTCCCTTTTCCTTGGGACACTCACAGTTTCTGTTTTAAGATAGAAGGGATGTCAATATAGTCGTGCCAAATTCCCAGAGTGGATGGATATAACAGCCACTTGTCTTGGATTCTCCCTTGCTGAAGGTAGCAGCCACAATCAGTTCCTGTGCTTGGCTTCTTCCAGTCATGCAGCTGTCAGAGGAGTGGATGGCTGGAACTGTTTGCCTTTGGCGCCACAGAGGCAGATTAAAGATAAGTCATTTGCGGAGTCCTGCTATGCATTTTATAGTCCAATGGATGCACAATGCAGAGGTTAGTGGCCAAGCAAGTCAGAAATTTGCATTGCATGTCTTGAAAGCAGTCATAGGACAAAATGTCCTAATTTTCCCATGCACCAGTCAGGTTTGCAACTATACTCAGTTCTGGATTCAGCACTGGAAGAGTAACTTCATCAAAAATATTTGTGCTGTTCCTGTTTTTGAAGAAATATCAGTAGGCTCAGTTTAATGGAGCCTTTATTGTCCTTGGAAGGACTTCATAACTTAGTAAGCCCACTGTTCCCAAATGCAACGATGACATGGCAACAGTTTGAGTAAAGATACTTCAGATCTTTTCCATTAATCCTCATTGGGTTTTAGAAATGCAGAAACTGGAGTTTATGGTGGCAAATTTCCCCTCGTTCTTTCTTCAGAAACCAACAGGACCCTGCCAAGATAATTGGGCTCCATAGCTTAGGACCAGCATAAAATAAGGCCTATTATTATGCCCTCTTAGATATGCAGCAAACATTCTAAAAGTTACCCAACTATTGCCATTAGTCAGGCTTCATTCTTCCATCTCTGCAGTTCTGATTTGCATTCTGTTCGTGCCTGAAAAGAAATGGATTTGGTGATCTCAGTTCATATCTGGTGGACATTGGTCTACATCAATCTTACTCAAGTGAAACCTACAAGTTCTAAATTAAATGAGTTTTTTGATCTCAGTTCAGTCTCCAGTGAACAGCAGTTCTTATCAGGAAAGCACCACACATAAATCATCATAATTCATTGGGAAAAAGGCCTGCTAGACTGAAAGAGAAAAGCACTAATTCAATATGGGGGCTTGGTGGATTTCTTTTCTCTTAAATAATAAATAAATGGATAAATAAATAAATGTGTCCAGCTTAACAAATTCACACAAAAACACGTATGATAGTTCTGAAAGCAAATGAGTCAAATCCCTCAAAGCAACACATCTTGAAAGTCTCCAAATCAGTCGCTTGCATAACATGTGACATATTTAGCTCTATTCTTATTTTAATTCTGTGTTATTTTAATTCTGTGTTTAATCCCCTAATAAAGCAGACACTATACTTCACAAATCTATGTTTTCATCCCTCCTTGGAGGGGCACACTTGATGAGAAATTTATATTGTAAAATGCCCTGTGATGTTTGTATGAAGAGCAGTATAGAAACATCAGCTCCCAGAGTTCTATATTACCACTACAGAGCATTGATACTTGCTAATAATAGCTAACAGATGAATCTGGACTTAGAATGCTATATAACAGGAAAATGTAAGACTCTAAATATATAATACAGTGGTACCTCAACTTACGAAGACGATCCGTTCCACGGCGCTCTTCGTAAGTCGAGGTCTTCGGGTGTCGAAGCACCCATTCAGCGCATGCACGAAGGTTTGCCAACTTCGTAAGTCGAAACTTTCGGAAGTCGAGTCAATCAGACACTGTACACATAACTGATGAGATAATAGTGATTGCATTGGTATGAGGATAAATTTCCACTATTTACAGAATAATGCACAGGGTTTTTCTTTCTTTATATCTGATTTACAGAGAGATTTGGTCATCATACCATACTATTCCAGCCAGGCAAAAACACTCATGGAGAGTGAAATTCTGTTAATTTTAATCAGTCACAAGTTAGAAGACAAATATATCCTGACAATAATGTGATGGTGTTTGATTAGCTGCCATGAAACTCGAATTCTGGGGAGAAAAAGTCCCTACATGGTGGTATAAACTTTAAAGCAAAATGTTGGGGGGGATTTATAATAGCATTTTATAATAGCTTCAATAGTTATATACAATGCAACAGAATACTGATGTAAGTTTCAAGTAAGTGTTGCTTGGGGAAATGGAAAGGAAATAGCTATTTGCAGGTTCAGGTTGTTTCATTGAAATGATACATTGCATTATACAGCACATTATGGTGAATCACAGCCCATATACACACAGAGATATCTGTTGAACCAGTCCCTGTAGCTGCAGGAAACTGCAGGACGTCTCTGTCCAGCATTAAATAGTGTGAAGTTCCCGCTGTTCGCGTGGCACTTTTCTCCACATGAAAACCGTGAGATTACAATAGGAACTGCTGAAGGCTAATGAGGTTTTAGTCGATGTTGACATAACATCAAAAGAGAGATTCCCTTTGCAGAAATGAGGAGTGGGAGTTTGCCAGCAAGGCAAAGTTTTTGAATATAATTACAGAGTGGATGCAGTGGATGGCTAAAAAGCCATGCTGTGAGTTTTACCTCCCCGCCCCTATGATCTCCTTAAGTGACCTTAGGAAGTCTACTCTCTTTCAGGCTCCCCGCAGTTACCACCTACAAGAGGGAACTAATAAAACTGACCTCCCTCAAAGAGGTGCTGAAGGCATAATTTTGATAAAGCACATGAGGTTCTTTGAATGCTAGTATAAATGTTGATCAAAGTGAACTACTTCCATTGGCGCAAGGACTTGGGGCTGTGCAATGGAAATTCCCTCTCTCACTCTTTGTGGGCCATAAATCCATTCTGAAGGTTTCCTCACCACCCTGGAGCAAACGATTTTGGCTGGTAGGCAGGGTAGAGGTGAGAGAAGGGAGGGTCCATTGTGCAAGTGGAAATTCTTGCACTAGTGAAATAACTTTATTTTATTCCTTCGTATTACTATTATTTCAGAAAAAATATGTTACCCCACTCAGCAAACGGAAAGCCCTTACTGCTGTCTTCTTATTTTCTCCACTGATCCACAGTCCTCTTTCTGGAATCCTAAACATATTTTCAGCTTCAGATTTTTTTATTTCAGGCAATTACTCTCTCCATTTTTTGTTATTTCAGTCTTAAGATACAGATCTAGGTGTCATGACAGGAATCCTAAATATAACACACAGAGAATGAGTATTATTTTAAAAAGCTTTTTATTTTATTTTATTTTCTGTTGGATATTAACATCTGTTCCTTAAGCAGCTCGGATGCTGCAACCATCAAGGATAGTTCCAAGTCAGCAACTTACTCCAATAATGCTTGGGACCTGTCTAAAGCCTTTTGTGCTCTGACCTATGAATAGCCAATGTGGGCCTTCTAGATGTTTTAGACTCCTCCTCCTATCAACTTCAGCCAGCATGTCCAATTGTGAAGGATTATGGGAGTTGGAGTCCACAATATCCCCATGTTGACTACCACTGCCTTGAACTGTTTTGAAAGCTGGAAAGGTCTCCAGCCTAGAGGCTTCCACTCCACCAGAGCAATGCACCAGCCAATACCAGCCCTTGTGGTAGGACTGGCCCAAGGCATTTTGCTGCTTGAACTGGACAAGATGGTGCCAGGGGTGGACTTCGGTCTTTCAGTTTTCAGCGGCGTCCTGTTCAAGGCCAAAATATGGTGGGCCACCCCCCAGTCTCTCTCACATCTGTACCGGGCATGTGCCATGTTATAGTTGTGGTGGCTTGTGGCCTCAGCTCAGGACATAATATGGATAACAAGTCAACCTACCCAGTATTTTTATATGGTCTACAGTAGTTGCCACCCTGTTTTAAAAACGGCACTGCAGATGTGACCCCCACCCATATTCCACACAACCTGTTTCATCTATATTAGATGGAAGCACCGCAGAACTGTTTAGCTGCAAGTCTACATTCTAATCTATTTTTTATACAGTGGTACCTCGGTTTATGAACACAATTGGTTCCGGAAGTCTGTTTATAAACTGAAGCGTTCATAAACTGAAGCGAACTTTCCCATTGAAAGTAATAGAAAGTGAATTAATCCGTTCCAGATGGGTCCACGGCGTTCGTAAACTGAAAATTCGTAAACCGAGGTGTTCATAAACCGAGGTTCCACTGTGTGTGTGTGTGTATGTATGTATGTATATATATATATATATATATATATATATATATATATATATATATATGTTAAATATTTAAAGAATAATTCATGACAATCTATCTTCACATTGTCTCACTGGTGGAAGTCTTTCTAGTGGTTCTTTCTAGAGTAATATAAATAATGTATGTGTTAAAAAATGAACAGTACGCCGTGTGAAGGGAAACTCCACTTATCCATCGCGAGCTGAACGGTTATGAGGGCTGTCTAAATTCTGTAGGCTAAATTGTTCTCATCAGGTCATTCTTAGCTGCTTTCTGATCTGCCAGTCATCTCCGTTCCTTCAAGTTGTCAGCTTTGGTCACAACTGCTGTCTTCACAAAAGTGAAGTGAAGAAAAGATGATGGAATTATTAAGGGGGGGGGAAATGAAGTATGGGAAACAGCATTGAAAGCTGGTGGTTGTAAATGCTCGTGGTACATAGATAATGCACCTGGGCTCTCCACCGCAACAGTGGTCATACAATAGAGAGAGTGGTCCGTATTTCCATCATGCCCTTTATGCAAACAGCTGGTTCATTTCTTAACAGGTTATTACCGAGCAAATCGAATAAATCACACAATGAATATGCTTTAATGGGATTATTTCATTGCATATTTTAATTATGAGTGTTTATATGTTAATGTTTTAATGGTATTGTTTTATTGTGCACTTTAATAATGGAGGTTTCTAGTTTAAGGTTTGTGGAGATGGCTTTTATAGTTTTACAAATAAATAAATAAATAAATAAACATGCTCCAGGCATTAGTATTTTCTGAACATCTAAACTTCAAAATTTAATTACAGTTCCTTACAGTGCTAAGGGTAATATATTAACCTGCCATCGTCGTCATCATCATCATCATCATCATCATCATCATCATCATTTTCTGCTTTATTAATGTGCCCTAGAGCAGAATTGCATTAAGTATTCTGCTTGATATCTCCTCAATTCTTCCTTTATTGGAGACAGTACAGTGTAGTATAGTATAGTGACTAGACTAGGCTATAGTAATAGGACCACGGAGACTCAGGTGCATATAACTCAACCACAAAATGGATTGATTGGCCCTTGAACCACTCATTATCTCTCATTCAAACCTAACTCATACCAGTGTTGAGGAGACAAAATAGATAGGAGGTGAATCGTGCATGCCACTCTGAGTTCCCTAGAGCAGGCACGTCCAACTTCCAAGAGACTGCGATCTACTCCAACTATAAATAAACTGGCAGTGATCTACCCATTGGATTGACCAGAATTGTTGAGCATTTTGAGGGGAGGATGAGTTGTTAGGCTTGGTGGGGGGGGTCGATCAGGATCTTGCGATCGACCATGATTGACCACAGACACCCCACGATTGACTGGTAAATCACGATCGACCGGTTGGACATGCCTGCCCTAGAGGAAGGATGAGCTATAATAAATGAATAAAAATGAAAAGTTGGGTCCGAAGGCAGAAATTAGAAAGGCATAATTGGCCACAGAGGTATTGATCTATTTTTTTAAACTAGTTTTTAAAACTAGTAAAACAAACTATTTTAAACAAAATTTGCACATTTTGTCAACAAATGGGATTTACAGCAGCACTTGTATGCACAGCTACCAAATAAGATTTATATGCAGGAAACTGATGTGCTCAGTTTTTATTCCCCCTCCCCCTTGAAAGTACAGGAAGTTACAGTCTGTCCAGATATACATAATGGTGTTCATAGCCAAGGTTATCAAACTTCATAAAGCAGAGTGGTTGCATTCAGCTTGCAACAATGCACTTTCTATTTCATTTTAAATGATCGCTTTACAACATATTGAAACATCCATGCAAGAGAAGGTTTATTGTTCTGCAGATAAATTATTTTCAGACACAGATTACTGTGTTTTGCTCATTTGAATCCAGCCTTTCAATTCCAGCTCTCTTGCCTGCTTCAAAATACCTATTTGCCATAATTGTTGTAGGAGGCCTGAAATCTAATATATTTGTTGATCCATTATCCGAACTATCCCTTAGGCAACTCCTTATTTACTTTGCTAGAAGTAGTTGTTTGATAAATTGCAATTCAATCTTTTTGACGTTCCTTTGAATTCAAGCAAAATGTATGTCCAGAACAGATTTGTCAGGCAATTTTCGGTGCATTTGGATTTCTCTAAAGATTCAACATTTAAGTGCTGCCTGAAGAGAAGCTTTGGGTGACTGCAATTTCACAATGCACACAACGCTCCATTACACGACAGGCGACAGGAAGTGGACCAAATGTAGATACAGATGTTCTCAATATAAGCTTGCCACCCATACCCATTGTACCACAGAGATAATTGAACACTGGGTTTGTCTACATTTCAGCATTATTTAGCTGTTGATCCACTTTTCTCCCATTTGAATCAGATTGGAGTGCTCCACACACACACACACATATCTGAATTTGTATATAAGGAGAAACTTTGGTCTTTCTCATTCATTCCCTTTTGTGTTTGTCCCAGCCTTCTAATTTATTGATTATATTAAGCCAATTAAGCACTGTCAGGGAATGTGAGCAGCAGCGGCGAACGGTGCCGCTTGGCTGCCCGGGGCGGCACCCCCTGGGGGAGGGGCGTTGCTCCGCAGCGCACGTGCGTCATGACACATGCGTTGTGACGTCACGGCGCACGGTGCGCACACCAGGACAAACTGCTCGTGTCCGCACATGCACAGTCCATCTGGGTTGGTGCTGCTGCTCTCCTTGGCCGGTGCGCTCTGAAGCAGAGCGCACTATGGAGCAGTTTGCCGCTGCTGCCCATCGGCAACCCGCTCCATAGCACGCTCTGCTTCTTCCTGCTCAGGCGGAGCGGAGGAGGCAAAGGGTGCGCCGGGGGCCGAGGGCGCTGCCCCCACACACTGCCCCCATGCTGCCCCTGCCAGAGTGGAGCTAGTGTGGAGCTAGGGGCGGCCCGCCCCCTACACCCCTCCCTTGCTATGGGCCTGGTGAGCAGATAGCTGAACGTGCATCTGGTGTTTTTTTCAAATTGAAAACTTTTGCAGTTTTCTGGTTTTGTGCTAACCTGAGAGATCAACTTATAAGTGGTGTGTGTGAGAGAGAGAGGGAGGGAGTCTGTACATCTCCATTCAAGAGCATACCAGAAATAGTTGCAAGCATTGCTGGAAAAGAAATGAAAACAATTGTAGCAACTGTAAATTCTCAGCAATCTTTTGGATTGCTGTCCAATAGCTGGTGTAGATTTTTATTTTTATTTAATTTGATTAGCTTATGCAGTTTTCTGGCTATGTCAAAACCTGAGGGATCAAATGCACACACACACACACACACACACACACACACATGGCTGCTGCACACCAGAAATAGTTACTAGCACAGGCAGAAAAGAAATGAAAGCATTGAGGAAGTAGTGGCCATGGAAAGGGGAGTAGCAGAAAATGATGATTTATCCATCCACCAAAGACACTGTCACTTCAAGTAGAATGTGTGGGAGACAAGTTTCCCCTAATTTAACAGATTATCCCCAATATAGGTGAACTCAAATTTACATGAGAAAAGCATCAATACTGGTGATGTTTAAGGGCAATGCCATGTGGAGTATGCAAATTAAATGGGAATGCAAACAGCTAAAAACACCCAGTTAAGCCCGATATCACGCTAATCCAGGCTAACAGAGGGGAATGGTATGGAAGGGAAAGAGTAGGGTAACAATGGGCACTTTACTAGCCATGGTTTGTTGGCCCAGGAATGTGAAAATGGAAATGAAACAGTGGACAAATAACTGTCTGGTGTTTTTCCTCAGCACATTCCAACCTTTCATGTGACATATGAGGAGGACATGCATTTTCCCAGGGCAATATATGCACCTCCTGGCTTCAAAAAGATGTAGTAGATGTGTGGTGAAGGGAAGCATGAGTCATTAACACTTCTTCCCTACATGACATTCAAAGCCATCTTACATCCAAGGCTTAGAAAATTAGCATGCTCTTTACAGGCCTAAATGTAATGCAGTTTTTTGCAAAGTTAAATATTATGTGTAGTGGTTACAAAATCACCACACACCCATTCTAGTGATGGAAAAAAGGACACATACTGTAATACATGCACAAAATGACTTTTAACCTGAAAAGTTAATTCACTTAAAGAGTGAGCCTTTAGCTGTTTCTTTCTCATTTCTCTTTGGCATTTTTGGATCACGATTTTCTCCAGCTCAATAACACAAACTGTTTTGTTGGTGACCATTCTTTTCGCCTCATAAAAGTTGTGGAGGAGAAAAGTCTAACTGGCCTAATTAGCTTCTTGTATGATGCAATAAAGCTGAGATCTCAGTTAGTCGGGAGGGTCAAACGCTGCCCTCTCTAGTGCAAAGAGTAAAACAAAAGTAAAAAAAAAAACCCACAAGACTCTAATCTCTTTATTAATAGATTCTCTGGGGTTAGAGAAACAGATTAAAAATTACGCCATCAAAGAGACTGCACCTGCCCAAATTTCCTTTTGCAGATGTAAAAGCCTCAGAGTATTTTCAACATGGTGAAGAATCAAATGAGAGGAAGGGAAAGCAGAAGCCTTAGAAAGCTGTGTGACCTGGCATGGCTACAAATTAAAATAATCAGCACTTCCCCATTTCAAAAGAATTCTTTGTATATTAGAACTGCCGCCTGTCTTTTCAACATTGCTGTACAAATTGTTTGTTCCCTTCACATCTGGTGCTTCAAGTGCACATTCATTAGTGATACGCTTCCCGTTAGAATAAAAGGCCAAAATGTCAAAGCATTTGTTAACGAACGTTAAAAAACCAAAATAAAAAGACTGGCATGATTAGTATGTTCTTCCCCTTCAGCATTCCTTCCTCTTCCCCCTGTAGAGAGTTTCCAGTGAAATGAGGAAGCATCAGAGGCTCTAGAAGGCCCAGGTGCTTCCCCCCCTTCTTGCCATGATCTGTTTTCCCCTTTCCAGGGCAGTCATGAGGCAGACCCACCACTAGGCACTGTGTGGCAGCCACTTCTAGCAGCTGGCTGTTACTTCTTAATTGACCCTTATTGTATTTTTGCTCCCAGGAAGAGATGCTTGTGAGATTTCCTGCCTCAAACGCCAAATACCTTGACTAGGCGTGGATGCTATGCATATTCATTTGGGGGATCGGGGGCACATGCCGTCATCCCTCAGACAGGAAAATGTTTTGGGCCAGCCCTGAAAAGCCATTTGATCTCATTAATGATTTCCCATCAATTTCAAGTTAACAGGAAATGATATAACATTTCACCAATGAACTCATTAAAGCTATTACTCTATAGTAGGCAGACTCTAGGGACCCAGGTGGCGCTGTGGTTAAACCACTGAGCCTAGGGCTTGCTGATCAGAAGGTCGGCGGTTCGAATCCCTGTGACGGGGTGAGCTCCCGTTGCTTGGTCCCAGCTCCTGCCAACCTAGCAGTTCGAAAGCACGTCAAAATGCAAGTAGATAAATAGGAACCACTACAGCGGGAAGGTAAACGGCGTTTCCATGTGCTGCTCTGGTTTGCCAGAAGCGGCTTTGTCATGCTGGCCACATGACCTGGAAGCTATACGCCGGCTCCCTCGGCCAATAATGCGAGATGAGCGCGCAACCCCAGAGTCGGTCACGACTGGACCAAATGGTCAGGGGTCCCTTTACCCTTTACCTTTAGGCAGACTCTACTTAGCAAAATTCAGCTACAAACAAGTGGCCGCTTAAGCTGTGTGCAATGGCCACTGGGTGGAGGGAGGGAAAATCCAGTAGAAGAGATGAGAGAGGGTTACCTGTACACTTGACAAGGAGGTATTCTCAGTATCAATCTGATACTAGGGTACAATTCGAGAATGAGTTATTAACAGTTAATGGGATTTAAGGCTTCCTCCACGTGAATAGTTCGCTTTTTGAATAATAAGAGAAGAAGAAGAGTTTTGGATTTGATATCCCGCTTTATCACTACCCTAAGGAGTCTCAAAGCGGCTAACAATCTCCTTTCCCTTCGTTCCCCACAACAAACACTCTGTGAGGTGGGTGGGGCTGAGAGACTTCAAAGAAGTGTGACTACCCCAAGGTCACCCAGCAGCTGCATGTGGAGGAGCGGAGACGCAAACCCGGTTCCCCAGATTACAAGTCTACCGCTCTTAACCACTACACCACACTGGCTCTCATAAAAATTATATGTCATGGGGAGGACATCAGGATTTTAGAGATTCTTAGGTAGGACATGACCCAAAAATGGTTAGGAACCACTGCTTTAGATGGACTCTAAATCCAACATCAAACCTACCAATTAACCAACTAGTTGTTACTGTAGACACTGAAGCCCAGCATCTCCAAAAGCAGGGCTTGATGGAGTTGCAACATCTGAGCTTGCCTGGGTGCTGTCATATAGCAAATACATTGCTGGGACTCCTGGAAAGGTCCCTGTGGGGTCAGAGCTTGATCCCAGAAGCAGAGTAGTTTGGTGGGAAGGAGAGAGCCATGTTCCACTTGGGTAGCCATGCGACTCATGTAGCTCATCCTGACCTTGCTGGTCTCCTCTCTGTGGATGTGCCAAGCACAGGCAGGCAGCTTCAGCACTCAGTATGCAGCCTCATCTGCGTACTACACGCCATTAAACATTTGGAGGCTCTTTCTTCAGCTAATTTTATTTGTGCTATTCCACAGAGATCCTTCCAAGTTGGAATGCATGCTGGAGAAGTGGGAAAAAGTGGAAATAACATGTGGATCCTAGGGTGGATGTCATTTTGGGGTTGTGAGCCAATAAGGGACAGAGCTGTTTACATTTAGGGAAAGTTGATGTAAGATGCTCTGAGCCTTTGGGATGGAGTGAGATATAAATAAAACAACATACACAAAAAACACAATACTAGGTACCCATGATCCTTATATCGACAAATGTAAAGAGGAGACTTCTAGCTAGATGGAAAGCTAGACAGAACACTTCACCTAGTAAGCCTAGGAAACTCTTTTAGCACCATGAAAATGGAGAACAGTCTCTATTTCCTCATTCACCGTTCCTGTTGAATAGACATTTCAAGACAGGGTTATTGATTGTGTGAGTATTTCATCAGCCAAAGACTAGGGATGAAATATTGGTGCATCTTTTACACTCTCAGATTATAAATTTGAAGTGAATTTATATGTATAGTTGTTATAATCTACTCTACTCCTTTTCAAGGTGGGGTATTTATTATAATATAAAAACACTTACACTGTAATTATTTTAATCTCTCCTTGTGACTGATGATGCAGTTTCTACAGCAATACTATATTGCATAAAATATCTCATGAATATTTCCTAATTGCATGCTTTGGTACCAGAAAAATAAATGAATATATTTTTTTTTAAAAAAAACCCCAAAGCTGTTCACAATATTTTCTCAATGAAATGTTATTTGTTAGCAAAATTGTAACACATTTATCAGAAGAAAAGGTTGAAAGTAAACTCTGTTGTATCTCACTGAACTAAAGTTATCCAAAGATCATATGAATGACGTAAAATTATGTAGCTGAGAAAAGGAAGAGCAAAAGTGTCATATTTTCACTTAAAATTATACATGCAGTATGTTCAGAAAGGTTATTTAGATTTTTTTTCTGAGAAAACAGCCAGGCAAGGCCTTGAAAATAATTGGCATTTCTTACCAAAATCAAAATTCTAAGAAATGATTTAAAAGCAACGGGTGATAAATCGGGTGAAGTCCAGTGTTAGCTCAGCAGGCTTTGGGGTTTGCCACAATGCCTTACCCCTGGCATAGTAGGATTGCTCTGCCCAACATCATTATATCCTTTCAGACTGGTTTCTTCTTGGAATTATAGGTTCTGAATAGATCCCATAGTACTGTTAAGAAATAAACACGCAGGCTCACAGCATGAATTTGTGTGGGTGTCACTGTCTCATTCACAGCACAGTGGTAAGCTGTAGATAAGCCTTCCTATTGTATTTTTTTGCCTCGCACAGCCACCACTAGTAGGTCTAATATTGTGTGTGATCAATACAAAGCCTTGTTTCATGCAAAATCTGTAGCTTCATTTTTTTTTTCTTAAAGTGAGACTGACAGATTAAAAATCATGGTAAAAGATTAAGTGGCCTGGAGTAAATTAATGGGATTTTTACGTTTTTGGGGGGGAGGGTAGGGCAAAGAGTGGTGGTGGAGGAGGTGTGAAAGCATCTGCCCCAATTATAATATTATACCTGTTTTGTTTTGTTTTGTTTTGTTTTGTTTTGTTGTTTGTTTGTTTTAGGGCAGACTGTGAACAGGGTTGAAATTCAGAATGAACGCACCACTTTCCGCCATCCATCAAGAGTTGTCTTAAATGACCATTTCCCAAATCTAATCAGAAACATGGCATCATCATGTTCTGCAAATGTTGTGCAGTCCATTGGTGGGCGAACATTTGTCGGATTTCACGCAATGAGCTAACCGAGCTAAATCCTTACTCAAACTAGGGAAGGTTGTGAAGAGGTGGACATAGGATGGATCTTCTGGGGCAGGGTGTTGGAGCATCTGAATGCCACCACAGAAAAACTAGAAAGAAAAATGCCCCAAACTTTACTTGATCCATTTTCTCAGGGCCGACATGCCCCTAAGGCTCAGTGAGGCAGACGTGGGACATCTGGGGCGAGTGATAGATCCAGGCCCATGAGGAGTGTGTCACTCACTGCCACCTCCACCACCATCAACGCCTCCTCTTCCACCACCACCACCATCCCCACCAATTCTGCTGCACTCGCCCCCCCCCCACTAGTTCCTCCTCCTCTGCAGAGTCATTGCTGTTGGTGGTGATGGACACAGTGGCAGGAGGAGGAGTCATCAATGGCAGTGGGGGTCATGTTCTGTTTTGCCTCAAAGTTACAAACTGTTCTTATCCTTATCTGTACAAAATATCTGATGGAACATGCTGAGAAAGGGAAATGGGGAAACAGTGGTCATCTTTGCCACAGTTCTCTTACAAATTGCATCTTGGAAGTTGTTTGTCTTTAAACATCCACAATGACACAAATTCTCCACAGTTTGCCCCCCCCCACCCCAAGTTGTTTGAGTCGACAGATAAAAAATATTAGAAAAAATATCACAGTTTTGTGTTTCCTTTTTAATCTCCTCTCTGCGTAATGCTTCAAAATAAAGATTAACATGAACAGATGGTGCTTAAGCAGCCTAGTGAGTGAAGCAACTGGTGTTCTCATACTGACATGGTTATGTTTATGCTGCACAACTAAACCAGGGGGGGGGGGAGTAGTTGACTTCCTGTAAAGACAAGTCTGCACAATTTTTCTGGTAGTCAAGCTAAAGGAAAGTCCATCAACCACGCATTACGGCTTGGCAAACGCAGGGCAAGCTGCCTGTCATTGCATTTCCACAGAGATAGCTTTTGTATTTCATGACATTGCTGGTACACCTAGAGGGCCAAATGGAGCTTAGTGAAGATTACTGCAACCCTCCTAACGACCATGGCTACCCCCATTGTAGAGAAGAAGCAAATGAGACAGCGCAAGTAGCGCAGAGCTTAGGAATGCACAGATCAACTTGATCCATTTCATGTCAATTTCACATGAACTCAATCATCTGGCTGTTCTTTTCAGTATATTATATACAGAAGTGTGTATATGTCAGTCTGTAAATATGAAAAAAACTCCTTTAAATTGTGTGCATGTTTGTATCCATGTTGTATACTCTGCACTTCTAAAATATACAGTTCTGTATGGTTTTCAATGCATTTTCTCTGAATTACGTATTTTTTAATGAATTTGCAATGTAACCTTAGCATTATACGCATTTTTGGACAGAAACTGCATTACAAAATCTAGAAAAGTGCATAATTTGATTGACTGTTACATTCCAATCTGCATATAAGTCTGAGACGCGCAAATTAGATTGGGCCCCTAAAAAAAAACACAACAGACTGAACAATTTTCTTCTCCATCCTTAGAGGGGTTGTTGTGTGCTAGGCCCAAACTGAAAAGGATCTGGATTCAGGGTGTAAAAAGCTGATTTCTTACTCTGTTTCAGGCAGTTTATAAAATTACTCTGAATACCACCATTTTACACCATCATTGGCTCCTTCCTCCCCTCTGCAATTTCCCCTCAGTAATTTTAAATCAATATTCTCTGAAGTAATGCTTCGAAAACCCCTCTGAGCTTTCTTTGAGAAAGTGTCCCATTAAATTCTAATGAATCCAATACACCATGTAAGTATTGTTGAAGAAATAGGTAAAGAAAGTATTCTGTACAGACTTCCGTGTAGTTAAAAGGAAATTGCCAAGCACTGTTCTGTGTGGGCTACTCCTCATTACTCTAATATCCTTAAAGTGCAAATATGAAAGAGCCAAGTAATTCCTTCGCTTTTGCATGATAAACAGAAGAGCTATTCCATTTTATCTTGTTCCATTTGTTAGATTTAATTTAAATTTCACACAAACAAACTTAGGACACCCCCACCTATAGGAGCAAGCCATGTAACTAATTAAACTGACGGCACTGAAACTGATTAATTCTTCTTCCACTGTTTCACCAATATATTGCTCATTAAAACCATATTGTGTCGATCTCTCCCACTTCCTTGTGTTTTTCTCAACAGGGACATTTCTGGCACCAGAACCATATACTGTATATTGATACCACACACATCATACAAGGTGACACTTTTTGACATTTGGGCATTCAAATCTGGGCTGGGATGTGTATTGATTCCCCATCCTTGGAACTTCTGAGATGATTTTACACTCCTAGAACAGGGTCACATCAGTGTTTATATTGTAGCGGTACGTGAACTCCCCTTGGCATTTGCTTCGTGAAATCTTTCAAGGGCTTGAAGGGGGGGAAAGAGGACAGATGTTTATGAGAACTCACAAGGAAAATCTAAGAAGTTAAGTGATTTAGAAAACTTGCCCCATTTCCATCTGTCAGTGTCAGTGAACCCCTAGATATCGATTCTTTTCTCAGAATTAAATTACCTGATGGAGCAGCACCAATTGCAACAAGCTCCCTCCCTTTCTTACTCACCAGGAAACCAGAATGAAGCAACAGTGTCCCCCAAACAGTGGACTTTGGGACTTGGAGCATTGTTGTTGCAGCACTGTAAGCACCTTATGGAGTTGGGAGGAGAGACTTCACTGCTGGCTGCTGCTGCTCTTAGCACTCTTTCAGTTGGTGAATTTGGGTGAAGGGAAAGGATGTGGTGGTGGTGGTGGGGGGGGTGGGGGTGACAGAAAGGAGAGTCAAGGAGAAGGACTCGTGGTCATGTCCATTCTGAAGGAAACTGAGCCCATGTCAGAATTTAGAAGAATTTAGAAGGATGGTAAAACTCAAATTCTGTACTGAGTGGGTTCATATTGTAATCTTTCCCAATTCGGAACTCCTTTCTATCTGCAGGATGTGTTGTACAGAGCTGTGAAAGAAACTAAGGACTTGCCCACACTTTTACTTCTCCCATGCATGGGTCCAAGTGGTTTTTCCACTCGTCCTGCACTTTCTAGACATGGGTTTGAGTGGTTTTGCCTTTGCCCTGCCGCTCCCCCCTGGAAAACTTGCTCTTCCCCTTGGAAAAGAAACAGGAAACCCAATTGCCATTTGTTCTGATTCAGTGCTAAAGATCATATGTCCCCCTTGGAAAGCAGTGGGGCAAACAGAAGTATGCAGAAGGTAGTTTCTAAGGCAACTTATGCATCACACACAAACCCCAAAAATAAAACAAAAAGGAAACTGGTATGGTGTAAAATTATCATATGCTAATTTATATGAATAGTTGTAACTTTAGAAATGATCACTATAATATAAATAAAAACATAGTATGTCTCCCCATAGGGACGCGGGTGGTGCTGTGGGTTAAACCACAGAGCCTAGGGTTTGCCGATCAGAAGGTCGGCGGTTTGAATCCCCGCGACGGGGTGAGCTCCCGTTGCTTGGTCCCAGCTCCTGCCAACCTAGCAGTTCGAAAGCACGTCAAAGTGCAAGTAGATAAATAGGATATTTGTGTACAGGCATGGTCCTCACAATAAACGGTTTTGTTGTTGCTGCTGTAAATAGGAACCGCTACAGCGGGAAGGTAAACGCCGTTTCCATGTGCTGCTCTGGTTCGCCAGAAGCGGCTTTGTCATGCTGGCTACATGACCTGGAAGCTGTACACCGGCTCCCTCGGCCAATAATGCGAGATGAGCGCTGCAACCCCAGAGTCGGTCACAACTGGACCTAATGGTCAGGGGTCTCTTTACCTTTACCTATGCCATAGGGGAGAAGGCTTTGACCTTGGTGACCTTGCAATTCAGATGCTAACTGTAGGTGGATGATTTAATTCCTCTGTTCTCTCTTCTGATACTTATTTACCCTTATATTTAAATCAGATTAGGACTAGACAGCAGGAGCAGCCAGAATGGTTGGCAGTACCATGGACCTGCTCTCTCAAAAGCATTGCCCTTTGCATTTAACAGGATAGTGCACAGATAGAGCAGGTTGCTGGTGAGCTTGGAGCTGTGTGGGTGTGCTAGCAAGAGACAGATTGACCCCATGAGTGTATCCATGCTGTCTTGACCTAACTACTGCCCTGCCACAATGCCAGTCCACAATGTTCAGATTAGTGTCAGTGATACCACTGTCGGGAGGGTGAACCACACTACTGTGCCACCTCCTCTCCTCTCAGCTTAAAATAGACGACTCCTCCAAAATAGAGAACAATATTCAGTAAAGAAGGACACATGGCCACCCAAGGAAGACATCTTAGGGTGAAATAACAAGCAAAAACTGATAGATGATGACAGGTAGGTAGCCGTGTTGGTCTGCCGTAGTCGAAACAAAATAAAAAAAAATCCTTCCAGTAGCATCTTAGAGACCAACTAAGTTTGTCATTGGTATGAGCTTTCGTGTGCATGCACACTTCTTCAGATACTGAATTATAAATATATGAATTAGGAATATATGAATTATGCGTTTTGCAGCAGTAGCCCAAAGTGCAGAATTTATGGAGCTGAGTCTTTGTTTCCATGATTGGACTATGGGTAATTATTCTTAATTGGAGTTGATATTTTGCATTAGACCTAGTTTTGTTTTAAAGTAAATTATTTATTTTTTTGTGGATATTCCATGACAGGAACCGTTTGTAATTAGTGTGATTAGCCCTCCCATATCAGGTCAAGCAACTGTCCATGGCTTCGTTTTGCAAATGATGCAAAGCTCATTATCTCCTTACTTGAGATTTGCTTTGTTTTCTTTCCTGTTTATAAAGGCCAATTCTAGGCACTGCCATTTTCACACTTTACAACATTTTATGTGAAACATGGCACTTGACATTTTAATACGGTGGATGCTGGAGTTTAATGACTTGCTGTGCCCTCCAGAATTTTAACACCTAATCATAATGCTGCTATACGAAAGTGGAAACAGTTCTGTGCTATAGTGTGGAAATATATATATTTTATTCTGAAGCAGGAAGCCTAATAATAATAACAACAATAATAACCCACCCTTCACCTAAAAGTGGCTTACAATAATTAAACACAATATTAAAAACAGTTTAATAACTGTTAAGGTTTTTGAACAATTTAGGATTACAGAAATAAGTCAGGGGTCTAAAAATCTGAATCTCAAATGCCATAAGCCAGAGCAAGGAGGTGTGGTTTCAGCACCCACTAAAAGCTATATATACCTTGCCAACAAAGGTCCGTATAGTTAAAGCTATGGTTTTCCCAGTAGTGATGTATGGAAGTGAGAGTTGGACCATAAAGAAGGCTGATCACCGAAGAATTGGTGCTTTTGAATTTTGGTGCTGGAGGAGACTCTTGAGAGTCCCATGGACTGCAAGAAGATCAAACCTATCCATTCTGAAGGAAATCAGCCCCGAGGGCTCACTGGAAGGACAGATCCTGAAGCTGAGGCTCCAATACTTTGGCCACCTCATGAGAAGAGAAGACTCCCTGGAAAAGACCCTGATGTTGGGAAAGATGGAGGGCACAAGGAGAAGGGGACGACAGAAGACGAGATGGCTGGACAGTGTTCTCGAAGCTACGAACATGAGTTTGACCAAGCTGCGGGAGGCAGTGGAAGACAGGAGTGCCTGGTGTGCTATGGTTCATGGGGTCACGAAGAGTCAGACACGACTAAATGACTAAACAACAAAAAGCTATATAATGAAGATGCCAGATGCATTTCTATGAGAAAGGAGTTCTACAATTTTGGGGCTGTCACAGAGAATGCCCTCTCCCAGGCTGCTACCCCTTGAGGACATGGAACAACCAACAGGGCCATTTCTGCTGATTTTAACACTCAAGAACATCTGTAGGGAAGGATGTGGTCTTTCAGGTATTTCAGGGCTGAGCCATTTAGAGCTTTAAACACTAACATGAGCACCTTGAAATGGGTCCAGAGATCTAAGTAGAACCCCAACCAGTAATCTGGCTGCTGCATTTTGGATCACCTGAAGTTTCTGAGTCATCTTCAAGAGCAGTCCTACACAGAACATGTTGCAATAATCCAATCTGTAAATTACCAGAGCATAGAGTATGGTGGCCAAGTTATCTCTGTCCAAAAAGAGCCATAGCTTACAACTCAGTAGGCTATTAACTGGGGGAAAGGCATTCCTAGCCACCAAGGGCACCTAAGCTTCCAGCCACAGTGCTGAATCCAGGAGCATTCCCAAAGTGCAGATCTGCTCCTTGCAGGGGGAGTTCAATCCCATCCAGGATAGGCCATCTCCCCATCTCCCAGACATGAGAACGCAGGGCACATAACCTAATGTATTATTGGATTCTACTTATGCCATTTTGTATTATGCCATATTTGTATTACGATAGTTATGTATGATCTTTGTTGTATATTTTATTGTTTATTCAGCTTTGATATAACAATATGGAAAGGTGATATACAAATTAGAAGTGAAATTAAAAAACTAAATTAAAACCCATCTTTTCAGTATTCAGCTTCAGTTTATTGGCCTACATCCAACCCATCTCTACCTCTAAGCACTGGTCTAATGCTTCAATTGCCTCTCCTGATTCAGTTCAAACAGAGAGAGGGGGGAGGAGGGAGAGAGAGAGAGAGAGAGATGGAGACACCATCAGAATACTGGCAGCTTTCAGAAACTACATGTAGATATTAAATAGCTTGTGGAACAAGATGGAATCCTCTGGGACACCACAGGACTGTGGGAGTGTTCAGGAATGCGGATAAGGATATATTGTTTAATATATCCTATCCTAGCTTGTGTTAACAAGCTCCAAACTTAGCAGAGTTACATTCCCCCTTTTAATGCACAGCAAAAACAGTTGCACAGGCTTGCTTAAGCCTCTAGAATAATAGATATTTCCTGGATTTTCCCCTTTGTCCCTCTTAAAAGAAAAGACAGGACACAGTGCTCTTTAAAAGTAGAAAGAGTTTACTTACAGTACATCCTGAGTTAACAGCATAATCTCAGAAAGGCAGGCTTGCTTAGAAAAAGTAATATATACATGTGAAGTTCACTCATAAGAGGTGAGACTCCATTTTCTCTCTCTTGGCTGGAAGCCGAGAGAGACTCTAACACTAAGATGTTGCTTCTCTGAAGTCGGGATTCAAAGAGAGGCTGAAAATGGCCGCTGGCCAGTGACTTTACCTGGCCAGGTAACGCCCATCTCAATTACATGTAGAGGAAGCCCATCCCAGATCAGTCGCAGGAAGTTTTGCTGCTGACCTGGTCAGGTGTCCCTCCATGTGATCACTCTAGGAACTGTTGTGACTTGACTGCACCTAGCTTTACATCCCACAAGGACAACACCAATGGTAGTAGCCTCCCATGACTACTTTCTGGTAATAGCCCTGGAGGTAGGAGCAGAAACATTGAAGCACAATTCCCCCAGCCCCTTGAGACACTCCTGAAAGATACAGTGGTCACTGAGAGCTTGAGCAGCAGCAGCAGCAGGACCACATTCCCCACATCTCTTTCCTGATAAATGTCATCAACCAAGGCAACCAAGGTGGTTTCAGTGCCATGACCAGGCCTGAAGCCAGACTTGAATGGATCCAAGTAACCTGCTTCCACCAAGCATACCTAATGTTGGGCCATGACCGCCTTCTCAAGCACCTTGCCCAGAAAGGGAATATTTGCCACTGGGCAATAGTTTTTTTTAATACTTCTGGATCCTGGTTGGTCTTCTTGAGGAGAGGATGCACCGCTGCCTCCTTCACAGATGATTATACCTCCTCCTTCTTCAGTGAAGCATTAATCACTCCTTGGACAAGATGGGCAAGGGCAAAGGAAGCAGGTGGTCAGCCACACTTCTTCAAGCAGCTTGTCCACATCCTCAGACTGCAATAATCTAAACTGATCCAGTATAAATGGAGCAGACAATTCTCTTGACACCTCCACTGGAGTTGCTCCAACTGTTGCATCCAACTGTGTCCGAATTTGAGTGATTTTGTCCTTAATGTGCTTCACAAAGTTGTTACAGAAGGCCTCTGAGGGTGTCACAGCAACGCTCCCTTGACCAGATGACAAAAGCCAATCCTCACTCAAAACATTCTTGCAAAATATTGGAAGTAGATAATAGTAGAAAGAAGCCAGAGTCTGCTATGTATGTGGAGCAGAAGTTGTCACACAAATGTGTTCAATTGGCTTTTTTAAAAAAAGGAGCCCATTGCAATGTTTTGAAAATACCTCATTTGCTAAGCAGATGCATTTAAACACCTGCTTGTTTTCCTCTTATTGCATTTAAATGTGTGCTTACCATTTGCATTTCTAGACCAACAGCAACAAGTATGAATCTTGTAAAAATGCTTAGTCACCTTGAGTGCTTTAATTGGAGAGTCCTATGAGCTTCACACATATTTAGTTTGAGGTGGAGGACTGAAGGGAACTACCCCAATGTCATTCCTAAATTGCCTCCCAAATTTGCCACTCAAGACAGGCTTTGATCAGGTTCAAAGCTTTGAATTAATGCCAAGCCAAAACTATCTATCTAAGGCCCCTCCAATGAGAATTTGTGATGATTTGCTTGCACAAAGCTTACAAAGAGCTTATGCTGGTCTTTAGCAATCATTTCTTTTGATTTGTTTGCAGGCAGCTTATATGACATTGAGCAGTCATCCTGATTTGCTTGGAAGGTATGTATATGTCATCTAGAGATTTCCAGGAAGTCCACACATGAAAAACACACTGCACCTTCAGCCCCTGAACATCACCCAGCCTTCTAATAAATAAAAGTGTGGCATTGGGTTCTGGTGAGATAACATCATTTTTTCCCATTAATGCCAGATCATTGTTTAGGAAAATAATGTACTCGTGTGTCAAATGTTTTCCATTTCTGTGTATTAATAGAGCTTTGAACTGGTTTCTGACCACATTCACCTAGCTTGCCCCACCAGCGGAATTATGCCCAAGGACTTCTGCTAGTACAGTGGTGCCTCGCAATATGAATTTAATTCGTTCCACGAGTCAATTCGTTTTGTGAAAAATTCGTCTTGCGAATCGCGGTTTCCCATAGGAATGCATTGAAATTTCTTTTTTTGCCCATAGGAACGCATTAATTAAATTTCAATGCATTCCTATGGGAAAAGCGTGATTCGCGAAACGAATTTTTCACAAAATGAATTCATCTTGCGAGTCACCACCAGATCACAAGACACATTCGTCTTGCAGGGCATTCGTCTTGCAAGGTACCACTGTACAAAGCTTTCCCTACTCTCCTTCTCTGCATGATCCTCAATTGTCTCAGGATATTTGTGTGTCAGGAGAAGCCCCAGAACAGCCCCATCATTCAGCCCAGACACTGAGGTCCAGTGCCATGGGCCTTCTGGCGGTTCCCTCACTGTGAGAAGTGAGGTTACAGGGAACCAGGCAAAGGGCCTCCCGTCAGATGTCAAGGAAATAAACAACTATCCACCTTTAGAAGACATCTGAAGGCAGCCCTGTTTAGGGAAGTTTTTTAATGTTTGAAGTTTTATTCTGTTTTTAATGTTCTGTTGAAAGCCGCCCAGAGTGGCTAGTGAAACCCAGCCAGATGGGTGGGGTAGAAATAATCAATAATTATTATTATTATTATTATTATTATTATTATTATTATTATTAGGGAAGAGGAGATCAGCAGATCATTGATCATGGTATCAGGCAAGCAGAAACGCGCATGCTGACAGAGAGATCTGCTTAGTGCATTGCTGAATTCACCCCACAGAGTCTGCATTCCTTTTGGACTCATTCTGGTTAGTTCCTAAGCTTGGGCTGGTAAAAAGAACCCACCGCAACTCTGTATGAAGCAGGCAGTTAAAGATAATATCCAGGCTGCACAGGGAGATTGGTATTAGGTAATGTTTGGCAGTATGGGTGGAAATCTATATCCTTAAATGAGAACTGAGTTTAGTCCCACAGCCCAAGTTCACTAAGGTTCAGATGTGATCCCCCGATTCCTGATTCCTCCCTACAGTACGCAGCTCTGGGGTGAGACTTTCACTTATAATTATACAGATTTATCCAGTTCAATCTCTCTATACCACTTTATATCTCACCTGCGGCTCTAGGGCAAGACTTTCTCTTGTAATTATATAGATTTATCTAGTCTGCTCTCTATATGCTACTTCATATCTCACCTTTATAGTTTTGGTATATATGTTTTAAGGCAGTTTGATGATTACTTGGGCACTGGGCCAGTAACATGTCTCTTTAGTACTGAAGATCAATACTATCTAAGGAAGCTGTCAGCATAATTTATGTCACTGCCATTATTGTAACCTTATTGTTGCCATGTATGCTTCTGATAGCCTGTAGCAAACCACTTGTTTTAATTTTAAATAGTTAAGGCATTGGCATTTTTCAGTTTCACATAATTAGTTGCACATATTATATTATTAGGGGGGAAATGAACAGCACAGCTGAATTTGTCCAGGGCATTTGTGCACAATCCATAGCAACTGACCGTTGTTGTTTTTGAGAACACAAACTGGGTTAGTTGTGCATAACATATAATTTTATGGACTATTTAAGGTGGCTCTTGTATTTTAGTGCCTTTGAATTTCAATCGGCGAGTTCCTGTGTGCTTGTTGAAAGAAAGGAAATGATTTTAATATCTTACATAAGTCTTCCTTTCCCCTCCCCTTTATAGTTCTACTCCCACTCTTTGGAACAGCAAAAATCGATTTGAGTACCCCTTGGTAAGAAATCGTTAAATAAATGTGCGTACCTTTCAGAAACAGCATGGAGTCTTATTGCACCTTGCAGATGAACAAATTTATTTTAATGTAAAATAAATGAACTAGATGCTTGAAGCAGGGGCAGACCTTGGTAATATGGTGCCCTGTGAGGGCCCCTGAAGTCCTCGCCCCACCTTCCCAAAGCCAGGTCTGCAAGACGCCAAGCTTTGGGAAGGAGGCGCAAAGCTCTGTCAGGGTCCTAGAGCCCTCCTGTCTCATTTCCAAAGCTGGGAAAGCACTAAGTAAGCTTTGGGAAGAGAAGGACTCTAGGACCCTGTCAGAGCTCTCACACCTCCTTCCCACAACAAGTGCTTACTAAGCTTTGGGAAGTAGGCAGGAAGGCACCTCCTCAGTTCAGTACCCTGTGTGTGGGAGAACCGCCCACCTGCGCTTGAAGTATCGTCCAAAATTGGTAGTGGAGAGTTGCAAGCAAAGAGCTCCAGGGGTAAATTAAATGTGAAAAGAGTGAACTGTGACAATTGTGTTTGAGCTTCCAATTGTTACAGAGACTATTCAGAAAGCAGATATTAATATAATAACACAAACAGCCTGGCATTATGAAACTGATTTAAAATGTATTGGGGGAAAGACTATTATCTCAATTCAGTCCACATATGAGAGAAACAAATGTCTAAATAAGTTGTAATTCAGTGTTTTCACACACCTTGGGGGTTTATTTTTCTTAAGGACGATCACTTTAAGGTCAGTCCTTAAAATGTGGTGGGAAGTTGAAATATTCTCCTACTGCTTTCAGAATATCACATTTTCTGATGTCAGATTTGTGTCCATTAAACCCTTTGCATAGAAACCGGGCTGGTTATCCTACGTAAAACACAGAATGGCATTGTGGCAAATGATAGCATGTGAGCTGGTGAATGGACTCTTGATGATGTGGTAGACATGATTAATTCCTGTAATAATGTTGCCTGGACAGAGTTGGCATATTAGTTTGTTGCAAGATCTGGTCCCTTTGTTTACGTCCCTGTTACATGGCCTCCTATTTCTTGCACGCTAGTTTAGAGGGTCATGTGACATTTATTTGCTCATTGGTTTTATTAAAGTTTCCAGCTATCTTTCACATTGACACACAATGAAACAAAATTAACAATAAAAATGGATTAATCAACAACACACAAGTAATTTTCTCCCACAAATATAATTGTTTAGAATTCTAAGGAAATCTGTCAAGTGTCATGTTTCAAGGAAGGGGGTATTGTGTGAAATGTTGTTCCCTATAGTTCATTAATGGTTGCTATGACCTGGAATGCCTATTACACTAGGGTAGGTTTGCAGATATATTTGCCGGAGAAAATTACTATGCTTAAAACCTGATTGAAATTTCTGTCAAGCTGTAATTTGGAAAAAAGGGTTAAGACTCATTTATTTGTCTGACCCAGATCACCCACCCCTTTCTGAAACCTCAAGCTAGTTTCATATGGATCACAGAAGAGCTGTCAGGTGGTAACGATTTCCTGTCAATCCCAAAGTGAGGGTTGTGTTTACCAATGACCTAGACTCCCCCCCCCCCAACATAAGGAATAAAGCATTCTGATGAAATGAAATGGGACAAATAGCCATAAATAGTACTGTACATCTTTATCAGAACCTACTATGTGCTAAACTCTCAATTTGAAAGTCTTCTGTGTTTGCTTGTCCCATTCTAATTAAAAAAAGCTATTGTTTAGGGTACAGCTCACCTTTGAAAGAAAGCCTTTCTGTTTCTTATTCTATTTTTTAGTTAAACAATTTTATTAGTGGCTAATCAGGTACAGAGTTGTGCGGATGCTGTCATTCTTTCCCCACCCCTCTTGCTGCTGCTGCTGCAGTGTCTTACATAATCCCTCAGTCCATTTGAAAGTATGGTATTTGCATAGAACAGCCTCACCCAACTTTGTGCCTTCCAGATGTTGTAAGACTACAACTCCCATAATCCCTGACCACTGGCCACACAGTCTGGGGCAAATGTGGGTTGTAATCCTAAACATCTGGAGGTATGGATGGGGGATAAATTCAATTCAGATCATTGTTAAAGGTAGACCTACCCATTTCATGCTTTTTGTAACAATACATGAACTGAAACGGAGGCAGCCATCCAAATTAGCACTTCACTGAATTTTGCACTGTGTTTCACCAGCCAAGTAATTGTGTACACAGATGCATACATTAGGGCAAAATGTGGAACCAAATGAACATATTAGTGAAAATAACATATATTATGGGAAATTGCTTTGCAAAAATGTGTATGATAGGTAAAACCATGTGCAAAATGTGCAAACTAGGAATTTTAAATGAATGAATGAATGAGGTGGTAATTGTGGAAGAGAGGTTTGGAAGAGAGATCCCTATTCTCCAGTAGCAGAGTTAAGCACTATGGCAATTGCTACCAAGCATGCTGGAACTTGGTTAGATTTCCATCTGCCCTCACCCACCTTTAAACAAATGTCTCCCGCCAAAATAATTCAGCTAAAAGAAATCACAGACACTTGGCTCCTTATTCTTCAAAGGAAGCAGGAGAAAGAGGAGAAAGCTTACAATTTATAACCTTATATATGTGTATTGTGTCCATAGTCAGTTTCCGTCACCAACTGAGAAGTCAATACAAGCAGTGACCAATTGGCATGGGGGCTACGTTCTGGACCCCTATATGTGCATCAGTAGAACCCACCTAAGGCTGCCCCACCCCATTCTGCTTTTGCCGCACTACTTTTTGTGACTTTTGGGGTCACTTCGGGTTCGGCACAATGCACGGTCACACATACATTAAAGGTAAAGGTAAAGAACACCTGACAGTTAAGTCCAGTCGCAAACGAGTCTGGGGTTGCGGTACTCATCTTCCTTTACTGGCAAAGGGAGCCGACGCTTGTCCACAGACAGTTTTTCCGGGTCATGTGGCCAGCATGACTAAGCTACTCTGGAGAAACCAGAGCAGCGCACGGAAATGCAGTTTACCTTCCCGCCATTTACTTGCACTTTGACGTGCTTTCGAACTGCCAGGTTGGCATGAGCTGGGACCGAGCAACAGGAACTCACCCCATCGCGGGGATTCGAACCGCCGACCTTCCAATCAGCAAGCCCTAGGCTCTGTGGTTTAACCCACAGCGCCACCCACGTCCTCACACATATATTAGACGTGCCTGAAATGGTCACTGCCTATAGTTTGAAGTAAGCTTTGAATTTAAGATTCCACCAGCTGATTCCTCCAGGAAACTAGCATTGCCATATGCTGAATTTTAAAGGATAAACATTATAGAATCTGATCTGCAAGAAACCAGTTACCCTGACAGAGGGTTTTATTTTTGTTTTGTGTTTTTTAAGTGAAAGAATATCCATTGTGTTGTGCTTCTCTTTATTACTTTCCCAACCAAACATGATTTGCAGCAACACATTTTTTTCATTGCTGGAGTAATAATGTAATGCATCTCCTTTCTAATACATTAACAAACAGATGATGATTAAATAAAGACTGTTATTTCCAGATCCTAATGGGAAGTTTGTGTTTAATATCTGACAGACAATGCGGCAAGAAATGAAGAGTTCCACAATTACAAATAATAGGAGCAAATCAAAGCTGCGGAACGAGCTGAGATGCTGTGTATAGGAATTAGTTTGTATAGGAAATTAAACACTGAATGGGTACTAACTGAGCTATCTGCAAACTGAAGCATCCATCCAGTGCTATGGTGCTATAGTATCATAGAAAAATACTTTGGGGAGCAGGGGAAGAAGTTTCCAATTAGCCACAATTTTAAATGATAGGTGTTTGTTTTCAATTATTCATGCATCGTTCACTATAAACCTGGTCATTTCATAATAAGGTTGGAATAAGAGGGACAGTAAAGTGTTGTTGTTGTTGTTGCTGCTGCTGCTGCTGCTTCCTGAGCCCCCTTATAATTCTGAGATTCAGCATTGATTCAATTGCTGGAATAGCCAGGCCAGCCTGGTAATGGCCCACTAAGTATGGGTCATTAAGGGAACCAAGGAAGTGGTTCCATGCCAGAGAGCAAATGGGTGGGCCTCCCTCCCTCAACTAACTAACAAAAGTCACAAGGCCAGAGTCGAAAGTTGAGTGATGTGAGCTAGACAGTGGATGCAAAAGTGGTAGGTGGGAAAGGCAGAGAAATTATTTAATCACCCCATGGCCTGGTTGACAAGGAACATTTCTGCCTGTTACCTAAATATATGTAATGAGGGTGCCAGGTGAGTCTTCCTGGGAAGAACATTCTACAAATGGGGAGCCACTGTAGAAAACACCCATTCTGGTGTTGTGACCCTCTGGGCCTCTTGTGGAGGAGGCACACAAAGAAGGGCCTCAGATGATGATCTAAGGGTCCCAGTTGGTTCATATGGGGAGAGGCAGTCCTTAAGGTCTTGTGGTCCTGAGCCATTTAAGGCTTTATAGGTCAAAACCAGCACTTTGAATTGGGTCCAGAAACTAATTTGCAGCCAGGATGTCATGTGCTCAAACCGTCTTTGCTCCAGTGTCCAATTCAGTGCTGAATTCTGCACCAGCTGAAGTTTCTGAATCTTCAGAAGCAGCCCCCCACAGAATGCATTGCAGTAATCTACAGTTCCCATTAACCAAAATGAGCAGTGTTCAGAGGTGATGGGAATTGCACTGGCGGAGGAAGAGGAGTGAGCGGGGAGCGCCCCACCCCTGGCAGCACGATCCTGGCAGGATGCCATCGTGACTGCCTCCCGCCCGTGCTGGCCGCCCCGCCCCAATTGGTTCATGCGGAAACAAACTATAAAACATAAAGACACCCCAGTATCTGTTGTGCCTCATTCCCAAAGAAAACGCAAACCCTGGGGAAGCACCTCTTGGGATCTCACACCACTTGGAGATTGAGGTGGCGTGCAACAGTATGCTTATCCAGTGTGTGAGATATAGGCTGCAAGCTGCAACAAACCTAATGAAATTTACATCCCAGTAGACATGTTTAGGATCACAATGTTAAAAAGGTTCAGGTTAGTAATGTTCTTGACTTCCACTTATTACTCACCCTGGCTCTTGTAAAGAGATAGCATAGTGCAAAGGTGACAAAATATTCAATAATAATAATAATAATAATAATAATAATAATAATAATAATAATTTCTTATTTATACCCCACCCATCTGGCTGGGTTACCTCGGCCACTCTGGGCGGCTTCCAACAAAATATTAAAATGCAATCGTCCATCAAACATTAAAAGCTTCCCTAAACAGGGCTGCCTTCAGATGTCTTCTAAAAGTCTGGTAGTTGTTTTTCTCTTTGGCATCTGGTGGGAGGGCGTTCCACAGGGTGGGTGCCACTACCGAGAAGGCCCTCTGCCTGGTTCCCTGTAACTTGGCTTCTTGCAGCAAGGGAACTCCCAGAAGGCTGTCGGCACTGGACCTCAGAACGATGGGGGTGGAGACACTCCTTGTGTTAAGGGGAATGTAAGCTGAGCGGTTAATGTGCATTACAACCAGCCATGGTGTATATTTGCCAGGCCTCATGGAGAATGTGTTCACAGTCCTTCCACAAAGAGGGAATTATGCACATCTCCTAGTCAAGACACTTAACTCCGACAGGCCTCAGGAAATGTACATATATTGGCTGGGTTTTGCACATTCTCTAGCCATTATGCATAAACCATGCTGGCGAATATGCATAAGGACCGCAGACATGGCTGCTCTGCGTGCACTTCAGAGCCTGCAAGCCTGAAAGAGATCACTTGATTGGAGTGCGCAAAGACAGCTTTGAAGCTCTGGAGGAAACAGTGCTTGTTACTTTGTGAAAAGCCTCTGGGTGATCAATTATTAAAGGTACATCTTTCGTTGGTAAAGAGATGTCACAATAGCCTGGCATGAGGTGGATATTCTCATTAAGCACCTATGGTGCTCTGAGGATAAATGTCGAGTTCCATAACGTTTTATTCATGGTGAAGAATATTAATGGATATATATAGGCTGAAATTAATGAGCTGTTCTATAACAAGGAGATTTTATCCTTTTAAAAGTATCTAATGAAATACCATACTTAGGAAACTGTACCCTACAGGGGAAAAAAATATGTCAATAAATAAATAATGAATTGAAAAACTGTGATTTAGCTCAAGCAATTTCTGTTCCCATACTTTCCCCCAACACTGAGGGAGCAATCCTATGCACAAGAATTTGGCATATAGGAAGTTAGTGTAAGTTATGCTGGTGTAAAGTTTCTGCTTCCCTATCTAAGCCTGGCAGGGAGAGAACAAGCCTTGAAGATAGTGTTCTGTCCAAGGATGCTAGGTCACGTGACTGAGCTGAATGGGCTTAGGATCAAATCCAGTTCCCCCATCTCTGGTCCTGCCGCTGAAACACTCACTCCTTTTTGGCCTCTGCTGAGCTGAGCCGAGCCAGTTACATTGGCATATCCTTGGCTGAGCTGGGGTTGGGGACTTAACGTTGGCTGAGCCCGGCTGAGCTGAGATGCATTGCATCCTAAATTGTTCATCCTGGTGGATCTTGCCGTAGGATTGCGTCCTGTCATATCCAATTGTGTTCCCCCATTTGTTCAACAGATGTATCCTTTCTTTTCTCTACCTTCCAGCCCCCCATGCACCCCAAAAACTTCTCAGGATGGTTGGGAAGGAGTTGCAAGGAGGAAGAGAGGAAGAAGTCACTTCACATAAGCTGCTATAACACGGGGTCCTGTCCATAGATTTATTTTATGAATGTGTTATTTTTCTTTCCTTTTTGTGGTATAATAATAATAATAATAATAATAATAATAATAATAATAATTTATTTATACCCCGCCCATCTGGTTTGCCTCCGCAGCCACTCTGGGCAGCTTCCCAACAGAAAAATGAAATAAAATAATCTATTAAACATTAAAAGCCTCCCTAAACAGGGCTGCCTTCAGATGTCTTCTAAAAATCTGGTAGCTGTTTTTTCTCTTTTTTCCAATGTTTTCAATGACAATGCTTCAATACGTGATAGCTTCAAAATAACTCTCAACTTTCACTTCAGCAAGTGGAAGTGACAATAACAGTGTGCAAGAGTGCTTTTTATAAACTATAATCTTGTCCACTTCTTCTGCAATAGCTAGTTTTTTAACAGATTGTCAAGTTTCTACTATACATTGACTATTGTATTAAACTGAGCCCTCAATGGTTCAGTTGTCTAGAGCAGAGATAGGGAAACTGGGACTATACAGATGCTGCTGAATTACAATTCCCACCACCCCTGACCATTGGCCATGCTGGCAGGGACTGATTGGAGCTCGTAGTCAGCAACAACTGGAGGAACATCTCCCTCTTCTAAATGTGAAAGAACAGCTATTTGCTATTTTCCAAATTTAAAATCCCAATGTAATTTTTGAAAATTTATTGAAAAGAATAATATTGAAACCTTTCTTCTTCTTCTTCTTCTTCTTCTTCTTCTTCTTCTTCTTCTTCTTCTTCTTCTTCTTCTATCACTCGTAGCCGAATAAAATTGTCTTCCATAAACACGGTTTTAACAATGGGTCCATAAGTGACTGTGGAGGCCAATTCTGGATCCACACGTCCTTCCACAGTGGGGACATTGGTTTCCAGGCGGGAGTTGATCACGGTGTGGATTTGCCAAGCGTTCCTTCCTCTTAGCACGTTTTCTCCCTTGCGTCCTGAGATCAAGTTTCTTCAAAGCCCATGGCACCTTTGGTAAAGGCTGTTCTCCAACTGGAGCGCTCGCAGGCCAGTGTTTCCCAGTTGTCAGTGTTTATACTACATTTTTAAAAAAATTGCCTTGAGACAGTCTTTAAACCTTTTGATGACCACCAGCATTACGCTTTCCATTTTTAAGTTCAGAATGGAGTAGTTGCTTTGGAAGACGATCATCAGGCATCCGCACAACATGACCAGTCCAACGAAGTTGATATTGAAGAATCATTGCTTCAACACTGGTGATCTTTGCTTCTTCCAGTACACTGATATTAGTTCGCCTGTCTTCCCAAGTGATGTGTAAAATTTTTCGGAGACACCGTTGATGGACTCTTTCGAGGAGTTGGAGATGGCGTTTATAAGTGGTCCATGTTTCACAAGCATATAGTAAGGTTGGTAGTACAAAAGCTTTGTAAACAAGCATTTTGGTTTCCCTGCGAATGTCCCGGTCCTCAAACATTCTGCACTTCAATCGGGAAAAAGCCACACTTACAGAGCTCAGGCGACATCATTGTTGGCCCTTGTGGAAAGGTAACTGCCTAGGTAGGAGAAGTGATCAACAATTTCAATATTACACCATTGAGTTGGATTTGTGGCGCTGCAGAGGGGTTATTTTGTACTTGTTGGTGCAGCACTTTGGTTTTTTGGATGTTGAGTGATAGGCCAAGCTTTTCGTAAGCTTCTGCAAAGATATTTAGGATGGTTTGGAAGTCATCCTCTGACCGTGTGCACACTATATTGTCATCAGCAAAATGAAGCTCTATGACGGAAGTTACGGTAACCTTACTTTTTGCTTGTAGCCTGCTCAGATTGAAGAGCTTTCCATTGGTTCGAAGGTACCTTACCTTTACCTATTGAACCCAATACCAATGTGACCTATATTTCTTGTGGTCACTTCAGAAACAAAATATGCTGTGCCATTTATGGTTATTAAATTGTTCCTGTTTTTCTTGTAGTACTGAATGAAGCCCCAAGGAACATTCAACAAAAGGAAGGTCCGCCAGCTTTTTGCTGCATTTTTCCCTTTTCGCTGCATTTATCTGTCCTTAGGACATTGGAAAATATGAATAATTTCCCCCTTATTGAGAGTTGCAGCTGCTATTGTGGTTTGCATAACAGAAATAAACTGGCCTGCAATTTTCTCCAATTTCTGGCAGTGAAACAGAGCAGAGAGTCAGATCTCTGCTGAGCCATTTCTTGCAAGTAGTTATAGCATATGGCAAATAGGAGGGCACAGATGTCCCCTAGTCCCACTGCGAATACAGCCAGAAGATGGGATTCCTGGGAGCTCTAGTGAGTCACTTTCCCATTGTTTCCAGTGCTCACCGTCCACTTTTTGGGGGAAAGTCAGGGCAAATTGCTGGGTGAGAAAAGGAAATATATGCTTTTGGTCACTTGCTGGGCAGAAAGCTGAACACATGAACAGGAGGAAGATGGCTCCAATGCATTCATTTTCTTTAATAGATGACTTGTGCTTTAGTTGGATGAGCAGCAGGAGTGTTCCAAAGCTATTGACTGAAGCTCTGGGTTTTTCATTCTGTCTGCAAAGGCACACATAGGTCAGCTGTGATCCACGCTGCAATAAAAACGAAGCAAATTTCTGCGGGAAATGGCTAGCTGCTGTCTTCAAATTAAAGAGAGAGTTTGATTATTGATTTTCCTCTTTCTCAGCAGTATCCAACACCTCACCCTACACTGCTCAGGAGAGCTGAACAATTCTCCAGAAAGGCTTTGGAGGGGGGAGGGCACAGGTGGCTGGAAGGGGCTAGGGGAAAGGAAAGAAAAAGAATACCCTTTCTGTGAAATCCCATCCTTTCACTTACTTTAGGCTCTAATACTATACAGTAGAACTATGCTGCACCCTCACCTCAGACCCCTAAACTGAAGCAATATTCAGAAAACCAACGCTTTGGGCCCCCACATTGACTTGCACTGGGAAACCAAAACAGCTATAACTCTCTGTTTTTGTTTTCACACAGGAACATACAACCTGCAGACATAGCAGCTCCTCAACACTTTACACTAAAATTTTATTATGGGTAGGGGCTTCAAACACTGCAAGTAGCCTGACTCTCTCTGGCCCTCTGAGAGACCTGTCTATGACTGGATCTACACAGATATTAAAAAACCACTTTTTTAAAAAAATGCTATAAAAATATAGCCCCCAATGCAATTTACCATTGACTTCAGATTGCTGCTCTACAGCGCCATCCGGTGTCATTTTTTATAACGCAATTATAATGTTATTATTGACCCGTGGAGCTGAGTCCTGTATCTATGTATCTGTATCTCCATCTAGATATAGTCTGGCATCTACCCTGGAGGGCTTTTAGTGTCTGTGTAAATTCCTACCGTATCTTCATTTGATATTAATGCAGTCATATTATAGCTGGTAGTGTTTTCCCTAATCACTTTTGATGAGCAGCATGTACACAGATTTCTGATCTATTACGAAAACCCCTAGCATGGGTTGGGGTAACAGTTTCTAAGTTTGTATATAAGTGCATTCGTCTTTGATCTTGCACTGACTAAAGAACCTTATGGACTGTATCCATCAGAAGAGCAGTTAGTTGTTTTATGGGGGTCGGTTTATCCATTATTAGTTAGTAGATCAGAGAGACTTCAATCGTTACTGCAGGACTGGTGTATTGGAGCCCTCCAATGGGTTCATTTAAACTCTGCAGGGAAGACAGCTGATTGCCTTCACTGGTTAAGCATATTGTTCTCGCTATCGGCTTTCTGTCTTTCATGAATCCATTGCCAAATTCTAATGGACAAGTATACATTCTTGAATATTTCAGTCATTATAGCTGTATGAATTCATTTTCAAATGGCAGTAACAGCAAATAACAAACAATGTGCATACTTAATAAAATTTGTTATCAGCTACTGTAATTAATAATTGTCTCGTACAATTGAAAACCCAATTGGGGATATTTGCTGATATACATATCTTGGGAATATTTGCCGGTACACATATCCAGATAATCTAACACTGGCTTGTGGTGATAAAAATAAAGCTGTACCAAAATTTCACAAGGTTCTCTGTTTTTTTAAGCAAAAGTGCTTTTAACTCTTTCACTAAAAAGGGGGGAATTAAATGTGCTTTACTATGACTACATCATGCTCTTTGCACATTGATTGAAACAATTATTTCAAAATAAGTGTGTCAGATGGTTTCTGCATGCATTTCAGCCCTTTAAAAATGGGAACCTTGTATTTTTCCTAAATTAAAGCAGAGTCAGCCATCTTTTTGGCACCTGGGAAGTTTTTCTCTAGCTGTGAAATAGCTAGCCATTTGGGCCAGAATATTTGCCCAAATGGCCAAGGGAATCACACTGCGTATTACACTATGGTTTGCCTCCTTTTAAATGGTTCTTGCCACTTTAAATGAGCCAATGGATCGTGAGATTTTATTTTATTTTATTTTATTTTATTTTATTTATTGAATTTGTACACTGCCCTATTCCCATAGATCTCAGGGTGGTTCAGAACACAAAATTACAATATAAAAACACAAAATACACAATAAAAATAAGAACAGAAACAGCTTCTCTAACTCATGCACTTTACACATAGATGCAAACACTGCTTCTTACATAGAAAAATATTGGAAACCCTACATGTTTCTGTTTATTAAAAAAAGAAAAAAGAAAAAGCAATCTTGGTCAACTTTTCTGTGTCTTTTATAACAGCATTTCTCCATGCATAATGAAAACCCTCCATTTTCTCTGTTGGTGGTGGAATAAGTCACTCCAGTGAGGTGTTATGATTTTGATATGTGTGTGCAGTATGTTTAATCTGTTGCTATGGAAACCACAACTTTTCCTACTGATTGCTTTTTAAAAACAAAAAACAAAAAACCACACCCCACAAATGACATTCATGGCAGGCTGTGATGGGGTAGCGTCTCGCACTTCTCAGTAGTTTATTTGTTTTGCACACTTCATATTTTTCTGATGAACATGATGTTATATACACCAGCAACGAGGCTGGAATGAGGACCACAGAAAATGTAAACTTTTAAAAACCTTAAGGGGAAGCTACATTCAAAACAATCTGAGATTTTCTGAAGGAGTTCAGTTAAATGGATGCCTTAGTACCTGAAGACTACAGCCATTTAATTCTCTCTCACAAAGGGCCAATTTAATCTATGTTACCAACCGAACTGTACCAAGAAAATGAAGTATGTTTCCTATCCTTGTTATAAGAACGAAGGTCTAAGAGAGGCAATTGCAAGCATGAACTACAGTACTAGGTTAAGGGAATCTTATATTGTAGACACTGCCACCTTTTGACCAACAAATATAACTGCTGAACAGACAGCCATTAATTCCTGCAACTCAACCGTAAGCTGCTTCACACTTTATTCTTCTGGCATGGAGATTAATGCTCATGTCACAAAACAGCATTTTAGAAAAGCATACAGTGGCTTCTCAGCTTGCCTGTTAGTCTGCATCACTTTAAGTGTTCATTATATTATCCAGCTTTATAATGAAAACTGTCCCAGTGCCTACTCACCCAGTGTTGCTCATGTGTACCAAATACGCCGCTCAGAATCAAACATATCCTTCAAATGCTCTCTTTTTGCTGGCAGAATGTTGGCTTCCCTACTTTAATTCCGAATAAAGCCAGTGCAACAGCACTGTGACTTTTGAAATTCGGAAAACTATTATAGCACATTCGGATTTATAATATCAAAATGTTAAAAAAAGAAAAAGAAAAAAGGAGAGAAATAAACAGCTTGGGAATAAGGCTGACAAAACTCTTGAATGAGGCCAAGCACTGGAGCCCATGCAAGCACGCTATTAATACAGCTACATTGTTATCCCACTATAATGAGCTGCTATGTAAAGCATTTACAAGCAGCTTAATTGTAGTATTCTACTGCAGCAAAGATAACAAGGTCTTGTGGCACCTTAAGGACCAACAAGTTTAGCTTAAGCCACAATACATTTGTTAGCCTTTAAAGGACCGTAAGACTATTTGTTGTTTCCGTAAAGCAGTTGTGAGGAACCTGTGACCCCTTGAATGCTGTTGGACTCCAACTCCCATCAGCCCCAGGGACCATGTAAGATAAGATGGGAGTTGTAGTCCTGCAGTGTTTGACAGTAAACATTTACCCATCTCTGATATAAAGTATGGGCATCTAATTATCTGTAAAAACCTGGAAGGCATGGGTGTATCGGGATGAAACAGGCCCATATGTAACTGGTACAGCCATTTAAGTATGGGCTAAATCAAGCATGGAGGTTCACATGAACAGGGCTGGCACTAAACATTTTGTAAATCTAAGTTTGGCCTCATTGAGGGGCACTATTTCAATATGAGTAGGAAAATAAGAGTACACCAAACATTCTTTTGGAAAAAGCACTGGACACAACTCACCATTTTGGCTTCAATAAAAGTGCCAAAATGTGTCAATTTAATCCATGTAATTTAAGGGTGGCAATATAGTACGGCGGGTAACTTTTGTTTGCACAAAGCTTCTTTGCAAAAGGGGCTCTCACGGAAAATGCAGAAGAATTGAGATCTTTGAAAATTCCTAATAATTAATTTCGCTACCTATGTTGAGATCTATAGGGTTTTAATCATTCCTTTGGTAATGAGCACATCTTGTGACATAACCTACATTAAAGCAGGTGGAAGTGGAATTTTATGTACCAGATGGAGGAGCTGGATTGGAAATATGGAACAGTTTGCCTCTTGGTTATTTGTTTGTAGCTTACTCCTACTGTCGGTCAATAGGCCATTGACAGACACTGGTTACTGTCTGGTCTGACAGCATTTTGGCAGCCTATGCAGAAATGAGATGATGATAGCAGGCAGGTGGCCAGCTACAAAAATTCATCATCGTAATTGTCACCCTTGTTTGGCGCTCTGCAAATAAATAATGGCTCAGATAGATGCTAAGCCTTCCTTCCCAAGCAGGTGCTAAAAGTGCATTTTGGATATTCCACTTTGGACTTGCAGGCATGACTGAATCCTAGATGTAAAGAGCATAGGGACCTGAATGCTCTCCTTTGAATTCCTAGTGAACTTTACAAGCTGCAGAGGTTCATATTCTGAGTCAAGAGTATCAGGCTTTGAAACATTACTAGGAGAGATTGAAAGATACGTTTGTAGGGAATGAGCAATCACACTTTACATTGTGGGTTCCCTTTGTGGGATTGCTTGTGGTGCTACAGTTCCCAGGGAGCTTACTTGCAAACAGGGGCTGGCTTGCCTCTCAGTGTTAATTTTTGGAGGTTCACGCCCAGCCTCAGTAAACAAGTTTCTTCCTGGGAGGTGGCGCCAGCCCCATTTATAAATAGAGAGTGGAGCCGACGATAGCCAGGCAATCAGCTCTGGAGATTAACCCTCCCTACCCTCCCTTTGTTTAATGTTTCTTGTTTGCAGGTTAACTTTTTCTTCCTGTTTAGCGGGCACTGCTGCGGTCTTTGACTGGTTGCTGCTGAAGGATCGGGAAGAAATTTCTCTACATTGGCAGATTTTGTCTTCCCCGTAACAATACGTCACAACTTTGGTGGTTTATGGCCTTGGGTAGAATCCTTTAGTCTTTTCTTCCCTATATGGGGGGCGGGGCGTGAAGTGGTGACTCACCCACCTGTGGCAGAGATTCCAGGGTCCCCCTCTTAAAGGGGTTATATAATGGGTGTCACTGGCCATACACTGAAAGGTCATTAGTGAACTACCCTGTGGGGGGGATATGGGCTGGGCTGCCTGTTACACTTACGTCTCGCAGTGCACCTCCATATCCCATTTACCCTGATGAGCCCCAGTTCCCCCCGGCTGGTGGGCTGGGAGGAATACATGCCCAAGGCCTAAGCCAAGGTCTTCCTACATTCGGAAGTTTAATAAAGTTGTTACCTAATTTTAATTCCATATAACGTTGTCAGAGTCTTTATTCCTTCCTTATGATCCCTAGGGGCTGCGGCTGTCACCGCCTGGTCACACAATTCAATTTGACATGCACCACATAAATGTTTGCTATTTGGGGGTTAGTGACACAGTCCTGTGATTACTGGGGCCTTAGGGCAGGATAGTCCACATGCAAAGAAGGATAACTGGCCTTGCATGCACTGAGGGCATGAAGACCTCTACTGCCTTAGCTGAGCCCCACCATCTATGCTTTGATGGTCATCAGGACATCCCCCAGATACAAAGTCCTCCCATCCCCCTGGAAATGGCATACAGACCTTCCTTCTCATTGTGGGGCAAAAGTTGCATAAAAGAATGGGGAAATGTGGGGGGGGGGATCTCTATCTTCTGCCTTGCCACTACAAACCAGCAGAGATTAGAATTGTGTGGATTTTAATCTGTTTTAGTATCTCAACTTTTGTATGTTTTAAAGTATTGTAAATTGTTCTTGATTGTCTTGTTTGTATCTTTTTGTAAACAGCTTTGATTGTTTCTCTCTTTTTTTTTTTTACAATAAAGTGGTGTATAAATTTTATGAAATAAATACATAATTTTGAAGAATGTCCACCTTGGATTCCAATTCCATTGCTCCAAGTAGGATTGCTCTGCTCCCCCTCCATCTGTCCCCTACAGCACATTTCAATTTTTGAGGTATTTTACATCGCTGCAGTATGTCTAATTAATCTTACTAGAAATGATCCTTAAATACGTCAATGTTCTTGTGTCCAGCTGAGTTTTACTGCTATTGCTATATGTTTTGCGTTCAGGTTCAAAAATGAAATATGAAAAAATTAAAGGAAAACAAACCACCAATTCAGCTAGACAGCTAGTATAATTTCTCATGGCTAATACTTAGAATCTTGATAGCTAGCTTCAATTATTTTCACCAGCACTCAAAAATTCCTAACAATTCATAGCATAATATAAAAAAAATTGACAGCTAGTGTAATTTAAGGGTGACTATACAATAATGTATATAACTTATAATCTTCTTCCGTTTTAATTGTAGCCTTTCCAATAAATGTAATTCTAGTAACTGCTCAATGGATCTGAGAAAAACCTGTTGCAACAATGAAACACATGCTGCCACAAAAAAGAAAAAGAAATAAATTCAACCTTTTCTCAAAAGGATCTACTAGTTCTGTGTTATTTCTACTCTGGTTGAGAATCTTTTATATAAATATTATGGCAAGCAAAGGTAGCAATGCTAGAACTCTTAGGCTGCAATCCTACACAACTTATCTGAACAACCTTTTTTTATGACCAGACAAGTATAAAACTGAACCGTCAAGCTCACCTATTCTTTTGTTCTTTTACTGCAAGGATGGCTAACCTGTGCTGGATGTTGCTGAACTATTATTATTATTAACATTTATAAACCATCCTTTATCCAAAGATCACAGGGCAGTTTACAACATAAACATACAAAATGAAAACACAAAAAAATTACATAACAAAAAAATTAAATAAATCTGCAAACACATTTAAAGGCCCTATATGGTTAAATCACCCCAAGGCATGATTAACGTTTTTGCCTGGTGCCTAAAAGTATGTAATGAAGGCACCAGGTGAGTCTCCCTGGGAAGAGCATTTCAGAAATGGGGAGCCATTGTATAAAAGGTCTGCTCTCATGTTGTCACCTTCTGGGGTTCTTGTTGAAGCACACAAAGGAGGCCCACAGGTTCCCAGTTGGTTCATATGGGGTGAGGCAGTCCTTGATTTATTGCAGTTCTGAACAGCTTATGGCTTTATAGGTAAAAACCAGCACTTTGAATTGGTCCTGGAAAGTAATTTGCAGCCAATGCTGCCAGGCCAGAATCAATGTGATATGCTCAAACCATCTTTGCCCCAGTGTGCAACCTGACCACCACTAAATTCTCCACCACTTGAAGTTTCTAAACCATCTTCAGAGGCAGCTGCATATACCTGTACATATAATGCATTGCAGTAATCTACAGCTCCCATTAACCAGCATAAGCAGTGGTCAGATGTGGTGGGAGTTGTAGTTCAGAGACATTTATTTGATATAAAGAGAACCAAAGGTAAATGAACCCCCTTTTCCATTGCTCTTTTGAGCTTGCACTTTTCTTTTGTCCTTTCTGGGACTTATTTCTTCCAATTGGTTTCAAGGCTCTTTGTCTCTACTGATGTTGGATCCTGATGTCGAAAGGCAAGGACCATGGGGGTTTGTACTGTGTTAGAGAAGAACCTTAACCTGATGAGGTCAGATCTTCTCTGAGAATGGACATTTAACAGTTTTGGCTTCTCAGCAAAGATTCCTAGGAAATGTAGTTTGATAAGGGTGAGTTGTTGGGAGACCTCTCACAGAGCAACAATAATAAGTAATATTAGGCTTAAGAATCCTGATTTCCCTTTTGGATAACAGGTGATTTGCACATGTGTGTGGGCTGTATGTGTGGAATGATGTGGATGTACTATACTTGAACTTTTATCTGGAGGAGTAATGGGCCAGCTAACAAAAGATGACTAAGTATAATGTGATGGCATTATTGGTGGACAGTTCCTGTATCTGGAAACTGAGTGCACAGCCTATCCTAAGAGGAGTTGTTCTCCCACTGAAGGGGCAGGTTTGCAGTCTGAATTTTTTTTTTTAAGCCCACCACCTCCTGGGACCAAGTTCTCAAACTGCTTTGTCCCATATCAATTATCCTGGACCCAGGGTTGAGGTCTTCTTGTTTTCCTACCAGTGGGTTTGTCCCACTGGGGAGATGCAAGTGAGAGCTTCTCTGTTGAGGCCTCCTATCTGTGGAATTCCCTTCACCTGAAGGCACAGACAGCATAAACTCTGGTGAGTTTCAGTATTTGCGTAAATCAGTGATTGCTTCTTATTGAGTTTTAGATCTTTGAGTGCCACTGTATTTCATTCACTGTTTCTTTCTTTCTTTAAAAAATATTGTTTTAAATTAATGTTTATGTTACATTATTGTTTGTACATTTTTGACACGTTGGGAACTCTTCTGGAATCACTACAATGTGATGAAGCCTGTGGATCTTATGGTTTTACTCCTTCACGTGGATACAGCCCTTGTCCTTCCTCAGCATGCTTTCTTATGCTGTGAGACAGGAACACCACTTTGTTTGGGCGCATTTAGCTAGTTCCATTCATAGGAGCCAAGAGCTGGTGCTAGAGGTCTGTTCTGCTTTCCTCTCCAAAATTAAAATTTTCATCCAAGCAGACTCGGCTGGGTTTCTGGCACCGAGCATGCATGCAAACACTGTAATCAGGCCTCGAAACAGCTCTGTCTTCCAATATATTATAGATTGGACTCTCAGGATTCTCTAAGGCCCCTCTGCAGAGAGCCATGTGGATAGAGCCCATTGACTTCCAAAATGCCATTGGGCTGCAATGCCAGTTGCTATTCATCCCCACCCCACCCCCATCCTTTTTAGGTCTTTGCAGGGTTTGACTCACAGCAACCTCAGAGCCAGAGGTTCTACTTCAGCACACTTTACTGAATCCATCCTAATTGTTCATCCTGTTCAGGATGTGGAATTTTACAATCATGCTCCTTGTAGAATTAATTAAACAGTGATTTTAATCATCATCATCAAACCTGAAATCAGCATATATACAGGTTCTGCTTTACAAATGTTCACTATGCAAAAAAATCACTTATCCAAACACAAGGAATTACTACCCAGAGTCCATGGTTGGGAATGCATTATAAATTTTCCCACAGTAACCAATGGAAATCATCAACTCACCTAACAAACAATTTCCAGGGAATGCATTGTGTTTGTAAATTGGGACTTGCGTGTGGTGTGCATATCCATATCCATAGTATATCAGTCTACTATGGTATACGTCATAAAAGCAGCATTTAACAAGAAGCCCCTGTGTGGCTCTGAAGACAGGCAGACTTCAGTGAAAAGCTGTGGCTTTAATGAAGTGCAGACTTCCATTACAGTGATGCATTGACCATAAAGGAGTGTTGTAATTGATATTTTAAATTTGCATGCTTCTGCAACTGTAGCATGAAAGCTTTTGAAGATGGATTTGCCTACATTCAAGGTCTGACAATTGCCACATTAGAGCTCGAGAAGAAATTTCCCCTGTCTAAAATATACTAGACAACCATATTTTATTTGTATTTTTTTAAGAAAAGAAATCCTCCACTGGTTTGTGTAGCATGCTTTGCTTGGATGAGTCATCTAGGGCTAATTACTCTACAGCACCTAGGGAATTAGATCAGCTTTTGGTCTCTGCCAAGTATCTGGTCATTAGTTCCAGGTGGGGATGTAAGAAGGCATAGTTTTCCATTCCACCCTGGATTTTTCACATGCAGCATTGTTTCCTTTCCAGGGCAGTTCACCTTCTGCCAAAAATGACATCAAACAAGTAAATGCCTAAAAAGTCAACGCACAACAGCTTTGTTTTAAACCCCTTAGTCAGCGGCAACCTTTGTAGCGAGACTTGGTCAAGGCCCTACCCTCTTAGGCCAGGTGCAGATTGGTCAAAGAGCAGCAAACAAAAAGGATTTTCAGCAGGAGTGTGACCACTAACCTTCTAATTTCGGAGAGATTACTTTGCAAGGTCTACAAAGTACTGTGCAGTTTCATGCCTAAAAATCCTGCTGAATGTAGTCATCCCCTTTGCCAGAAATGACAACCAATGATATATCAAAGTGAATTTGAAGATGGTTCTTTCAAAAATGCAATAGTATTAGGGACAACATTCACATTTTGAAATTAAACATCTCATCCCTTTTTACGTTTTATAACTTCTCCGGCAGTATCGCTTCCCCGGCAGTTGTTTCTCACAGTTGTCAAACAGTGACTCTCTAGGGCAGAAAACAATTATGAAAATGGCCCAGAAAAATATTCCAAGTTATTTCTCTTCTTAGCTTTAAGGCTTTTTTAAAAAAAAGGATCAAGAAAGTACACTATAATAAAGTTGAATAATATCTGTATTCTCAGCAAGAGGGGAAAATGATATAACCATTACAGAATTTTTTAAAAAATCCACTTAATACAAATAGTCTCCCAATAGACTATCACAGCAGGTTGCATCATATTTTTTTTAAAAAAACAAAACCTGACTCAAGCCAGAACAAGCTAAACATAGCTAAACCCCAGGGCCATACAATCCTTGTTAGCTCTTTCTAAGTGAACACAGATGTCCTATAATCTCCCCAGCAAGACTAACTTTTAAAAAGCAAGAGGAAGATGTACAAATAGGGGGCAAATATTCCAATACAAGCTACCAGTTGAAGCAAAGAGATCCAGCGACAACGCTGAAATAAATGCTGCAATCCTATTTACTTTTTACTGTTTCTTCTGTTCTCACATCTGATGAGTGTCAGAAATTCTTTAATAACGTAGCAAGAAAAATAAATGTGTTCTGCTGTCAGGAGACTCGAGAATTAATGGGCCAGACCTCTCGACTCAGCTCACCTCACAGGCCTAATCAAGGCAGCTTATATCTAACAAATATCCCCCCATCGCCATGGTTACTAGACTCAGGGCACACAGGTTATAAAATCAGATGGGGAATGTTATGAGGGAACAGCTCTGGTGTGTGTGTGCAACTTCAGTTGTTTGTTGTTATTAGCATTATACAAATGGGATTTGGGGAGCCAATTCAGAGGCTTTCTGTTTGATAGATACTAATACTTTCCAAAGTCTTGCTAGGGAAATTAAATGGAGTATGTCTGCAACAGGCCTCATTAGCGTCTGGGATACGGCAGAACCAAATTTAACACTCATCTGCTGGGGTGCGGGGGTGGGCTTTGGTCCAAAACAATGACACTTAAATTCATTCTCAAAGCTGCTTCTTTTTCTGATAATAGGATGGAAACGCCGTCCTGTGATGGATGAGTTTGTATAATGTGAAGTTCGGTAAGTACTGTCGGCTGTGGAGACAGTTATAGAAGGTGTAAGCAGGTGCCACTTAGTAAGCAATTTGAATTTGTTTTATGTTTTGAATGCTGTTTGGCGTACAGCAGCTGGGAATTGCAGAATATACTCCTGGGCACCTACAAGAATCGAGTTAATAAATAAATAACTAAATAAACTGAGTTGCAGCTTCATTTAACTTGATAAGACACTATAGTTAAATCACAGTTCAAGCATCTTTCTTTCTTTCTTTTCCTGTTAAGGTATATTTCACCCACACAAATCATGTGATGTTAATGGCACAACTCTTAAGTATAGCTAATGCTAGCCATGTTTGTTACCTTAAGGTTCAAGATGTTCAGTAAAGCCTGAGTTTCTTTTGCTTAACAGGGGCAAACTAAGGCATATTATTATTATTATTATTACTATTATTACTATTATTATTATTTTGTAAACAGCAGCAGCAATCATACCTAGGTCTTTATTGTACTGCTTCAGACTGCAGGTACCGGTAGATGTTCACAAGATATAATACAATAAAATCATTGAGTTGGGGAGAAAGCTGGGCTTAAAATCCTTCTTCCTGCTATCTGGTTTTCTACAAAGAGGAGGGTTTTTTTTTGTTTTTTTTGGACTAGTGGCGGTATGGAGCATCACTGACATCTCCACCTGTGGTGGAAAGCTGTATAGCCCAGCGGCTGTTTACAAAAATGCCCTGCAGATTGGCCTGTATAGAAAGATGCCAGTTGTACTGTAAACTCTCATCTGACACAGGGTTTATCTTTCTGGCCATTGCACGGATAAGCAAAACTCTGTAAGGTCAGAATGCTGAGATTCCTGAATTGCAGGGGGCTGGACTAGATGGCACTCTGGGTCCCTTCCAACTTGGCAATTCTATGATTCAATAACCCCCAGGATGTCCCCACCTCCTGAGATTTGGTTATTAAGCCCTCCAGCTTACTTACTGGGGTCTTGGGAAGTGACATTCGTACTCGCGCACATTCCCTGCAGCTTCACTTCTCCTCTTCCCCTCAGCCTTCTCCAATCTCTCTCTCTCTCTCTCTCTCTCTCTCTCTCTCTCTCTCTCTCTCTCTCTCTCTCTCTCTCTCTCTCTCTCTCTCTCTCTCTCTTGTCTCCTGCTGCTCCCCCCTCTCTCTGAACCACACTTTTCTGGCTTTGCCCCCATTCACTTTGTGTATGGAAAACCCAGTGCGGAAAGAGCATTCCAACATGCTAACGCAGGCTTCCTCAAACTCGACCCTCTAGATGTTTTTTTAAAGACTACAATTCCCATCATCCCTGACCACTGGTCCTGCTAGCTAGGGATCATGGGAGTTGTAGGTCAAAAACATCTGGAGGCCAAGTTTGAGGAAGCCTGTGCTAATGGGTCTGCTAACAGCTCCCTCTGACCTCGGTTTCCCATGCTGCTGCTGTTCTGGTCGTTGCGCACAGAGGAGCCCAGCCTGGGGAGCAGGATTGGGGAAAGCTGCTGTTTCTGAGCCAGCCCCACATAAAGTGAGAGAGGGGGGGGTGCATGGAGGGTATGTGTGGCTGCACCCCAGCCCTTCTTTTGTCCCACCCCAACCACTTTTTATTTAATTAATGATTCCTGGTCAAGTGCAGAAAGCTGTGATCACAGAGACTGGATTAGAATCAGCAAATTTCATGCAACAGTGTGCTGCTACCAAACTACATACAAAACTTGAACTAGCCAGGTTTTATTTCCCTTCAGGTGTAGCCGAAAATGGATTCCCCACGTATCACAATTTCTCAATCACTTTGGATCCCACTCCCATTAAACCACTCATACCTGCTTATTATCTTGCTAATTCAGGCAGGAAACCTGCTATACCCATGATTAGATCATTGTAACCAATATTTGTTATGATTTAGGCATTTATGTGAAATGTTTGACCCCAGTTAAGGAAAAGAAGCCATGGTTAACTGTTGTGTTGGCATAGGACCTGCGTGTGAGAGAAAGAAAGAGAAATCAACCTCTGAGACTTCTTTCACTTTTGCTAGCATCAGGCTATAGAAAATGCATGTCTCACATGGCTGCGACTACATCTAAAATGTACCTTATTAAATGTCTATTCTGCCAGAATATAGGCATGAATTCATCTGCTGATTTACTATTTTTAAGCTACTACTTGAAATGACGAAGACAGGTGAGGAAAAGTGGGTAGAAATGAAGGCTGAGATAAAATTGAGTGCTGCCCCTTCCTAAGGCATTGGGAAGCTGCGTAAAATGTCCTGTCTTTCAACATTTCCCCCCCCCCCCCAGAGGGTGCTGGAATAAATGTGGGGAGTGATTTGCTATTCACAGAGAACAATGGTGATATGGGATGCATTGCCTTCACTGTGACATTGTCACATAGCCAAATGTGATCAGCTACATTATGGATGGGGAACCTCCAGGACTTGCTGTACTCCAACTCACATCAGCCACCAGCCAGTGTGGCCAATGGGAAGGAATGATGGGATTCTGAGTCCAGCACCTGGAGGGACACAGGTCCCCAACTCTATTATTCCAACTCTATTATTGTATGTACGGTAGAATGACTACAGCATGATTACTGCATTGGTTAATCCCTGATTGGGTTATATTTCCCAAAAGAAGATTCATTTGGGAAGAAAAGTACCCAAGCAGCATTTAGGCAGTTAATTATATGAGGAATGGAAAGGATTGGGGCATCCTCCTCCTCCCCAAAATTACTTTTACCACCATCCCACAGCTTACTCATGAATTTCAGAGGCTTGTTGTCTACTTTCAATCCCAGTGAGGTCAAATGCCATCTGCCCATATTCAACAAATGAATATCTCAGAGGAATATCAAAGCAAAACAAATGATATTTTTGTCAAACTTTGCTAACTGCAGGTTTATTTCCCAAAATAAATATAGCTCTCTCACAACATTTTTGCAGTGGATTGCTTCAATATAAAACTGGTACAGTACCTTGTCAATGAATGTTGTCTCTTCCAGACTCACTGTCTCTCCTTAGCCCTGGTTCATGCATAATTGGAACTGTTTTTCCTACATGAAAAAGCCAAAGTGAATCTTGGGCTTGATAGTCTCCCCTTGCTTCATCTTTCATGTACAGAAGAAATTAGAAGCATTTGCTTCTGGGTTTAAATGTGCTACAGTTCCCTGTTACATTTTAACTGGGGAAACAGTGGTTTGTTTAAATTCTAGTTAGTGAGAATTACCCGGGATGAAGCACTGTTTTGCAATCCTGGTTTGTTTACTAAGCTGAGTTTGTTTAAAATCAGCTTCCAGTCTCCTCTGACGTGAAAAAGAGGAGCAAAGGTGAAGTTGGTGGTGCAGTATTGCAGGGGGTGTTCACAGGATGGGAAGCCATGCTACTTTTCCTTTTATCTGAAGGGGGCCTTATGCTCTGAATTAAGCTGGAATGCTGTGAGAGTTGCCTAAAGGGACATTACTGTATCATTTGTCCTCCTCATTTCCCTACATCTCCAATGCTGAACTTCAAACACATGTTAAGCGCTATCAAAACTGTGACTCCTCAATTAACGCTTTGCATTTGTTGTTCTGCCAGAATGGGCTGCTAAAAATCAAGCTGCCCGGAGGAAAGGAATGATGAAAAGTTCTGAAAGTGCTAGCCAGAGATTTTGAAAGCAAGGACTCAGCTATACAGTTGCAAATTAAACGTTTTGAATGTGTTGTAAAGTGCAATATACAATTGTGACACTAGACAGCCACTGTGAGCTGTAGCAAATTCAATGCATTTTTCAAAATGATTTTTAAAAATGCACTTTCACGTTTTTTAACGTGTGTAGATTCCACCCAAGTGTAGGCATTTCCATTACAATGGATAATGTATCTTTATTGAATTGAGCATTAAGGGTTATATCCAATTGGTCCAGCAGGTGGTGTCTACTAACAGAATAGGAGTTCACCTGTCTGGCCTGTGCCCTGTGGTACCCTCCCAACAACTGTTGGGGGGGGTTTCCCAAACTTCCAGAACAGATCAGGGGGCATTGGGAGCTGCAGCCAAGATCAGATCAGATCATACACTGGTCTTTATACTCTTTTTGTGTTCTCATGATTACTGTAAGTTTCACTATTTCTAACTGCTTCCATAGTTTTCTGATTAATTATGTTTTTGTTGCTTTTTTGTTGTTTCCTTTTTAGCATATACAATCTATGATAAGGTAAACACATATATACATAGAATGTGGGTACTTCACGTGGTTTCATTTTTTTTTAAAAAAAGATAGGTTCTTTATTACTTGAATCCAGAAAATCTCTTTTGTCACTTCAGTTGCCACATGCAAAAAAAAAAAAAAACCCCATTTCAGGACATTGCTACCTTATGTGGAATTGCCCTGAAATGGAAATCATTGGTGTACAGTAACTGAGCTGAGAAAAGATTGATTCTAAAGTAATTTCCTCCAAAACAGTTTAACTTCCTGCCTTACTAAAATACTAAGCTTAACATAGTTTGCTTGGAAGAAAGTTGGTGTGGTTTTGGATGTGAAAGGCATGCTGGGGCAGGGGGCGGGGAATGATTCTGCGTAGAAAAGTTTTAAATCCCTATTTTACTGCCCTTATAATTCAGAGTTATCATTGAGTTTATAATATGTACCAGATTTTCCTGGAAGTGAAAAGTATTGATATACTAGGTTCTTAAAGTAATCCCACCATTCATACCAGGAGTGTGTGTGGGGGGGGGGGGTATGAAAGTCTCCTGTGGGGACAGTACAAAGAAAAAAATGCAGAAATATGAAGTGTTTCCTCTACCTTTAGAAAAGCTTACATGTTTGAACTTGAATGTTTTCCAATTAAAAAAAGAGAAAACATTCTGGGACTCTTTAATCCATGTCCTTGAATCATGCCCTGCACGATGATGATGATTTTACTCAAATTAACTTTTCTACAGCTGCAAGCCCTTAGGCATCACTGGTGTTATGCCAATGTAAAAATCTCAGCATTGTGCAATGTATAGCAGGAATGGGGGGCCTCTGGTCCATGGGCCAATTGGCCTGCCAGGGGCAGGGGTCAAAGTTTGCACATGAGGCTATTTTGCTTAAACCATGCCCACCTACCAACCTGCTGACATCAGTTGATGGGCAAGTGGATATGGTTCAATCCTGATGTGTCCTGTTTCGTCAGGACTTTTCCTGTGGAGGCTTTACAGACCCCCAAACCAGCTAGATTGAAGACTCTGCTCATCACCACACAAGCATGAATCCAAATGGGAAAGATGGATTGCCTACAACCAGCAAAGATGCCCCACTTTTTCCTGGTCCTCCGTTGCTTTATGAAGCAAGAAGCATCCTACTCTTTAACCCATTCTGCCAGCTATTGATGCAAGCAACAAACAGACAAGGGTCAACTCGCTTGGGCGACTGGGGTGAAGTGCCCATGGGAGTGGAGCAGGGCATCTGTGGGGTGGGGCAGTGAGCATCAGAACCCTAGTGCCCAAGGCCCATTCCGCTCTGGCACCCTGCAGGCCCGCATTGCTTTTTTGAGCAGTGTGGAGCCTACAGGGAGTCCGCTCACCACCTCCCCATCAGCTGTAGAGTGCCATTTTGGGCAGCCCAGAGCCTGCTAGCACCTGAGCCACCGCGTCACTCCCAGGAGTGTGGTAAGTGCTGCCCCCTTCGGTTTGGCACCCAGTGCCCCCGCAGCCCCTTAGCTATGCCTCTCATTCCTCCCCATATGGATTTTGGCCTGATACCACTAAAAATGTGATTGCACGGAGGATAAGTTGATTTTCAGTTCTAGTATCTGTGCTATTGTACCACCTCTACTATAGCTTGGCAGTGCAGAAACAGTAGTAAAAATATTTTATTATCTTTTTTAAAAGGTCTCACTGTGGCCTCAGCTGAGTAACTTGTAAAGCTAATGAAGTCCCCAAAGTGAGAGAACTTTATATTACAATTGGCAGCAGCCTACTCTAAAACTGCTCTCTTCTGTCATACATATTAAAAATACAAAAGCACAGATGAATTCAATGAATTAACAATAAGTTGCTCATTTAAAATCAGAATGCAGCTCTTTCCCTATTAAATTTCGAGAAGTAATTAAGTACAAGCGTTAGTCCTGTTTTGAAGGTGATTTGTTATTTTGCCTTAATATGCCAGAGCTACTTTTTTTAATAATAATAATAATAATAATAATAATAATAATAATAAGCCTGTTTACCCCCAGACACTGTCATTTCACTCCTTAGAAATACCTTGACAATCTAGGCATGCTGTGCCTTGCCCTGCCTATGTCTCCTCATTTATTGATATTTCAAATCTCAGTGAAGTAGATTTTGTTAGACTCTACCGGGTCATTTCCTGTAACTGAAGTTCAGAGCTTTATTGCTAAACCACAGAGGGTAAAAACATGAATGAGAGGTGCCTTCTTAACTCCTTATGTGGATGAGTGGCTTGCTACATGGGTCTTGCACTGTGTTGCAATCATGCTTGCAGAGGCTCAACAGTAATTTGGTTGTGCCTCATACTAGCCGAATGCACAGATTGGGGGGCATGGCTACCGTGTGTATCAGAGGACAGGCCAGACTGCACAATCTCATTTCCACCCCATCCCCTGCTTGTTCCTTCATTGTGTGCTGGCAGGGATCATCTGAACCCCTCTATACTAAAGTTAAAAAGATTTTTATTTTTTTTAAAATGCTGGATTTTGACAAGATATAACTTAATCATGTATCAAACCTATGTGTTGATATAGAAGTAGGATTTTGTAATTAACCTGATTTGTATCAACCATGATGTCTACGATCTGGCTACCTGGCCTTACATTAATTTTGCAAAGCCAAATCCCGTTTTGACAGCTAGCAAAGCTGTCACTACGCATAGTTTGTCACCTAGGCAACCAAAAACCTGCTCTCTCAACTTAGTCAGTGGCTGCTTAGTCACTTGCAAGTATCCTGAAATGGTCAGAAGAAATTTCCCAATTCCTGTCTAGAATAAATCGAGAAAGTAAACTTCTTTTTAAAAGGCCTTTCAGGACTAACTAATGACCCAGAGTGCTTAATTTATACTAACTTCCATTAGAATGTACAATTCTAAAACCCACTTTAGCATAAGTGGCCCTGACTGGTTTTTCTTCAGCCTTGATTTACATGTCTCTAGGGTATGCAAATATTGATTGGTCCATGTCAGAAGGAATGGGTGGCAATCCTTCTCCCAATCCTGGCAGTTTATTAAAGAAATGTATTGTATTTCCTAGAAAATTTGTGGAGAGATTTCTTTGCAGATTTTCAGGGAAAAGGTATTGGTCAGAAATTCTGTTCTTGTTTCTTTTCATTTTCCTCCAATAACAGCTGTTTTCACAGGTAGGTAGCCCTGTTGGTCTGATGCAGTCAAAACAAAATTTAAAAATGAGCTTTCGTGTGCATTCCTGAAGAAGTGTGCATGCACACGAAAGCTCATACCTATGACAAACTTAGTTGGTCTCTAAGGTGCTACTGGAAGGATTTTTTTATTTTGTTTTAGCTGTTTTCACATTAGGGTCTTTAGCACTACTGAGGCATGAGTGGAATTAGGTACCCACATGGTACCTAGTATGATTCATCATCTCACATTGCAGCTGTCCAGCTTCTCCTTTAATTTAAAAGATCTTTAATTAGTAGCTTTTCTTGTCACCTCCTTTCTTTAGGAAGATGATTAGCTACTTCTCATGTACTTGTTGTGACTGCGGTGTATGGGGTGTTAGGGGAGGAGTGGTCCCTCTGGTGGGGGACATGTCCTGCTCCTTCTGGGGTAGTTTGTCCACCTTTGGTTCCCCCCCCCCCGCACTCAGCTCTCACCTGTGGCTCCTAGAAGCTATCAGCATGTGATAGCAGCCACACCCTGGGAAATGATTTCAACTGGCTGGCTAAACCAGGTGAAGGAGTCAATGGGCATCAAACTCTCTGTGAGTTAGGGACCCTCCCTGCATGCGAAAACAGGCTCTGATGAATTGAGCAGACAAGATCAATAGTCCAACGGCCAAGAAGGCGGTTTCTGCTCATACTGCAGAGGGACGTGAGGGGAAGATGGGTCTCATCCATCTGGAATGATACTCCATCTAGAAGAAGATAAACTCTGATCATGAACCTCCACATGCCTTGCGGGATATCTTCAGAATGGACCAATGAATAAACTCTGCAGAAATCCAGGGTTCAGTTCCCCGTTGGGTGGCATCTTGTATGCCTCCTTCTGGCAACTCCTGCAGCCAAGCTGGTGTCGACCGTATTGCTCTGCTCTCCTTTGGACCACATCAGAGAAGCTGAGAGTGGAGTCTTGTCAACTTATAGTATACATAAAGGCCAGAGATGGACCTAGGAAAGCAGTAAATTGAGTTTTGAATGTAAAACCAATAGTAGTCATGGAAGGAAGTCACAGGCTCAGCAGAGTAGCAGTTTTGATTTGTTTTTGTACTGATTTGTATTTGTGTTGATTTGTAAAATGGAAAGTATGTGTTTTAAATGTATGTGTTTGTTATTGCAAAAAATAAAAAGATATTTAAGAGGGGGGGAGTCTTATCATCTGGGCAGTCCAGGACCTCCATACACACTGTCCAGGCTTGCACCCTGGGGAAGTCACTTCAGTTTGATTTCAACCCCAGAAGCACACTTTATTGTCTCCTGAGACAAACAGATGCCAACAACAACTTGTGGTTGCATCGTTCCTGGTTTACCAGCAAGTGACTAACAAGAGGTGGCATTGCACCAATTTGCTCATGCTACGAACCCACAGCAAATAGTATTGTTCCCCAAGGCATGGGGTGAGCTGATAACAGCTACCTGGAAGTGTCTAACAAGGGCAGTGCGCTATTTAAAAGGAGAAGAAAAGTATTAAAATTAGAACCACCATCAGTATCACCAAAGTATCAGTATCACCAAAGGGAAAACAGTATCCCTTGGGTGATATTGATGGTGGTTCTAATTTTAATACTTTTCTTTGAGATAATCCTACCAGCCCCCTGGAATTGCCCCCTTTCACCCACCCAATTTGCTACTGCTTCCAAATTTCATGCTGAATTTAAAGATCTGTTCAAGTTGTGAACATAAATAAAAGCAATAATTGTTTTTTAGCCTTAAAAATACAAACAAAAAAAACCTATACTTCAAATCTTGCATAAAATATACATGGCAGTTGCATTAGTACACATTTTCAAAGCAGGATAACAAAGAACAGGCAATCATCTCCTTAGAAAATAGAGGTTTAGCCTTCAGATGTAATTCAATGGAGATGTTTGTTTTTCTTTCCGTTTAATTTGCTCGATGTTGTTTCATTTTTGTTACACTGAAATGACTGGAACCTTTTGAAGAGTTATTTCAGATGGTCAGGATTAGTCATTTTTAGAATGCTGTAAAAGACACCTTAAGGGAAAGCACTGCACTCCCGGACTTTAAAAACCAGACTATTTTTCAGCCACTTTCATTGAGTTAATGCTGCCAAACCTTCGCTGGGTCAATACTGAACCACACCAAGCCTGACTGTGGACATTAGCAAAATATATGACACAGAAATATTCCGAGAGAGGGATGTTCTCCCTAAAGGGATAAAAGTGTCAAGAACCATATGCAAAGCTTGTTTGGTTGTAAATTTGAAATTATAACACTTTCAGTTGCTCTTATGGGGAAATGACACTTTGCTTTTTTTCTTACTCTTTGGGTAAAAGATAGTCCACAAAAAAAAGCCTTACTCTACTTCATGGTAAACAACCTTATGGGCAAAGATGTATGCAATCTTCACATTTATATGGCATAAACAGAAAATTATTTACCCCTCAACATCATATGGTTTTCCTATGAGTGTGGATATCTGCGCAGAGCATATGCATGCAGACTCCCATGCTTAGTTTGGCCTTCTTCCCAAGTAGAAGTCTTCATTTGATCAGGGCTTATTGTGCAGGTGTCTATGCTCATGGGCTTCCCCTACTTAAACATCCCCCTGCTCAAAGCTCAACACATCGATTTTGGGAGTCAAGCCTGGGAAGCCAGAAGCCAGCATATATTCTGAGATCCTAGTTATTTCAAAGTAATATAGACCAGGTATCATCTAGTGTAGGTTATTGGTTTTCTAGTCATGTTCATAAGAGTTTATCTGCATTAAGGGATGCCTTTTCGCCTCATTCACCTCTTTTACATCTCACAGAAGCAGGCATCCTGTCCTTTCCTGGTTAACAGTCAACATGTATTTTGATATTGCAAATCATGCACACATGTTCCTCTCATCAGAACGTTGCAAAAGCACTGAACTTTGCATTTGGCTAGCTGACCACAATTATTGTGTGAGATGCAGCCCTTAGCTTGGTGGTCACCACAAATCTTTGCTAATCTAACATCACACATATGCAAATCGGTGCGATTTACAGATGCATGTGACTTACAGGTGATTTAGAAGAATAGTACTAAAGTATTAAATAAAAATGATAAATTATAATTAGTCACTAGACATGACCAGAAAATAATTAAATAAATTTATACCCCATTAAAGCAAATGAATTTCTAATGCTTAACTTTTCCTCTCTTTTTTGCACCAGGTAGATTAATTGCACTGTTGGCCAGATTTATTCCCATTTGCAAAGTGTTTTCCAGTCAAGCCAGCGGGTTATTACATGGGCAAGTAGATACTAGTCCTGCCCTGCAAACCATTTTCCCAGAGTGAAACTATATTTATACTCCATGGTCATTTATCTTTCGACCTTGATTTGCACTCTGTCCATTCCTTTCCATCACTCTGTCCATCCCTTTCCTCCCCAGAATTTTTGAGTTAGAGGTGAGCGCTTTTATTCCCCCCCCCCCCACTCAAACCATTCACTGTTTAAATATGACCTGACAGATTTGTCATCCTACAGTATCTCGGCTGCTAAACACTTCTCTTGCTTTGAATACTAGTAATAAATAAAATGATGGGATACAAATGGTGGTATTTTATTCAGATAACTTGAATCTCCTGCCCTAGTCCAAGAAACTCCAGTAATGTAAGTATAATCCAGCAAGGGGGGGGGGGAGGCTAAAATAATCTTAATGAAATCCCACAGTTTTTATCTCATCTTTATATTCCACTCGAGAGGAGTGTCTTATCAATAAAGATGGAAAAATCAAGCTGAAAGTATATGACATTTATTTAATAAGAGTTCTTAACAAAACTTTCTTATATCAATAATCCTCAAAGGTAAATGCAATCTTGGTACTTTTTCTTAAAGCCAGAATAATATTTGTCCGTCATTTTTTATATAAAGCTATATAAAAAGTGATCACCCAAGTGATAAAGGCATACAAATAGAACTGTCAGTATTATTTTCCTTTCAGGAACAGTGAGGGAGAAAGTTAAGGGATAGCATTGCATTCCATGCAGCTGTCTGACTTTCTGACTTGAGAATTTTTCCTCCTCCGGAACATCCAGTAAAGATTACCACTGTTCATGCTTCGCAGTGATTGGTTGAGTGCTGGCAACAGTTGCAGAACTATTCAGAAATGGAAGTTTCATCGTGAAAGTGGAAAGATGGTGGCACGGGGTGGTGTGAGCTGGAGAAGGAGCATTAAGTGCTGAGAGCTGGTAGTTTACCACCCAGCCATACCATGTTTGGACTTGAGTGAAATAGATCTCCCACTTGGGAAATAAGGCCTTTAACCTTATGCAATGCAAATGGCTATTGATTAAGGCTAGAATTCTAACCATTACTTGTCAGAAGTTGGTCCTATTGAGTTCAGTGGCACTTATTCTCAGGGGTCAGGATTGCAGCCTAAGTTAGTGATGCAAGTCGGAGGGAGCTTTTTCTCAACAGGGCTAAATGAAAGCCAAATGGAGGCTCATGCTTGTGTTGCCAGTTGGTATATGTTCATATGCATCATGGCGTTAGCATACACCTGGAGTTCTTGCACTTCTCAATCACTGCAGGCCCTTCTCGATTAGGCTAGCCAATCTGTGTCAAGCCTTTACTTCCTCTGTGAACTTGCAATGAATCCTCACTCTCATTGAACAGTTCCTGTTGAGTGAAGTAAGCACATAGTTACAGGGTATGTGCAGAACGTGAACTGAATCACAGCTCTTGGTAATGTAGGTTTTCAATTGCATTGGAAGGCACCACCTTTGATAATTACACAAGAGTTGTGACTGCTCTAAGAAGAACGTTGGTAGCATCCAAAGTAGTTTTTATCCCATGGCTGTGTGGACTGTTTATTAGAAGAGTTTTAAAACTTGGTAAACTGAACTGGTTTTTCCCCCTGCTCAAGCATGTTTGCCTTGCAGCCTTTATTATGCTCACACTAATGGCTCTGTATAGGTTCACTCTCGGTACTAATGGTGTCATTTTCATAAAGCATGTCATTGCTATGCAGGTTCAGTATGACCAGAAAATAACAAGGAAGTCAGGAAAGTGAAGAGGATCCACTTAGAGCCCGAGAGGTTGAGGATTTTGGCACTTGCAAAAGCTAATTCATGCTACTCTGCTATTCATGGGATTATATTAATTGCCAAGTGATATTTCCTCTACAATAAGATTTCATCCATCAGTGGCTTTCTGGGTGATGTTAATAGAATCATAGAATTGTCAAGTTGGGAGGTATTCTGAGGGTCATCTAGTCCAACCCCCTGCAATGCAGAAATCTCAACTAAAGCATCCATGACAGATGGTCATCCAACCTCTGCTTTAAAACTTCCAAGGAAAGACAACCCACCACCTTCTGAGACAGTCCATTCCACTGTCAATCAGCTCTTACTATCAGAAAGTTCTTTCTGATGTTTACTCAGAATCTCCTTTCCTCTAACTTGAATCCATTGGTTCAGGTCCTACCCTCCAGAGCAGGAGAAAACAAGCTTGCTTCAATTTTGAGGAGGGCAACCAATAACAACAACAACAACAACAACAACAATTTATACCCCACCCATCTGGCTGGGTTTTGCCAGCCACTCTGGGGAAGATGTTCAAGGGGTTGGAAACCAAGCCTTATGAGGAACAGTTGAATGAGCTGGGTATGCTTAGCCTATAGAAGAGGAGACTGAGATGATATATGACAGCCATCTTCAAATAACTCAAGGGCTATCACATGGAAGACAGAAGAATCATTCATCCAGTTTACAAATCCTGTCTCCATCTTGTATAAGTGCTCCACTGTTGAGGGGACAGTTTTCCCAGGCCGGTAACATCAGGAGCTGCAGCTTATCCACTCAGCAACTCTGCACTTACCGCAGTTCAGACCCCATGAGCTTGTGTACATAGGATCACATTTGCCATTTCAGTGCTGCTCACTTACCTTTCCACCTCTGCTGCCACACAACAGCAGCCACTAGTTTAGCTTAGTGAACCACTTGAATTTGGCAAAATCTACTGTATTGTATTCTGGAAAGTTGTTTGTTTGCTATGCATTTGGACCCCTCTAAACATATTATAGGGACCCAGGTGGCGCTGTGGGTTAAACCACAGAGTCTAGGGCTTGCTGATCAGAAGGTCGGCGGTTCAAATCCATGCAACGGGGTGAGCTCCCATTGCTCGGTCCCAGCTCCTGCCCACCTAGCAGTTCGAAAGCACACCAAAGTGCAAGTAGATAAATAGGGACCGCTCCGGTGGGAAGGTAAATGGTGTTTCCGTGCGCTGCTCTGGTTTGCCAGAAGCAGCTTTGTCATGCTGGCCACATGACCCGGAAGCTGTCTGCGGACAAACGCCGGCTCCCTCGGCCTATAGAGCGAGATGAGTGCCGCAACTCCAGAGTCGGACACGACTGCACCTGATGGTCAGGTGCCCCTTTACCCTTTACCTAAACATATTATAGCTACGTTTTGCATTGTGGTTCCTGAGATTATAGGTTTCTGCCTATGTATGGATACAATTGGACACAATTGTGAAATTAAGATGGTGGGCTAACCCTTTCAAAACTGTACTGTTTTTAACCACTGGTTCCAAAACTGTAGCATTTTTTTTGGGGGGGGAGGTTCTTAGAATTCCCAGGCAAAGCTGCTAGTTGAATATCAAAGAGGGAGGCAGCCCACCTTAAGCAAAGGGGGAAAGAAAATGGAAGCTGAAGCCAATGTTTTGTTCACTGTTATGCCTGTGTGTCATATAGCTTATGAAGCCACACAGATTATGAAAACAGTGAGGAAATTTTATACTATATCTGCCTCCATCTGGAATTAGCTATGTGAGGGGAGTAATTTGCCAGTTTCAAGTCGTAGAGATTTTCAGCTCATTAATCCCGGCTTTCCATACCTCTGTATTTGCAAAATGAAAGTTAGGAACACTTTTGGTACGATATGGTAGAAATATCTTACGTTTAAGGGCAAACTGTCATGCTGAGTCCCAAGCCATTTTTATCTGAAGGTCTTCCACCAGAGAAATATTAGCTTTGACAGGATTTCCTCTTCTATCTCATTATACTCAGAGCCAGCCCGCAGGGATGTATCTTTTTCTCCCTCCTCCTCATTCTCTCCTACAGGGAAGGAAGAAAGAACCAGATAGAAATGAAGACCCCCTTCCCTTAAAAATCAGTTTCTGTGAAACCGGAATCCCTGCTGCTAGCAGGCAGCACTGGCAGCAAAAGCCATGTTACTCTATTTTCTCCCCTTGAAGTGATAGACTTCTATCCCTCAAAAGGAAGAGCACCGAATTGTTCAGCTTGCCCAGCCGTTTTCCAATTACCTCTTCCCAATATGCCAATCATTTCACTTCCTGGCATGGCTTTCCAAGTTATGGTGTGGCTGTTGGCATTCATTATATGTTCCCCCAATGTCATTTCTAAAAAGTATTATAAATGTAGTAATGCTGTGTGTGCCTCATGACAAGTACGATTTGTGAAATGTGATTTTTTTTAAAAAAAACTTTCCCACCCTAATTTACAACTTCTTTGGATTTTTGTATCCTCCGTCCCCCACCCTTTGCCACAGGATGATGAAGTGGGTTTTGTGCTCATCAGTGATGTGAGTTTTCTTACCTATGGTGAGTCTACAAACTGCATTACTGCTGCAAAGAAGGGCCACATCACATTTCAACAGATAAACATGAGTTATGCAGACTTGAAAGAAACTTTGTTCCAATATTCTCCCCTGTGAATTTTAATATTGGATATTTTATGGATATGCCATATATTCACCAAATATTTGTTATATATATCTGAAATACAGTGGTACCTTGGTTTAAGAACAGCTTAGTTTATGAACAACTTGAATTAAGAACTCTGCAAACCCGGAAGTAGGTGTTTTGGTTTGTGAACTTTGCCTTGGAAGCAGAACACATTTCTCTTCCTGTTGAGTGTGTTTCATTTGTAAATTGAGTCCCCTGCTGCTATGGGAAAGCATGCCTTGGTTTAAGAATGCTTTGGTTAAGAGCGGAGTTCTGGAATGGATTTAAGTTCGTAAATCAAGGAACCACTGTACTGTGATTTTTTTTCACTATCATCACTGTCTAATATCTGAAAATACCTGAGATGCAATTGCAATGCTATTTTATACTTGACTGTATTTCACAGTTGGTATGCAATAGTATTTAGCATTTAGCAACTGACGTACAATGGTATTCAATTCATTTGACAGCATTTCATATTAGCAGTATTTAGATGCTCTGGGTATCTTGCCTTCCAAAAGCTGAAGCCAGCACTTCCTATGAGGATCCACTTGTCTCAAAAGACAAGTCTTCTTAATTCACTTATGCCCACTACTGTAAGCAAACAATCTTATGAGTATTAATAAAAAGAGCCTGTTTTAACAGGTCACAAAGAAAGGGTTTCATTATAACAGAATTATGCAATCTCATATTTTGCAAGTACTCAAAATAAATTTCTTCTGTGGAGGATGTGCAGGGGCACCTGTGTATTACCTCCCATAAACAAATGAAGCAAAATCAGATAAATAGAAATAGCACTAAGGTGTTATAATGTCAGGACAAATCACTCCAAGCTTTAAATATGCGTTACCTATAAGAGGGACCCAGGTGGCGCTGTGGGTTAAACCACAGAGTCTAGGGCTTGCTGATCAGAAGGTCGGCGGTTCGCATCCCTGCAATGGGGTGAGCTCCTGTTGCTTGGTCCCAGCTCCTGCCCACCTAGCAGTTCGAAAGCACATCAAAGTGCAAGTAGATAAATAGGGACCGCTCCGGTGGGAAGGTAAACGGTGTTTCCGTGCGCTGCTCTGGTTCATCAGAAGCAGCTTTGTCATGCTGGCCACATGACCCGGAAGCTGTCTGTGGACAAACGCCAGCTCCCTTGGCCTATAGAGCGAGATGAGTGCCGCAACCCCAGAGTCGGACACGACTGGACCTGATTGTCAGGGGCCCCTTTACCTTTACCTTTACCTATAAGAAAGGGAAGCCATGTTTACACTTGCAATGCCTGTAGTTCAGAGCCAAAGCAGGGAACTTAATCGACAAGCTGGGTTAAAGCCTCAGCTGTTACTGTAATAAAACAGAGGCAGATGATAGGAGGGCTTGAAAAGTGGCTCTCCTTCCAGCTCACTGATTCTGGAGTCAGCCAGAGACTAGCCTGGTCCTTCATGCCAGTTATAGTAGCCTCCTCTCTCTCAACAATACAGCTGAGGGTGGTTAGAAATGTTCTGTTCTTGGGCAGGCTAAATTTCCCCCAGGAAATACCCTTCAGGTCAAGGATGGTAGGGGGCAGCACAGATTACAAGCTGTACTTTATGGTACTGGATGCAGAAAATAGCTTCATACTGCTGGCAAACAACAGCATGTTATGCCCCATGGAGCTTCTCATTACTGATACACCTTCAGACACAGGTGCAAGCAAGTATGTATATGCATATATACATGTACAAATATGCATATGCAAACCCATAATTGTTGTCTCAGAAATTCACAAATACAAACAGCTTTATATAATGCCCATATTTTTTCTGTCAATGTCACATCCTACAGATGATGTTAGACTACAGCTCCTATGATAGCTAATCATTGCCCAAGCTGACTGGGGTTGATGTGTATTGTAGTCTGACAGCATCTAGAAGGTGCCACATTGACTATCCCTTGAGATTCATTCCCCGTCTGCAGTCATAAGATTGTTGTCTGTCATATGACTGTATGTGTTTTCATTCCACAGAGTGGAAGTGACGTAGACAGGATGTTTGTCTTACTGTGTTCCTAAGTGGAACTGTTGTTCCTTTGTTCTTTCTCTTTGCTGTGTGATGCTAGAGAGAGAGAGAGAGCCATGATGAAGAGCTCTGTGTGTTTATATGTAAATAAACTAGTTTAGCCAAGATGGTGTGCTACTGAGTTCTGTTACGCAACTGCACAACCTCTGCAGATCCCTAAAGTGTGCTGGTGTCTTCTGGCACTAGTTGCTGTGATGTTCGGGCTGGAGAATGCTTATGAAGCTCCCGAACGATCACCCAGGAGGGGGAAAACATGCCAGTCGGGCATGTGTCTCTTCCAGGGTCCTACTCATAAGTAGGCCTTATCCTGGCAATACAGGGTGAGTCCTTTAAAAGAGGCCCCGTGGATACAGAGTACGCATGTTCCATGGGGCCTCTTTTAAAAGATTCACCCTGTACCTTTCTGGCAGAACACATGCTTTTAGAAACACTGACCTCACATGAAGGCCCAGGAAACAGTAACAGTAGTGAGTCCCACTGTTTGCTTAAGGCTGCATGAATGGTAACTGTTTTAAAATGAGACTGTAAGAAGAACCGCAGCAGACCAGAAGATCTATCTTACCCAGCATTCAGTTTCTAACAATAGGTAGTCAGATGCTTTATGAATCACCAGTAGTGAATGCAAAGATTCTCTGACAGCTCTCTTCAGTTGAGGGTCTTGGCTGTTGATTTGCAGAGCCAAATACGCTCAGTTTATTGTGTTGTGGTGTATCTCAAAGCAGAAAGTGCTGTGCTTTGAGGTCTGGCTTCATCTGTCATGCCATATCATGTCACTTAACTCAGTGCAAGCAAAGCATAAGACACTGTGGGGCTCATCACCACCCAGATAAAAGATGACACGACAAAGCAGGTGCCGTTCCAGTGGAAAGAATTTTAGACCTTGTTTGGAACCGCAAAGACACCTCGACTGTGAAACGAAATGTTTTTGTTTTGCGGGAGGAGCAGAGCAAGTGAGCAGGATAGCTGTAAGGGTTAGAAACCATATTGTACTGCAGTCAACACGAGGCTTTTGAAACCCTTCCTTCCTTTCAGCCAACTTCCCCTTTTGTTCTCCACAGTGACAATAATTGCTGATATATTTCCTTTGTATTTTCTCCTTTTCAGAAAAAGCTCCAAGGTCAAGCAGTGCCTGCATTCCTAGGAGGCTTGGTTCAACTACTGTATTATGTTCTTTATGTGAATGCAACCCTAGGATCAGTTAAGGTGCACCCTGTTATGCCCTTTTATAATATCTAACTGGACTAAAGAGGCTTTGCAATGACTTACTCTCCCCCCCCAATTTTTGTATTCATTTTATAAACACACATAATAAGCATAGAATATCAACACATATTGAAAAGAAAAAAGAACACAACAAAAACATAATAGAAACAAACAAAACAAATACATACTTATCCATTTTACTAATCATATTTATGTGGACTTCCTCAAGTCCCCCCTCTCTGATTTTCATTTTCACCTCATCTTTAGCAATTTCCATACATCATAACTTTAACCATTTTCAGTAAGTGATAAGTTCCTATCATTTTAATACTAACATATATCTAATTTCAGACAAAATTACCTTCTACTTCACTCCCTACCACCTAAAACCACTTCCAAAAATAACCATAAATTTAAATATTTCAATATTTTTTCAGATAAAATTTAAACTATTTTCACTCTTCTTCCACCGTCTCTTCTTTCTGGTCACGGAGTCATAGAATCATAGAATCATAGAGTTGGAAGAGGCCTCCGCTTAAAGACCTCCAAAGAAGGAGACTCCACCACGCTCCTTGGCAATTCCACTGCTGAACAGTCTCCCAGTCAATTCGGCAAGTTCCATAAAAACAGTCCAGTTTCAATCCAGATTTACCTGTAAACAAACAACAATTTTTCCTCTTCACCCCACTCCCAATCTAAAATGTTTTATAACCCAAAATTCCTTCTTCTCCCCCTGCTGCCCCCCAAATATCACAAATTCTTTAAATAGCCAACCTCTAATATTAGCATTTTCAACTTCCCTCTCTATTCTCTGTCCCAAAAAATAATTCTTGCTCTCTCTTCTGTGTGAAAGCAATGTTCCTTAATAGTTCTTGCTGGCTTTTTTTCCAGATCTCGACCTTTTCCTTCTTTATAGGTTTTCACTTTCTCACCAACAACTCCAACAACTGAATCCTCAGTTTTTCTCTCCTTTTCCCTCTTTTCAGGATTTTCCACTCGTTTTTTCTCATTCTCAATAGATTGCTTTATCTTTTCAATCTCATATCCATTCACTTTCACCTCACTTTTGATTTCCAACAGCAACTTTATAACTGTCTCTTGAAAACCAGATATTCTTTTGTCTGTTGGCATTTCTCCATCTTCAAGGATACAGCAGGATTTGAAAAACAGTAAATGGTGCAGTCTGTATCTCCGGACTTGAAAATAGAAAGCTACATCCAAATTGGCAACAACATATCATTATAAGTTCATCTTCATTACTTAAACTCTTCCAACAATTCCAAAGCAAATTAAATTGCAATTCCTTGTGTTAACAGTCAAATTTGTTTCTATTCCTACCGTCGCAATAACTTCAAAACCTCCAGATAGTAAACAGATTCCTTTCTACTGTATTATGACAGCATAATGGTGTCTTGCTGATCCAACCAGGGTGCTGCTTCCAGATTGAAAAGTGGCTTTTCTCAGTCCATATTCCAGAACTTCACAGGGATTTTAGATAAATAAAGCTCCCTCCCTACCCTGCTTCTGGGGGGGGGGGTTAAGTTCAATCTTTGGAAGTTTAAATGACTCTAAATATTTTCCTGGCTTCGGGGAACATAACTGCTTTCCAAATCACTCAGTGGATAGGGACCCACTTCTGTTTTTAAATCCCTTTCCCATGACCAAATTTTCCAGATTTTATCCAATAAATTGGGGAAGATGGGAATTGTAGTCCAAAACATCTGGAGGGCCACAGTTTGGGGATGCCTGGTTTAGTCTAAGCCTGCTAATGTTTCAACTTGTTTACAGTATTTTTGCACATGTACAATAAATGTTTCCCACTCTTTTTAAACTTCTCATTATCATAGTCTCTGAGCTTTGCTGTCAGATTTGCTATCTCTGCATAGTCCATAAGTTTGATTTGCCATTCTTCTTTTGTTGATATCGTTTCTTCCTTCAATCTTTGAGCTACCAGGATCCGGGCCTCTGTTGTGGCATACATAAATATCCTCTTCTGTTCTTTGGGTAGTTCAGCTCCTATTAATCCTATTAAGAAAGCTTCTGGGTTTTTTTAAAACAAAAGTCATTTTGAACATTTTTTAAAAATTCATTATAAATCGGGAGATGCCCACTTGAAATGCCTATTGAACACTTACTTATTAATAATCAACGGTTAACAATGGCATCCCTGTGCTATTGTAAGAATGTTTTTACAGTGCAATGCTGTGCATATTTACTCAGAACACAAGGACATGCCACTGTGTTATCTAGTGTTTATTTTATCATGTGCTTTAGCATTTTTGCATTATAAATGCACTTTGAATCTATGCCATTCTGATTTTGTAAATGAAGAAATGGAAACATAAAGCAGTGTTGAACTACTCTGCCTTCTAACCTTGTTTATGAAGGTGATCTTCTAGAGAAAGTGTACTCCATCTGACATCAGTTCCTTCTAATTACCACGTAACTGGGGATAATTTTTTCTTAGTTTTAAGTACCTTTCATTGGCAGTATGTCAGATGTCCAAGGTTTTGCATTGTTCAGTAGCTTTTTTGTTTGCAGCTATGTTTGATGGAACCAGCTACCAAATGAAAGCATACAGTGGTACCTCGACTTATGAACGACTCAACAACCGAATTTTGCGACTTACGAATGGGGGTAATGGCCGTGCGCTTACGAATGTCTCGACATCCAGAAAAAACCCGTGGCGGTTTTAGATAGGGATTTTTCGACTTACAAATTTTTAGATAGGGTTGCTTCGACTTACGAATTTTTCCGTTTCCAATGCATTCCTATGGGAAATCACGTTTCCAATGGTGTTTTTCAACTTACGAATTTTTCGACTTACGAAGGTGCCTTCAGAACAGATTAAATTTGTAAGTTGAGGCACCACTGTATCTAGATTTCATCACAGAAATAATAATGTTGTTATTTTGAAATGCGTAATTTGAACATGTAGAAGTATGAACACACATGGTCTATTTAGTTTCTTTTACTGTTTCTTGGCATGCACAATATCTTTGATAATATTGGAGTGAATAGTGTGAAACACACTTAACACCAGTGCTTTTTTTCCCTGGGGGGTACTCAAGGGTACGTAGTACTGGCATCTTTCCCTCCCAAATGTTAAAAGTGTGGCACTTACTGTCAGTGGTGGTGTGTGTTTTCATGGCACCCGGGCACGCTGAGGAGATGAGGCACAGAGACCAGCGTGTGTCAGGCTTCAAGGAATACAATCCCTCCCATTATGGCAGCCAAGAAGCAGATAACAATAAGAGTTCTTACCAAGCAATTTATTCAATATATTCACAGGGAGTGATGAAGGAATGCAGTCTAACTAGGATAATGGCATTTCTCCAAGTAAAGTCCAACTCACTATGTCTCTCCTATTCTGCGTCACCCCTGTGTCAGCTAATCTGGGCTTTCTGCCTCTGAGCTCTCTGTTCTACTACTCTCAATGCTCACCTGGTCCTGGGAAGGGGGGGTCAGGAATGCTTTCCAAAGACACTGAGTCTGTCAGCTGTCTCTCCCCTGCTGCTGCTTCTTGCTGTTGCTCTTCCAGTATTTCCCAGCTTCTCCCCTCTGCAGCTTCTGAACCACGACCTTCTGCAAACCACTGTTCTAAATCTATACTGTCCTCCTGTTCTCAGGTAGGTTCAGGGGCATTGGGGGGGGGGTCCCCATCATTCCTCCTCTGTCCAGCCCCTGACAATGTGAGGAGGATGCAACAGGGCAGGCATGCAACTTTCAAGTACAATGCATATGATTTAGAAATGCTTCTTTCCTAGTTCACAATTCCTTCTTAAAAATGTTTACATCTTCCTGACTCTATTAGCATGCAGAGAAATATCTGGAATGATTTACTACCTCGATCTGAACTTATTTGTATTATTATAGTGAATGTGTAGCTTGCTTAAATGTCAAGCATCAGGTTAAAGTTCTGAAAGTTATAAATGATTGCAAAAAGAAACCATAGTGAGCAAGGGGGATATCCTATGGTAAGATCTGCCAGCTTAGGATGTAGCAGATCTCTGGCTCAGCTGGCTGAGCCAATGCAGGTTGAGCTGAGAGCACGCCCCGTCAGAAGGGGGAACATGGCTGGGATAGGACCAGAAAGAGAACTGGACCCTAAGCCCAGTCAGCTCAGTCCTGACAACCCAGCATATAACACTATTTTAAAGGCTTGTTTTCTCTCTGCCAGGCTTAAGCACAACAGCCCATCACTGAATGGGGTTTGGATCTAGCAGAATTTTGCACTGGCTTACTTTATATCAGTGGACTCCATGTCAACTTCTTGTGCATAGCATAGCTCCCTAAGTAACCAGGTTTTTCTTAACACTCTTAGGCTGCAGTCCTATATGTACTTACCTGTGATTTAATTCTTCTTCCAAGTAGACATACACTGGATTGTACTGCAAGTCAAATTAAGGCAAAACAATTTTAAAAAATGGTGTGTGTCTGTCTCATATTTTAGATTAATAAATGATACATGGCAGAAAATTACATAATCACTGACAGCAATCAAAGTACTTTATGTGAAGATGTGTTTTCACATTCAAAGCTGCCACAATTTTCCCCCTGAAGTAAACTTTGGAAGTTCATTCAGTAGCCACACTATTGGGTGTGTGTGTGTGTGTGTGTGTGTGTGTGTGTGTGTGCATACATGTGTGTTGAGACACAAAAGTTGCAAACTGAAATTTTTGAGTGAGTGACCTCTGTTCCACATGTTAGATTTCAGAAACTGAGCATAGGAACATCATTCTGGATCAAGCCAATGACCTGTGAAGTCCAGATATCCACAGGAAGCCTGCATCCAGGACCTGATCACAACAGCACTCGCCCGTCCTGCAGTTTCCAGGAACTGGTACTTAGGTGCACATTACCTCTTAGAAAACCAAAATGATGGCATACTCCCATTAATGCCTTCATCTTAAACATATTTTCTCTGAATTAAGTTCTATTTGCTTTTATGAAATCAAAATCATTATTATATTAAATATTATTATTATTATTTGTATAAATTAAAAAACAAAACTTGGATGTTTCCAACTCAAAGGGAACATTAGGCACAGCATATTAACAGTGCATCTTGCTGTGTCAAGAACCTTAGCCATAGGCAAATATTAAAATCATTAATGAATATGTCAAATATGCATAAACTGAAATGCCTCTCAAGCTAGAAAAACATGTATGGCTTTGGATGTTGGGGTTGTTTCTGAAAAAATGACACTAGTAGTAGAGTTTCTATGATAGGAACAATTTACATTTGACTTTTATGTGTTGTTGGGAAATATTTTGAATACAGTCGTTTGAATGCATCCTCTATTCATGAAGAAGCCTTTTGCTGTCAGTGCAAACATTTTAATATATTTTCTGGCAGCAAAGACGAAACAAAACAAAACAAAAGTTTTCCACTTACATGTTTGATTCTTTGTCCATTAGGTTATAAAGAGAACTCAACAACACTGGCCAAGGAAATCTCCCAACCCCAGGAGGCCAGAGTGGTAATATGGTAATCTCTGATGCTTAAAGGAGCAGCTGGGAGTCCTTTCTGGCCCCAGACCACCGTTGGCCTCTATGCCATCACTTTCATAGACCTGTGTCTGAGCTCATTCCATAGCAGACCTTTCATGCAACAATGTAATTCCTCAAATGGAAATAGGGACATTTCTCACTCCCCCACAATTCACCCTCCTCAACCCTCCATTTTTGTCACATATGCCTTTGCAGAGCATTTCCTATCGGGCAACAGGGAACTGCCACCACCAATACAACCAACAAGACACAGCAAACACACCCTCCACCATCTTTTAAAAAAATAAAAATAAAAACCAAGACTCCTTGCGCTGTGCTCCGCTGTCGCTTTCTTTTCGCCAAAGGTGCCCCAGTCCTCTGCCTGTGGCACTAGCAGGGAAAATAGGCACATTCCGGTATCAAATTAGAAACCAGGATAACTTTCATAAATTCCAGGACAGTCCCTGGAAAATCAGGACACTGAGAGGGTACACTATGCAGCAAATGCCATGCCATGGATGCTCCTAATCGGACTGTAGAAACACCAACTTTGATCTAATCACCTACATTTATAATTCTGTATATCTCCCTCTGGGGACTCTCCTCTTGTTTGACTTCCTAAACTGATTTCCACTGAAAGTAATTTGTAACTGTTTACTTTTAGTATATTTCTAGTTTTGCCTAAGATATAATGTTGCATCACAATGCTCAGAGAAGTTCTCATGAAGGCACTTGATTAAAATAACAGGAGTGGATAATAGCACAGCACACGACTCATTTAAATGGGATTTGACCGGGGTCTAGCTTCCAAAAGATTGTGCTGGAAACCTTAAACTGCTCTATATTTTTTGCCATTAGAGCTGTTAAATCAGTTGCTGGCTTTTCTATATACAAACACTTAATTTTTATATTACTGCTAAAAGTGTAATAAACAGAAAAGCGTAACAATCAGAATTCGCGGTAACCACCATTCTTGATTAGAAGTGACCTTGAGAGCTGTACATGCAACACAGGTTACAAACGCGTTTACATAATTACAGTTGGGCATGAACACAAAAGCTCCCAGATAATAGTGTGAAGTGTAACTGGCTCATCTTATAAGATATTAAGTCATTTTATACATGGCATCTTCTACCTGGATTCACACATTAAATTATACATGTACAGTACTGTCTTTGAAAGGCACCCTCTGGCATGTGTTCTTTTATCCGTTTGCCAGCTACTTTGATGGCAAACACCGAGGACTGGATCTGAGCTCATCTTAGGCCTCGAGCCTTGAGCTCTTTTCAAAGTCTTCTTAGGGCTTAAATTTAAAGCTGAAGGTTGCGAGGATCACATTGGATGGGAGAAACTATGCACACCACCTTGAACTCAGAGGAAAGACAAGATAAAAATACAATAAGTGATTATATTTAGAAAGAGGAGAAATAGGAAACAAAAGAGGAATATATTTGTAGTAGCAGGAATAAAGGTAAAGGGACCCCTGACCACTAGGTCCAGTCGTGACTGACTCTGGGGTTGCAGTGCTCATCTCGCATTATTGGCCGAGGGAGCCGGCATACAGCTTCCAGGTCATGTGGCCAGCATGTACAAGCCACTTCTGACGAACCAGAGCAGAACACAGAAACACCGTTTACCTTCACGCAGTACCTATTTATCTACAGTACTTGCACTTTGACGTGCTTTCAAACTGCTAGGTTGTCAGGAGCTGGGACCGAGCAACAGGAGCTCACTCCGTCACGGGGATTCGAACCGCCGACCTTCTGATTGGCAAGCCCTAAACTCTGTGGTTTAACCCACAGCGCCACCCACGTCCAGTAGTGGGAATAGTATGGCCCTAACTCTATGGAATGGGGAAAAAAAATCCTTCCAGTAGCACCTTAGAGACCAACTAAGTTTGTCATTGGTATGAGCTTTCGTGTGCATGCACACTTCTTCAGATACCATAGAATGGGACTTGTTGTTGTTGTTGTTGTTGTTGTTGTTGTTGTTGTTGTTGTTCTTGTTGTTTTAAAAAACCCAGCTCCTAAAAGGCCTCTGAAAGCTTAATTTCTAAGTTTATAATTCTGGGGAGAAATTGGGGCAAACAAATCACTTTGCAGTACAACACCAGACAAATGCATGGTAAAGACAGACAACAATCTGAGTCACTGCCTCCTTCTCTACAGACTCTCTTGGGTGCTAAGATCAGCAGCAGGGACTCTCTAGGCAGTTCCAGAGCTTTATACCGGCTTCTTGTGTTATAGGATTGTTCCCTAGATAACAAATTCACAGTTGAATAAAAGCCATCCAAGCCTTTTATCAAATTGGAACTGAACAAATATCACCGTATTTCTCATATACCAAGTTACTTCCCTCTTTTCAGACTTCATTACTGACACCCTTACTATTTGTATTGTGTTCTTTCACAGCATACAGATCATATGTTTTTTTAAATAAAAAAACACACACATGCAAATTAACTGCTCCCCCACTTTCCCAAAGCACATCCATTTGTTTGCAGGATATACACAATATTGTTATATGGTTATTATTTAGCTGCTGCATAGGAGACATGATTTGGACTGAAATAGGGTTAATGGGGACAAGAAAGACTTCGTAAAGTCTTTAATGGTCACTGGCCAGGTGTGCCTTTGGGATACTTTGGCTGTGTACATACCATTAGCTTAAAAGGCAATTAGTTCGTTCTTTATCACAACACAGATCAAAGCAGGTTTGAGGAGAAACACATGAAAATGCAGTATTTCTTTAGAAAAATTCAGGATAGATATGGATTGCAGCTAATGTCTTAAGTACACTGCTTCTCAAACCTGTGGGGGAGTGCACTGGGTGCAGAATAAATGGGAGTGTGTACACAGCTGATGTCAGAAAAAAGCTGATGAGCCAGAACACCTGGAAGATGCCTTTCTCAATTGCCAGGCTATAGCTGAATCTTCCTTGAGGATTCTGAATGGGGATGGTGTAATTTAGAGCTGCTTCCAGATGGATGTTTGTTGTGAGATTGCTGCTCCTCATGCAAGCAAGCAAGCAAGCAAGCATTATGCAACACTCACACAACACTGTTGGCATCTAAATGGCAAATTGTATCTGCCCCTGCCACACACACACACACACACACACACCCGGCCACTTTAAACTGGATTGATGCTTTCTGGGGGAAATCCAGTAACATGTGTTTAAAAACCAAACAAAACCTGTTATCAATGACCTTGTAAATTAAGCCCTATACGAAAGTGCCCTGAGTGTGCATATGACTGTAAAAAATAATAGTTAATAATATTTGTCATTGAAGTTAGTTTCCTGCACTTCTCATTCCCTGCAGATGCTATAAATGAAATGTCAAGCTATTTCAACACATCACTTCCATTTCACCTCTTTATTCCTGGGTTTGGCTGCAATAATCTTTTTGTTTCGTGATTAAGATAGTCCATATGTCCCGCTTCTATTTTTATTAGCAATGAGCACCTTCTAATATACATATATTGGTACATTTTCTGTGTTGGAGAACGGCACCGCAAAATTCATAGAAGTGTCAGTTGTGCTGTGGCTGAAGTTTTTTTGGGGGGAGGGGGAGTATAAATTAGGGAGTATCACATTAAAATGTGAACCAAGCCCAAATCTCACTCAGGAAGGCAGCTATTGTAACTGGGGAAGAATGTTAGGTGAATTTTTCTACAGCCTCCCCCACCTTCAGTGATTAATAGGGCTTCTCTGGTCTGACAGGAAGGATAAGAAGAAAGTACAGCCTGCTCCTTAAAAGCACAAGGAAAGCTGTCTAAGCTCTGAAGGATCTGAGACTCTGAGTGTGTGGCAGGTGGTTTACAGCAAACAACCTCAATTTTAATAATATTGACCAGAGACGCAAGTATACAATTCAAGGCCATGGTCATATAACATACTCCAAGATCTCTGAGGAATGCCACTGAGATGAGTAGGGGGAGGGAAATGAAATATATGAACACATATATTTTAGGATATAAGCCCAAACTAGGATATCAGGACCATGTGTCCTGGCTTGTCGTCTGACTTGCTGCCCTCAACTTTTGCTTCACGAAGCACCTCCATGACCTTTTCTTGTGCTGTTGGGAAACACTATCCATGCCACAAGACATGTGTGACTCCAGCTTTGTGACCCTGTACAAGTTTCCGTCATGACTGTAACAACTACAGTGAAATCTCCCTTCTAAGTACTGTGAGGAAGGCCTCCACCCACATCGTTCTCAACAGATGACCACAATGTGGCTTTAGAGCTCAAAGGTCAAGTGACCCCCCCCCCCCGGCATGGGCAACCACCTTTAGGGAAATAATTACTTTCTCTGGATAAAATAGCTCACAAAAAACTTCACATTCCCCCTCCCCCACAAAAAAATGCTGTTTCCACCTCCAGTTTAATGGTATGAATAAAACCTGGCTTTGCTTTGACAGCACTGCGAGGAATTAGTAGTAATAACAGGTATTTATTAGGCGCAGCAATTTTTAAAATGAGTTTTAAAAAATTCAATTCATGTTGGAAGTACATGCTAATGAAAAGTGGCTAATTAGTTTTAAAATAATTGGTAGAGACAATTCAAAGTATCTAAGTATGCTAGACCTCTTCGCTTGCACTTTGCACTCAATTTTACATGAAGGAGGAGGGGCAGATTTCAATTTTATATGCTAGCAGAGATCTAAGAAATTAATTTATTACTATCATTTTTAATCAATAGAGCATTTCTTACATTAGAGCATTTCTTCGGTGAGCATTTCTTCTTACAATAGAGCATTTCTTCGGTGAGCAAATATAGCTATGTTGTTAAATAACTTTCACGATTGATAGGTTTCAGAATTGGGGGGGGGGTCTAAGCAAATAGAGCAAGGATAATATTGGCAGCATACTCCTTTCAAATGAAGGTGAATTTCCAGATACCGAAAACAGGATCCAAATGGTCTAGGCTATATACCCAAATGCTCCCAAATGATTTTGCCCTCAGCATTCCCAATTTCTTATACAATGGGAGAAATACACTGATTCAGTGCCACCTAAGTCCCTAGTATATCACTTTCTGGTTACATGTCCAGAAACCTTTCCATGGCAGTAAAGGATGATGACCAAGCCCCATTTAGCTCAGGAGATGGGAAACTTGTGGTCATCCAAATGCTGTTGGACCCTTAAGTTCCCATCATCTGTGACCGTATGGTTGGGACTGATGGGAGCTGAAGTCCAAGAACATCTGAAACAACCACAAGTCCCCCATCCTTGATTTCCCATCACTCATTCACCTTTGACCAGTCTTCAAGCAATACAACACATATGTGTTTATCTGTCTTAAACACCTTATTTTTTGGGGGGGGGAGGGGGAGTCCTGGCTAGTCGTCCCCCATGGCTCACATGCACAGCTTGTATTGACAAGGAAATGTATGTTCAGTACCACATCAGCTCAATTTTGTAGAACTCCCTTCCAGTTGTGTTATTGTGTCATTCTGTGAGCTAGCCAAAGGATGAGGTTGCAATATATCTTCTTTTAGTGCCCCACTCCCAATTCATTTGGCAGGTTCTTCTTCTTCACATTTGTACAATCCTTTATTTATTGTCATTAAGCAGCCAATCAAGCTCTCATGCATGATTTAACACACTTTTAACTACTTCTCAGTTCTGGAAAGCAGTTCATCACTGCTGATGAATGACCCCATCCAATGTTTCTATCCCCTTAATATCAGCCTGTGCCTCCAGCCCATTTTTGAAGATGTGAGATAGGAAAGAATTCTAAATTTCAAAAACAAAATTGTGGCACATTCGTGCTGAAGTTTGTTTTCAATATTTACTGCCCTCTGTAGTGCAAAGAAAACAATAAACGATTTAACCACATTTCTAGTGCATGGAAGCTTTTTAAAATTTATTTTTGAAATGCTCATTTTTTATTATTAGTTTTGCTTTCTGATGCATTTGCAAGATAGTTCCAGCTGTTAATAGGACTGTTCTAATGGTGAACAATGCTTCCAGTTCAGTCAAATAGACTGTTCTACTTTATTAAGACAATTTAAATCACCCTAGAGCCAATTTCCAATGCCATTCTCTGGGTACTGTTGCTCCTGTAGCTTAAATGGCACTATCCACCCACAAGCATGACATATAGAAGACTCAAGGTAACCCCAAAGTTGGCTGAAGTACAAAAAACTTTAGGGGCAGGAAGCCTAAAGGAGTCAGGGGACCCCAAACAGCCCATGCTCAGTGCCCATAGAATGATCCTTGACCAGGCACCCCCAAACTCGGCCCTCCAGATGCTTTGGAACTACAATTCCCATGATCCCTGACCACTGGTCCTGTTAGCTAGGGATGATGGGAGTTGTAGTCCCAAAACATCTGGGGGGCCGAGTTTGGGGGTGCCTATCCTTGACTGTTGACCAGGGTGTGGGAAGGAGGAGTTGCTGAAAGCTGGGAGGGAGAAAGGAAAAGAAGGAGAAGGAGACAGAGGTGAGAGACAGCTGTCTTATTATTAGGATATGTTATTTCTTGTTGAGTAGCCATTATCACTTTCCCAGGGACAATTGTGAGTGCTACCCACAGAAATCAACAAAGATATCCAAGATTTCAAAGCACACTGTCAGTGTGTCTGTCCTCACCTCTCCAACAAAACTCCAAATGGAGATCTTCAATGTTTATTATCATTAAATGACAATTATAATCATAGCTGCCAAGTTATCCCTTTTTTAAAGGGATTTCCCCTTATGCTGAATAGGCTTCCTCACGAGAAAAGGGAAAACTTGGCAGCTATGATTATAATCCTGGCCCTGTCAAACCCCACCAACACAATGTTTAGTACAAGGAAGGAAGGAAGGAAGGAAGGAAGGAAGGAAGGAAGGAAGGAAGGAAGGAAGGAAGGAAGGGAAAGGAAACCAGCTTCCAAAAGAAGCAAGTGAGCAAAAAATTCCTACTTTGCTCTAAGCTGTGCTTGACCTAGCACAATGGCAATTAGACTTTTGAACTCACAGCATCTTTTGCCACCTTGCTTTGCTCCACTCAACACATGCTCTGCAATATCCTAAACTGAGAATTAGCAAAGGAAATGTTTTTGCTCTATACATGTTCTCTCTGCCTCCCTCCACTGTGGGAAGCCCATCTAGTCAATTTGGCTATATCCATCACTGTGGTAATCATGCTACATTATGCAAAGCTTTGGGGAGTCAGAAAAGATGATAAATTATTTTATATGGAATATTGCACATTACTAGGTCATCAATTAGTGTTAAGCCAGCAATCTCTGGGGCAGTTTAAAAAACTGGTCTAATTGACACTTCTCCCTTGCTCCCCCCCCCAATAGTATCATACACATGTATATTATATCTTGGAATAAGTGGGCATTTATTACTCAACCCACCCAAGAGTAAGCGAAGCTGAGTAATTCAAAATGTAATTGGTTTTCATGGAGAGCAAAGGAGGGGGAAATCTGAGAATCCATGGCATACAGATACTAATGTGTTGTCCTCTGTGTATGCAGATGCAGAACTCCAGATGGCCCCATGCCAGGAACCTCCCAGCCTTTGCATTAATGCAATAATAAATATTTATGCATTTCTGCATTAGGCCATATCCCACGATAAATATGATTTATGCTGTTTGCTCTACAGATGCAGTTTTCTTTTTTTGCTGAAAAAACAAAAAAAATAGAATGGAAAATTACATCATGAAAGTTTTTCACGTCTGTTGTGAAGGCACCCAATAAAGCTCTGTGGCTAATTTCCCCTAACATTTTTGAATGGGGATGTGGGTGGGGAATTTGCATTTTCTTTTTGTTCAAATTGCATTCTTAGTTCATCATCATTCACTTGCAACTAAGCTTTCCCAAGCTCCTGTCTATTCTGGGGTTTCTTTTGATGCCTTCATTAATTTTTGAAGACAAACTAAGCTTTTGAAGATAGGTTATTATGGAAGTGGAAACAATTTACCCAGTGATCTCTCAGCTGCAAATATTTTAGGCAACTTTGAAGGCAGTTGTAAATAAGCCCACAAAAGTTACTACTAGCCTTCACACACACACACCCTTTTTTTACTAGCCGTCTAAGAGGGATGCTGGCTTGTGTTTCCATGCTGGCCATTGGCCAATGAGGAATAGAAAACCTTCTCAAATAGATTCCCCTCCCCCCATTGTGGCATTATATAATACAAACAAAATCAATATATGATAAAAATAAAAACACGGGGAAATAATGAGAAAATATAAAATAGCAGAACAATTCTCATTGGGCAGAAGACTCATTTTAAACCAATACAATCAACTTAAAAAGTGACTACCCTAAAGGGGGAATTCTGCAGTTGTGATGCCACCACTGAGAAGGCCCCTTCCATGGTTACCACCAAGCATATCTGCAACAGGTGGGCTTCCAAAGTTGATCTCAGCAAACAGCCAGGCTCCTATGGACTTAGGTGACATAAAGGACTGTATTGAAGATTGCTACACCTTAATGAGCACATGGCTTGTTTATAAAGAGAAATAAATTAGAAGCTGGAGAAAACAGCTGAGTCCCATTTGAGCACTCCATAAACATCACCTGAACCCTTTCTCATTTTATGTGCATATTTATATGCATGCCTGTCCTGCCTTTCTACATATCCATGCTGTTATTAGGAGGATTGCAAATTGCACTGTAATTACTGGGAAATTCGTGTGGAGGAGAAAGGAGTTTGTTAAAGGAATAATTAGAATTGACAAGAGTTTGTTACGTTGTTGTAACCTTATTATAAATGTTTTCCAAACCACTAATACAAAACAATAGGTATATTCATTTGGAATGATGCTGATCATATCCACACCATGCATTTAAATCGCTCTCATATCTTTACTCGTGGCTTCTCCCAAATAATCACGAAATCTATCGTTTGCTAAGTGCCTCATAATAACTCCAGGGCTGCCATACGTTACCAAGAGTTCAAAGGCAGAAATTATGTCGGGGGGGGGGGGTTCCAAAATGTGTCGTTTCGTCCTGGATCTTAGGCAAGTCAATCGAAAAAGCACATTTTTTGACGTTTTTGTAAGAAAAACCTCAACAATTTTGGAGTTTGTCTAAAAAAAGTGAACAACTTTCAGGGGTGTCCTGATTTTTGCTTTTTGAAATATGGCAACCCTCAACAACTCTCAGTGCCCTCGAGGAGGAGGAGGAGGAGGAGGAGGAGGAGGCGGAGGAGGCGGAGGAGTTTGGACTTGATATCCCACCTTTCACTCCCCTTAAGAAGTCTCAAAGCGGCCAACAGTCTCCTTTCCCTTCCTCCCCCATAACAAACATTCTGTGAGGTGAGTGAGTCTGAGAGACTTCAGAGAAGCGTACCTAGCCCAAGGTCACCCAGCAGCTGCATGCTGAGGAGCGGGGAAGTGAACCCGATTCACCAGATTCACTACACCATGCTGGCTCTACAGCTATTTGGGGTATAACAGTGCTTTAAATGGAAGGAGTGGATGTGATCACAGATAAAATGGGTTTCTCCATACTTTCCCCAATTACAGTCATACGTTTTCGGGTTATGGATGCGTTGAACCCGGAAGTACTGAAATGGGTTACTTCCGGGTTTCTGCGCTTTGTGCATGTGCAGAAGTGTTAAATTGCGCTTTGTGCATGTGCAGAAGCACGAATCGCATCACACACATGTACAGACGTGGCACTGCGGGTTGTGAATGCTGCAGGTTGCGAACGTGCCTCCCGCATAGATCACGTTCGCAACCTGAGGTTCCACTGTATTCTAATTTTCAGAAGTTATACTACTGCATGAGTAGCCACACCTCCGATGTGATGCATGTATCCTAGTGTTCATGTATACAACACAAATCGTGTCCTCCCTAAAAGAGGGCACGTGTTGCGGTGAGACCTGGAGACTGACCTCCCTGGTTGTGGGTGGGTCTATTGGATAGCCAGAACATCCAATTGGTAGGTCCCTCATTGCTGGGTTTAATCTGGCCAATGGGGTGCAGTCTAAATAGATCGTGCACATGTCCCAGAGCTTCCTCTTTCGGCTTGTGCATCGGAACACCCACCCACCTCTCCCTAATTTTAGGGCATTTTGCGATTGACCTTGCTATGCCGTCGTGTGTAATCTGTCATTGGGACAGGGGCACGGCAGTAATTTCCCCCACTTGGCTGATTGGCTGTAGCCATTTGGGTTTTGCCTGCCACATAGCAATTTGTCACAACTTGTAAGGTTGCGGATAGGCACTAGTTCATGTGTCTTGGTTCCCAACCTCTCCATCCTCTGAATCAGGATTGCTCTCTTCTCCAGCTTCTTCCTGCTCACTAAACCTGTTTCCTCTCCGGCTCCTGACACCACCTCCTGCCTATCTTCTTCCTCTTCTCCATCTGACCACCCATCATTGTCCCACTACCAATCCCTGGGCCTTCTCCTGTGGGTTCCCCAGTTGGTGACTCCCACCGTTCCTCTGCATTCAGCCAGCCCATGACCCTACTGCCATCTGACTGTTATCTTTTGGGTTCATCTTGAAGCCCTAATTTGAAATGAAACTATTTTGACAGTATCTTCCCTTCCCCCAAGCCCTGCAATGCTTTTTTAGGGAACTTAAATTAGAATGTTTGAACAGTTGTGCCTTAATGATGGATTTAAAGGGTTTGGGTTTTTTTGACACTTCAGCAAAATTTATGACTTTTTGTTTTTTTGTATTGACAGAGTTTCTTCCGCTCTTTGGTTTCTCTCTTTTTCTCCTGTTAGGCATCTTAATGACTTTTGATTTTATATTAGTCAGAGCTGAGGATCATCTTCCCTGTGAATGGCTTTTGTGCCCTTTCATTTGATTGGTTCACACAGAAACCACCAAGAGGCTGCATGAATCACTCTGACTCATTACCTTCCAGTAATAGGGTGGCCTTTTTTCAATTTCATCTGACTGCAAATGTGATTTGAAACTTTTTTTAATGCATTATCTTCCAAACTTGAGCTGACAAGAGAATAAATTCAAGACAAAGGGTTTTAATTTTTCCCTCCCTTCAGACTGGTAATTTTCACCACTAAAAATTCCCAAAATTGAGCCACATCTGTAATTTATACTAATTATGGGAGGATTACTTTCATCAGCTATTGATTAAAACAGAGATGTTTGAACTGAGTTTATGTGACCTTCAAATGATATAAATCAGCATGCCTTCATTAGACTTAATACTAATAAAGTTGATTCTCTCAGACGTATAATAACTCAAAGGTCTATTTATGTCCTGTTTAAATGTGTGTTGGGGTTTTTTTTGCAATGGAGGGAAGAAATTAAATTATACTTGTTACTCAGTTTTTCCATCTGTGAAATGGTGTGTGTGTGTGTGATGTCATTTCAAGCCTTTTGAATATTTTGTATCTTTAGAGCTGAAGTTCCTGTATACATGTAGAAAATTTAACTCACATCTTGAAATGGGGTTGAAAAGTCTCATAAACATCTCAATTTAGTTTATTTATACACACACATACACAATTTGGCTAGTTAGTCCAAATCAATATGCAAAATTCATTCCTCTGTCCCTCTGTCTATTGTTTCTTTGCAGTAGAGTTAAATTGTAAACTGAATTATGAGCTTTCAATTCATGAAGCTACATTTATAAGAAAACAACAGATATGATTCTTCTGCCAGAATTTAGAGGCTTTAGGCCTAGTAATTCTGTATTACTTTGGCTATTTCCTTTCCCATTACTACATCTCTCTTGCCTGCCCGCTTCCTTCCTGTCAACAGTATGCAGCCTATCATGTCTATAGGCAGCATGGAGAATATTTGCCTCAGCCCTCCTCATTTCTTAGCTACTCTGTTGTTCTTCAGGTCCATGCTTCTGCCACCAAGGGTTTCTGCAGGTCCCATACTCACTGCATATTTGATCCCATTCCCTTTAACCAGCCTCGCACAACCCTCTGCCATGCACATCATCCCACCCTGCCCCTGACCTTAAACCACGGGTCCCCCCCAATCCTCTCATTAACACCCACTTTCCCAATCAGCTCTGTCCTTTCTGCTCCTTTTCTTTCCTCTCCCCTTTCCTCACATTCCCTTTCCTTCGTCTTCTTCCTACTTTGCACTGTTCCTTCAGTCACCTTGCCCCTGGGCTCCTCGAAGCAGGAGTTTGGGATGTTGGAGAATTCCGCCTTAAGTGGACACAGATATGGAAATCCCTCTCTGCTCTCATATCCACTCAGCATTCAGGAATGGTGTTTCTCGAAGCAAATGCAACCGTGGGGCTTTTGTTTTTGTAAAGCCTGCAGAGTACGTGTCATTATTTGCATACAATTTAATTAATAATTATTAATTAATGTCACATTTCTTACTGGGCCTCTTTGATGTTTCCTCTGCAAACTTTAACTTGTAATATTTATACATGCGGGAGGTGGGGAACTGCTATAACCCTGTGGGGAGATGTTTAATTTATGGGTCACTAGCTGCTTTGTTTACTTTAAAGAAATAACACAGAGGAAAGATATGAGGAAGATAATGTGGCTGTGTGTGACACAAGGATTTGCTGATGACTGCCAAGGTGGATGAGAGTATGTAGTGGTGAGCTTCAGCGGCTGATTCATCGTGTGTGCAGCAGACGGCACTTTCTAAAATAAGAACAAGGACCTAATTAATATTGTTATTGAATAAATAAATGGGGTAGATGGATGAAGGGCAGGAGTGTTCAAATCCAGGTTAAAAACATACCCACACAATGCACAACTTCTAGAAGCACACAACACTTTTAAATGTAGCATTGCAATAGTATTAATGGGATTAGTTACTTGAATTTATTGTTAGTAGACTATTGTTTATTCCAATTAGTTTTGATTTTAAAAAAGCTTTTAACCCTATTTTCTTGATGTTCATGTTTAGATTTCTTTAGGTTTTATTACATTATCTAAACCTTGTTAAATAAATAATAACAAAACAGGGAGGGGTGTTTTGGGGAGGCAGCAAAGTATAGGGCCAATGCAGAGATTCGCAATATAGGTATAATAGAAAACATAATGGATACACTAAAATGCTGTGAAATTATGTAACAAAGGGTCTAGGTCTACTGCAAAAACTATGTATAATTTTGTTGCACTTAAAAAGCAAAACAAAAGAACCCACCGAAGCAAATACTATGAAATCACATGAAAGACATCTGAACTGCAACGATCATTATGACAAAAAAAATGTGTATAATTCTGCCACACCGGACAGCAAGTGGAAAAAGACAGGGTACAATATAAAGTATGATATATAAAGCAAGCTTACAAGGTTCAACAAATGTACCTGAAATTACAAAATATACAATGCATACAAGCAGCACTCCAAAGTTATTACCATAAATCCGAACTTTATTTGCTTTATATATTTTATATTGTACCTTACCTTAGCCTGAACCCCTGTCTTTTTCCACGTGTGTATATTTTCATACAGTGGGTTCCCTACTTTTTATACACTGGACAGCAAGACAAATGTATACTTTGCAATTGTAATGTAATTGTTAATATAATGTTGTTGTTACAGTCCTGTGTCCTTCAGCACTTCCTTGTGGTTCTCACTACCTATAAATGACCCTCTAAGACAGGCATCCCCAAACTCGGCCCTCCCGATGTTCCATCATCCCTGACCACTGGTCCTGTTAGCTAGGAATGATGGGAGTTGTAGTCCCAAAACATCTGGAGGGTCGAATTTGGGAGTGCCTGCTCTAAGATGATTAAGGCCATCATATATCAGCATTACTGACTACATTGGTTAAAAGTACATTCTTCATTTTCAAAGACAGTTTATCAGTCTACTAGTTTTGAGGGAATTAATAACAGGATTCCAGTTTCTGAGACTGCAACTTTTATTTTCAGTTTCATTGACTTATCTCTTTTCTTTACAGCAACTGAAAACTCATTATGGTTCTTTCCAATGGTCAGTTCATAAAAGATACTGAACCTTCTGGGACACTGTCCCATTAAATACCCTACCATAGAACTATCTAAACAGTACGATAGCAGCTGTAACTAATTCCTCTTCTTACTGAAATTGCAGAAAGGATTTGAGGCATTCAGGTCAAGCGCGATGGACCACTGAGAGGGAAAATGATCTAAAAATTCAGCACAGAATAGCCAGAGCTGAAATTAACCGAAGCAGTAGCCTCTTGGGGGGAAATCCAAAGGGTCTAAGTTAAGTGTACCAGATGGTTAAATCACACATGCAAGAGTTGATTACTTTGTAAGACATGGATTCTAAAAATAGGGCTGCAATTATCCCCAACAAATTGTAATGTGATGATATACGGCAGATGGAGATGTATTCTGCTGCGTTAAAAAGACTGGGCATATGACACACATTCATACCTGATGAATGTATAGGCATTCTCTTGTGAAAACACAAAACTGAAGGGAAGAGTCCAGGGAGCCCCACATCCCCTGCAGACTCATCAAGTTTTAGCCATTTGTCAGTTCTGTCCCCAGGTATTGGTAGTAGTTGTTATTTTATGCATTGTTTAATGCCAGATGGCTTCTAAGTGGCTCACAAAACAAACACCAATTCCACAGTGTTGTTAAAATATGGGGCTAAAAGCCCCAGAGTAACAGCACAGACCTTTTCACCCTGTTACTCTTCTGCTTTCCCTCTCCTTGGCAACAGAAATTCCCTTTGTAGTGCATCTCTTCACCCTCTATCTCCTCTGTCTTCCTCCGTCATAATTCTCTCCTTGCATTTAAACCACCCTGGTTTCTCTATCCCTTCTGTTTTCCTCATTTGTTGCTCCTGTCCCCTTGAGTGTTCTCACACACTAACCTTTCATGAGCTGCCAGACACTCTCTGTCTCCTCTTATGCTCCCAACACTTCACACTGTTCTGGAGAAGCCAGGGAACTGCGTGGAGACCAACACTGCCTTGCCAGGATCCCTTCACACCACTGTTTCCAAAGGCATTTCTCCCAATCAGTGAGGCCTTATCTTGTGAACATGCCAAGTAATACCGTACTAATCCTATGCATGCAATCCTACACATGTCTGCTGAGATGCCAACGGAGAGGGCTCCCAGAATAGAGGAGGTGCCTTGCAGACACGGAAACTTCTCTTTTTAGAAATAATTCTGTATCTCAGCTGATTGAGTAACAGAAAAAAATAATGTTGGGAGGATGAAGGAAGTCAGCTTAGTTTGAATGAAGAATAGCTTGGCACATTGCTAAACTGCTTTTACCCTATTTTGAAATATAAAGTGTGTTCTAAATAACTGAAGCTTCTGGTATGTGCCATGTGTTTATTTGAATATATTCCAATTTAAAAAGTTTGCAAACAGAGCTTTTTAATACCTGAATTGTTTCCAAAGGTACCTATCTGTTTTCCAGTTTTCAGCACCCACGCAAGTGCAAAGATAGCTTTTGCCTCCTGAGCTGAGGCTGACAACTGCAATAAAGTCTGTGGTCCTTTGATGATGTCGACAAACATCCCAAAGGGCAGGGTTCAGACAACTGAGCTCATTTTCATTTGTGATGTGACAGCTACAAGCTCATGATGTTCCCAAAGGTCAAAGAGCAGAGCATCTGGTCACTCTTTCATCTAAACCACCATTGTGTGTATGGTAAGAGATTGTGCTGAGAAAACAAGGTATATGAATAAAACTATAGGAGACTCTGCCATATAATCTAAAGGTGCTTCAGCTGTTCAAACCTCCAAGGAGGAACAGGAGAAATGAATAACTTCCGGTGCTTCATTTAATGCATTTTATACGATAAAGAACTACCTCCATTTCAAGAAGGGGGGGGGTAACCCACCTTGGAGAAGTGGGAGTGGGTTGCAGATTGAGGGTCCAGCATTGATGATATGTCAGGCTTATCTTTCATCAGAGAATGGTGCTCTGAGACTCATTTCTCAATAGGGACACCCAGTGTAATCCATGATGGGAAAAAAATGTCCCACCAGAGGTGAAATCCAGTGATCCATTCTTGTCCTAGCTGAAGCCTTCCTCTATTAGATAGGCACCTCCTCCTCCATCCAGAAGGTAAGACCTTTTTTGTTGCAGGGAAATGTGGTGGTAGTCAGAAGGCAGTATTGTGCCCTTCGTGCATAGTTTGACAACCCCTTCTAGGATTTCTGAGCATTTGACTTTAATGCACAAAGTGTGAATTTTTTTTTAGGGGAAGTACACGATGCGGGTGGCGCTGTGGTCTAAACCACAGAGCCTAGGGCTTGCCAATCAGAAGGTCGGTGGTTCGAATCCCCGCGACGGGGTGAGCTCCCATTGCTCGGTCCTAGTTCCTGCCAACCTAGCAGTTCGAAAGCACATCAAAGTGCAAGTAGATAAATAGGTACCGCTCCAAGCGGGAAGGTAAATGACAATCCCGTGCGCTGCTCTGGTTTGCCAGAAGCGGCTTAGTCATGCTGGCCACATGACCCAGAAGCTGTCTGTGGACAAACGCTGGCTCCCTCGGCCAGTAAAGCGAGATGGCACCGCAGCCCCAGAGTTGTTCGCGATTGGACCTAATGGTCAGGGGTACCTTTACCTTTACCTTACACGAGTGCTCACCAAACATTACAGACACACACACTCCTGAGGGCTCCCATCAACAATGTACGCTCATGAGTCTGAGATTGAGGAGCAGTTCCTGGTTTTCTGATTGGTTCATTCAGCTGCTGTTTTCTCCTTTTCTTCTATAAATTAGTAGGTTGGGGAGGTGCAGAAAAGAGAAAAACTGGTAGATGAGATTGTGGGTTTGGTAAAAGAGGTCTTCTGGTTTTGAACTATTGGAAATGCTCTTTTAAAAAAAGCAATAATTCTCTCTCACACACACTCTAAAAGAAAGTTAGGGTAGGCCAAGACTAGCGCTGTGCTGAAAATTCCTCCTGAATTTCCCTCCCCCCCTGAACCATTCTCTATCCATGATTGAGGAAATAAATTGCATTTGGAAATTACCAAAGGGGGTATGAAATTCATGTGAAATTATTATGGGCAGGGTGCAGGGTTTTTCGTTGTGCTCAGCTTACTGTTGAGGTGCCTGAGGGGTGTTTGTGAGAGATAAATTAAGCTAAAAAAAACCCCACACCCACAAAAATTATAAAGAAATCCTAAAGTGAAAGAAGAAGGAAAGGAGGAAGCCTCTTTCACAGGTGGATAAAACTTTGGGTGGGTTTTGGCACAGCACTACCCTAGACTACTCTGATTTGAGATCAACAATCAGGCCTACAATTCTTCAGAAGAATACGCAGTCAATCCTATCCCTTGAAAGTGCATGCCATGTTATTAGGATTCTTATCTTCCAAAGAAAGTAAAAGATGTGCACATATTTTTATGTGACGAAACGTAAGAGGGCACTGATGTTTCATTACGTATTTCCCCCAGAGATTAGGAAACACTTTCATGCATTTTCACAGTCAATAAGTGACACATACAGAGACACGCTGAAGCCTTAGACTGAAAGAGCAATCCTCTCTGACTTCATGGCATTCATCCAGCACGGAGGGATGTCATTATTTCTGGATATTTAAATAGCATGCGGCAGAACCAAATACTTTGTAATGCATAGCATCCAGAGAGATTAGTTTATAGCATGCAAATGGATAGGCAATTTTCATGGCTTTTATGGAGGGAATAATATTCTAAAGCAGATGGGACAAAAAAGTACTGGAGCCAGGTCAGGCATGTGGGCTTTCTTGCATTCAGTCTTTGGCAAGGCACCTCAATGTTGATATTAAATCTACTTGTGTGGGGAAGAGCGGAATTTAATCTCTTCATTAGTTACGTTAGAGGCAAGACTTTGCCAATTGACTTGACACATAGCAGGGAGCCTACCACTGGCTTGGCTGGTGTGTTTAAAGGGGATGTCGAGTAAAAACAGAAACTATCTGAATAGAAAAATTAGATATGCAGGGAGCCCACTGCTTTGGATGTTAAGATCAGCCTTGTAAATAAACCCACAACAGTTACAGTCATACTCCGAGTTGCGTTTGCTTCACATTGCATTTTTTTCAGGTTACGAATGCGGCAAACCCAGAAGTGTTTACTTCCGGGTTTGCTGCTTCGCGCATGCACAGGAGTGATCTGCGTGCTTTGTGCATGCACAGAAGCACTCTATCACATCACACGCACATGCAGAAGTGGCATTCTACTTGCAGACTTTTCGGGGTGCAAACGGCACCCCAGAACGGATCGCGTCCGTAAGTAGAGGTACCACTGTACTAGCCTGCTAAGAGGCTAGCCAGCATTCAAATGCAAGGCATTAGCGCATGCGCAGGAGTGCTCTATTGAATCACACACACGTGCAGAAATGGTGCTCTACTTGCAGACTTTTCGGGGTGCAAGCGGCACCCCAGAACGGATCGCGTCTGTAAGTAGAGGTACCACTGTACTAGCCTGCTAAGAGGCTAGCCAGCATGAAAATGCAAGGCATTAGTGACACATGAGATTGTGCTGCTTGAGCCATGGCTGCCGTCCCTGGTCATTATTGCAATAGTGGGCAGATCTAACTCTCACATTGCATTTTGCTGTTATGTCAACCTTAGATGTTTGGGGTCCACCTGAGAATGGATTCAAACCTACCTGTGAGCATTCCGTTGGGAATTCTTTGTCTACTCAGTTCATATAAGGTGTGACCGGAAAGTTCAGTGAATGGTCACAGAAATCGGACAGTGAGAAATATTCGAACATACATACCTCGCAGGTCTTCAAAGTAGGCCCCCTCTGATACAATGCACCGTTGACAACATTCATAAAACTGTTGGAAACCTCTGGAGAAGTCCTCTTTTCATACTGCTTTCAGTTCCCTCAGCGCAGCAGCTTGGATGTGTGAAATGTTGGAAAATCTGTGCCCTTTCAGTGCAGATTTCAGGTTTGGAAAAATCCAGTGGGGCCTGATCAGGAGAATATGGAGGGTTGGACAACTCAGAAACCTCAGTAAGGATTTCACACGGAATACGCAATTCTTCTGCCATCATTCGGATGGACAAACGCCGATCTTGCATCAATAACTCACAAACTCTGTCGACATTTGCCACCGTTCTGCTTATCGACAGTCTGCCAGACCGAGGGTCATCTTTGATGGTTTGCTGCCCTTCATGGAAATGCTTAAACCACTCATACACTGTCTTTCCAGTTACAGCTTCATCTCCATACACAATTGTGAGCAATTCGTGGGTTTCTGACGCTGCTTGTGTGTTCGAATATTTCTCGTTGTCCAGTTTCTGTGACCATTCGCTGAACTTTCCGGTCACACCTTGTAGAATGATAGCATCATGGAATTGTAGAGTTGGAAGGGACCCCAAGGGTCATCTAGCCCAACCCCCTGCAATGTAGGAATCTCAGCTAAAGCATCTATGACTTTGCATCTCTAGTTTCGTTTATGTGCTTCCCCTTTGGCTTACTTTTGCTTGCTTGTTTCCAGCACCTCCTCCCTCCCTCATTCTAGAGCAGACATTCTAGGAAAGGGACATCCCCCCCCCTCAGAGTGAGGTATTCGGGGCAGGATGGCTGCACTGCACTGCACTGCACTGCCGCTGTGTTTTGCTGCAGCAGCTAATAATACATAGAATGAGAAAAGAAAGTAACTTTGAACTTCCACACCCTAATTTTAGGCATCATTAGCTCCTTCATCAGTAGCACAGGCACTTTTACGACCAACCTACCAAGGTTTTCCCTCAGGTCCTTCCTAGACTGAGGCAGCAAAGGAGAAGGTGGAGGGACTCTCTGGGTAGGAAGGAAGCATGGGTTGGCTGGGTGGACCACCACCAGAGGCCTTCTCAGTGGTGGCACCCTTGTTATGGAATAACCTCTCCAAAGAGGCCCAACAGTTTTATGTTGTTGTTATAATTGATGTTCGTTGTATTTTGTTTTTTAAAAAATAAGGTATGTTGTTTGTTTCTGTTCTGTAAGCTGCCTAGAGAGCTTTATTGATTGGTGGACAATTTATATGTAATAATGATGATGATAGCAGGCCAGAGGGGAAAATATCCTTCTACTAAGTGGGAGCTAAGGGTGTTTTCTCCCCCCCCCCTTTTTTAAAAATATGTTTTATTTTTCAATTTTCTAATTTTACACCATCAAAACAATTTTATACAACACATTTCGTATACCCAATATTGATATCAACCCCTTCCCACCCTCAAGGGTGTTTTCCTTCCTCTGCGATCACCATGGACCAGTGGATGAGGAACAGAGAGAGATCTTTCTGCATCTTCCCACTCATTTGTCTGCTTGGAATTCCTTCTTCCCTGTGGCTACTAGCCAAGTTGTTATTTAAAAGGCTCCCACAGTTTCCCAGAGAGTGCTTAAAAAGGCATGTCAGATGTCCAGGATTAGGAAATAAGTGTATTGTATAGAAATCAATATTGGTTGGGGAAAGAAACCTAGCAAGTTGCAATAGGGCAGCATTTCATTTTAGCAGGAGAACATGGATGGCAGAAGGAAACCAACGGGCTCTTTAGAAATGCATGGGCTATCACCAACTATGTGGAAGGAACTCCTTGGCATATACAATGCCTAGAAACATCCTATGACTGAATCTAAATCAAATGCAAAGGAATGCAAAAAGAATTTTAATAAGAGTCTCAACGTTGCCCAGGGGCATCCAACATATCCATATGTCTCCCAGGGAACAATTAAATGCAGAGCAGGCCTATTTTATTGCCTTTGGTCTTAGTGGTACAGTCTGGAAAACCAGATGTTTTTGAACTGTTTTAAACTGAATTAAGGTATGCAAGTGTAAAATATGTTGTTCATATTTTTTTCTCTCTCTCCCATAACAGAAAAGAAATAATGAAGCTGTTTCACTGAGAGTAAATTAGTCATTTTTAAGTGCAAAGTTATGCCCCTAATGGCACATATCATATTGATTTAAATGGCTCAGGTTGGTACATTAATTAACATCTCTGAATTCACCAACTGAAAATGAGAAACACTGACTCATGAACCTCAAGAATACTGTAAAAGTGATTATGTTTTATGCAATATGTATGATAGAGAAATATTTCACAACAGTCATTTTTTAAAGATCTTGCTATCAATATTTCACACAGCCAGACATTTTTTTTAATTTTACATGACACGTTTCCCCCTGGCAGCCAGATGGCTTCTTTGACTATATGAACACCATCAACAAGTATTCAGAAGACATCTACTGGGGGAACAAAGCATGGAGGGGGGCGGTTTAGCTAGCTCTGGCCTTCAGAATATATGCCAGATATCTTTTCTTGTTTTATTTTGATGGCAGATGAAAGGAATTGAGAGTTCTAAAAAGGAAGGTATGCTCTCTGAACATTGTTAATGAAGCAGCACCATCAAAGAAAACAAAAATTATCATTTTCAAGGAGAAGGAAGCAAAGTGGCAGACACCAGTGGCTGAGATTAAATAGCAGGGGTGACAGTGATCTCTGGAACTCTGCAGTGCATGTGTGTGTGTGTAAGTGAATTTTCCAGTTCAGAATTCCTATATCATAAGCCAAACCCAAGGCACCTCTGAAGTTTGGCCCCAGCTTGTTATGGGCTCAGCTGGCTGGCATCTCTGTTGCCACATTCAAAATTTACCTGGCAACTACGGTATGTCAGTTACAATGAAGGCAGTGCCTTGTCAATTATGCTTCTCTTGACTTACTGCAGAGGTGGGTGGAAGAGCGTCAGGTTCACTGATGTATTTTGCAAGCTTTGCACACAATCCTTTAGTTTAAGCAAGATGTTGCCATAATGATAATGCTCTTGAGGACTATTTCATATTGATTTAAGTAAACTGCTGAGAGGTTTTTGTCAATCAAGCAGCATATAAATCTTGTTTAATAAAATAAAAATAATTCTGCAAAGTGTGCAAGACTTCTGCCTGAGTCCTCCGAAAGCCTCTGCCAGTCAGAGAAGATAAAATGGGTAGCAGCCAACTTCTGCAACCAACATGGTTCTGGTGTATGTGACAAGGTCTTCAGAATGGTAGCTAGGAGATGGCAATACTCTATGTTCCTAATAACACTTTCCTAGTGGTCATGTCCAGTACAGTGTTACCTCGGTTTACAAACACAATTGGTTCCGGAAGTCTGTACTTAACCTGAAGCGTACTTAACCTGAAGCGAACTTTCCCATTGAAAGTAATGGAAAGTGGATTAATCCGTTCCAGACGGGTCCGCAGAGTACTCAACCTGAAGCGTGCTTAACCTGAGGTATGAGTGTAATTGGTTCCGGAAGTCCATACTTAACCTGAAGCGTACTTAACCTGAAGCGAACTTTCCCATTGAAAATAATGGAAAGTGGATTAATCTGTTCCAGACGGGTCTGCGGAGTACTTAAACTGAAAATACTCAAACCGAGGCGTACTTAAAACCGAGGTATGGCTGTAGCTCATTGCATAGGCAAATGGTTGGTATGAATTCTTCAAGTTCCACCATGAGGGATGTTAAGGTTAGGGTCTCACTCATCTTTTCTGTTTCTGGCCAGCAACAGTCATGCCAGAGCCGAAACAGAAAGAGAGCTCTGAGGACTCAAACCCTCACCATACAGAGCAGCTCCCTTTTCACTCAGTCGCAACAAGGCAAGGAACAGAGACATCATTTAACATCTCTTAGGCACCATTCTGAAGACTTCAGTTGCATACATCAGAGCCATGATTTCTGGCACGATAGTAAAAGTATCACGCAGGTGGTCCAAAGACACGAGCCTTTGGGGTGGACTACAAGTTTGCCCATGCAAGTTATAGTCCACATATTGGCCACCTTGGGTGATTTAAGCATCACAATTGCAGGTGTGGGAAATCACACTCAAACACAGTGTCTCTACTAGGTCATATTATGTCAATTTATATCAACCACCCCACATTGTCAGAACTGGGCTTACGACTCTGCATCCAGTGGAGTTGATGGAAAGTTCAGACAAAGAACAAAACTGGACATTGAATCAACCAAAATCTCATGAGACATACTTTTAAATCAAATATTAGACTCTATGTGTGGTCCCAGTAAACCTGTAAAAGATCCAGATATGGATCTGGGGAACAAACAGATATAAGATATGCCAGTCTCCTGAGAATATGATGTTAGGTCATTCAACTTTGAAACCAGTGGATATCTTAAGTAACGCTTCCCATTCCTAAATGGAGACCCTGTATATAAATTAAAGATCACAAGAAAGCCTATACACTAACAATGACTTAAAAAGAAAATGCTGTACAGTAGTCTTAAATACAACTATTTTGGCATGAGTTCAATTATACTGAATGGAACTTGATTCTGACTAAATATGCATAGGTTCAGACTATGCAGATCTTAACAAATTTTGTTTTGGCTATGTGAATGCCAAATATTGATGCCAAATAAAGATTGCTTCTGTTCCTTCTGTGCCTGAAAGAGAACTGTTAGTTTTGCATGTCAAAACAATGCCACTGCAGATATGTATTTTGAATTAAACTACTTGTTGAAAATGACTTTACTTGCAAGCTTGAAAAGCTATGACAGGGTGTGTTTTTTAAAGCTTTACTAAAAAACTGCCTGGGGGAGGAAATTTGTATTATTAGCAACAGAGTTGTTAAACATATCATTAAATACACACATACATTGAAAAACTATGGATTAAATATAGATATCTTTTTTTTAGATATGGAAGAAAAACAATGAATATGAACAGCATCTTTTCCTTTTCATAAACAATTTTCTAAGGACAGTGGGGAATTCAGACAGCTTGGAAAACAGATTGTCTTTTCTTTAGCCATAATTTCTTCATAATCAAGAATAGAACCAGTGCATCTACAATCTGGGATAATATAGCCTCAGAGACTTTAATCTTCCTCTCCTAATTTACATTGGTGGCCCTTGTGGTCTATAAAAACCATGCTACCTTTCATCTGTTATGCTGTTTGTATTTTTGAAGGGGGAATAAACCACCCTAGCTTCTTTTAAGAATATCCTCCAATTATCCAAGAAGCTTACTAGAGCTACCATGCTCTCTGGTAGCTTTTAAGGATTTCAGATCTAATACTATGATATCATATCATTATGTTAAAAGTACACCTGGTGAAGTATTCATTTGCTAGTTTGGGGTTACGAAAATAAAGTAGGGGAAGATTTCATCTACCATTTGGCAACTATCAGTGGTTTTTGGAGTGATAATATTTCACTGACATGGTAATGTGAGTTAAGAATGATTGAAGAGCTGAAAATAGGGACATGCCTAGCACTCCTGGGAATTTAAATGAGGTTTGTACTTATAGGTTAAATTTCTTCATCTCTGTGAAATAGGACTATATCATTACTAAATACATGGACGAAATGTAGGCTCATGCACTCAGTGTTTCATCAGTCAAGTTATCCTTGATGAAGGTGTGCTTACCTTAATATAGTAGTGCAGAGTTTCAGGTTGTATGAAAACTGTATGATCTGTGAGTACAGTACTGAGCAATGGACAGTCATGTGTTGCTACCACGTGTTCACAATCATACAAGCACACATGGTATGCTCATGTTACTCGATGAACATGTGTACTGAAAACAATAAAACCATTCCATATGGAACAGAACAGTATTGTGGCGTGCATTATATTGTTGTATATGGAATACAAATCCATCTCACAAAACTGCATTGTGCACAGTTTTCTCTCGACAAGGCTTTGAGCTGGAAAAAAGGAAAGTTCATAGCAGGATTCAGAACATTCTTTTTCGTGCTCTGCACAGTTTCACAAAGTGCTTCCCATAATTAATTTAGCTTAGATGGCCAAATCTTGAATGACAAGGTGAAGCTCTCACCCTTATAGTAAATAAAAGAAATCTGCCACAAATTGCATAATCTAATGAAGCACTAATTTGATTTATTTGCTGCTGCATTAAAAGAGGATTATTTTTTGCTAGCAAATCAGGATTTAAACCCATGCATTTTAATAACTCATAAGAAGTATCCCCAAAGAGGAAACCTGACCATTGCTTACAACATTCAGTAGTTAAATTTCACTAATATATTTGCTGCAGAGACTTTGCAAAACATAAAACTGTGTAGAGTGATTAATTTTTTTCCACTGAAGGGATCAGCTGATCACCAGTACAGCAGGTTTTGGAGACAGCCACAAGCTACACTGACTGACTGGTTAAAAGGCAAAAGAAGGGTGTCTCTCTTGGTGGTCTCCCATGGTTCAGATGCATGGCTTGTAACCTGCATTCAGTACTATGGACCCAATCCTGTGGCACTCCCCCATGACTTAGATTAAGCAGCTAAACTTCAGGTGCTTGTCAAAGACTTTCCTGTTTCTGCAGGCATTTTAAAGTTGCTTTCTGCTTCTAGGATGAATTTTAATTGTTCTTATTCCTTGTAATTTCTATAAATATTTTACGTACACTGCTTAGGAATTCTGAATATAAAGCTGTATATAAATACCTGAAATTAACAATAATTTCTCGCTCCCAAGGCTCAGAAGCTTTCTTGAACTGTGTCCCATGACAGTGGCTCATGGAACGTGCCGCTTCTTCTTTTGGAAACCACCCTCTTTGAGGACTTGCGTCTGAGCTGCAATTCATATCTGGGACTTGTGGAACACATGGAAAACACAGCCACTAAATCCTAGTTCAACTCACACTGTGTGTCTCCTTATTCGGCCATCTGGTCGCATTAAGCAAACACTGACAATTTCTGTTCCCATTTCTGTTTTCATCAGAATCCTCTGACCTCCCCAGGGACTGGTAAAAGACAGCCAAGAACCCAAAAAGATTGTGGGGTCAGAGGACTCTCATAGTCATTTGACCATGATTTTGTGATATTATGGAGATGTCCTCAGATCTCTTTCATACGTTTCAAATCAAACTTACGAGAATCGAAGTGTATGTTTGAAATCAAAGGATCTAAAAAGAGGCAAGGGGAGGTGAATATGATCGGTCTTCCACAGTGTCTCTATGAAGTTCATTCGGCTATTGAGTCAGGTTCCTTAAATATACTTGTGTCCTGTATATCTGATGTCTATTCTTTCCCTGCACCATCACAATATACAGACCCCCTTGAGCTATCAACTATCTAAATGGCTCTTTATCTCCAGTTGGTATTTATAGTTCAATCATTTTGTTTCTCAGACTTACACCACTGAAATCGGTACCTACTTCAATTCAGAGTGTCGTGGAAAGCCAGCTCTTAAAGCACTCTTTTAAATAACACTTTCCCTTCCAACACTGCTGTAGCTTGAGCTTTATTTCATATAGAACCACTCTAAATCATTTTTGTTGTGTTTGTTGCTATCAACATTGGGTGTTAAACCAATTCAGAATATAAAGCAAAAATCTGCTGTTGTAAGGAAAAATGAAATATGTTTTGTCTAAACAGAAAACACAGGTGCAGGGAGATGAAGAAAAAGTAGGGAGATTTGTGCTCTAAAAAATGAATAATGACAGTGGAATGCTGGTATGCTTTTTACATTATGGATAAAGTGAGGGCCATTTTACAACAAATCTTATGTACCGTAATCATCCTTAGATCCAACCCCATTTATATTTTACGGGGCAGCACAGTGAAAAAATCAGGACTATGTGGGTAATTTACAATTTGGAATATTCTTTTTCCACTTATTTCACTTCACATCCTAGAGTCCCTGGAAGGTTCACATTAAACAAACCAAATTCACAATTTCTGAAACAACTAGCCTTTGACATGTCAAAATTTTGTGATACAGTTCTTTGACTAAAAAATGGGTACAAAAATTGGTGATGCTAGCAAACTTGACATTGACTTGTTCAAAAGTCAAATCCACTAGGTATGAAAATGAGCCTGGGTCTCCCTCTATCAAGCTACAGTCTCATCATTAAAGCAGAGATTGATTATGAGTTAATCTGTAGTTTGCATGCATACACGTTCAGCATGACTAAGCATAAATTGTTGCCATCTTTGCACATGCTCAGGTGTAGATTGATGTAAGCTTTTACTTGAAATCAAAGGTGCTTTACAAATCCATCAATAAAATGAATAAACTGTGAATGCCCAGTTTTCAATGCACATGCATTGGAATCATTTTAATTTACTGTATTTTTCGCTCCATACGACGCACCTGACCATAGGACGCACCTAGTTTTTTAGAGGAGGAAAACAAGGGAAAAAAATATTTTGCTTTTTTGAATTGTCCTCTGGCTCTGGCTTTTGCGCAGGCTCTGGCTTTAGTGCGGTGGGGGAGGGGGCATCAGCCATCCATGGGGGGACAGAGGGAGGGGAGTCAGCTGTCTGGAATCACAGAGTTTGTTTGAAACTAATGTGGGGCTAGCATGCAGCAGCATTTGCTATCTCAGCCCCCTTCTGCCAGGTGCACAATTTGAGATTTCAGGGAAGGGATGGTCAGACCAAGATGAAAACCTTGCATGCAGCCAGGATAAAAATACCCTAGACCAAAAGTTCTTTATATTAGGGGGGGGGGGTTCACAATAAAATGCTTCTGAAATTTCATGAAGACTTTAAAAAAAGTTTGTGGAGATGCAAAGGACTGAGAGATGAGAAACAGATAGAAACCAAAATGGAGAGATTCCCTTGGCTCTGTTGCTCATTCTAGGACTATTAACAACACATTACAGTGGAACCTTGGTTTATGAACACCTCGGTTTACGAACTTTCAGTTTGCGAACGCCGCGGACCCATCTGGAACGGATTGATTCACTTTCCATTACTTTCAATGGGAAAGTTCGCTTCAGTTTATGAACGCTTCAGTTTATGAACAGACTTCCGGAACCAATTGTGTTCATAAACCGAGGTACCACTGTATATACTAGATGTTGAAGAAGCACCAGAGCATGTGCCCGCTTCTCAAGGGACCCAGAGCCAGGATTGTGCCTTGTGCAAGCACTTCGGCTTGCAGGGGTGGAGGGTGCAGGGGCAAATGTTTGACTGCTCTGCCATATCTAAAGCAAAAGCAGCAGCAACAACCAGCAGCCGATTCTCCCTGCCCATTCAAAACTACCCTATGAGGGAGAGTCTGGTTCTCAGCAAGCCTCCTCTCCAACATGCTAGCTTTGCAAGTGTGAATACCCACCCACCCCCCAACTTGAATCTGAAGTGATCCTGTCCAGAAATAGATACCTAAGCAAGAAGCGGACAAGAAGCAGCGGGTAGAGATTAGCAAATGCTAAGGAAGTAAGGGGTGAAAGAGAGGGGGGGAAGAGAGAGGGAAGGAAGGAGGGAGGGAGGGAGGGAGGGAAGAGAGAAGGAAGGAAGGAAGGAAGGAAGGAAGGAAGGAAGGAAGGAAGGAAGGAAGGAAGGAAGGAAGGGGTGTGTGAAAGAAAGTAAGAGACCAGGAAGGAAGGGGTGAAAGAGAGAGAGAAAGAAAGAGAGAGAGGGGGGAAGGAAGGAAGGATGGAAGGAAGGATGGAAGGAAGGAAGGAAGGATGGAAGCAAAGTGAGAGCCGTGCACAGCGCCCAATAGGCTCTTGCTTTTCTTGCTGGTACAGCGAGCTGGGAGGGGGGGGTGGCGGACGGGAGCTCGCCACAAAGCAAGTGGAGCAGGCTTGGTAACCAGCAGCAGCAGGGGGGAGGGGGAAGGGGCATCCCCAAAGTGCCACTTTCGGGATGCCCCTCCCCCCGCCACTGCCGACACTGGACTCCTGCTGCCTTCCGTGCCTGCCTTCCAATGGAACGGAAGGCAGGCAGGCAAGGCAGGCGGCTCAGCCCGGGAGAGGCTGTTGCTTTTGCGAGCAGAGCGACAGCCTCTTCGGGGCTTGTGCGCCTGCCTTCTGGGGCTGCTCATCCCCCCCCCCTCGCTTGCTAGCGGCAATGGTGCACAGCGGCAGAGGTGGGGGGGGCTGAGCAGCCAAAAGGAGTGCCCTCGCCTCTGCCGCTGTCTACCTCTGCCGCTAGCAAGAGCAGGGACCAGAGCCTGCAGTTGGGAGAGGCACTGGCTCAGCAGCAGAGGCATCCCTCTGCTCGGACTGGAGCGGCAGCCGAGGGACTCCGCTGCCGGAGCCATGGCATTCGCTCCATAAGACGCACAGAGATTTCCCCTTACTCTTGAGGAGGGAAAAAGTGCGTCCTGTGGAGCGAAAAATACGTAATCCTTCAGAAATTGACCAACAACTAACCAGTTTTAAAATTTGGTTCTGAAATCCTTCAACAACCAATAGTATTTCCAGAAAGACTCTTGACATATCAGTTCCATCCACTATTAAATATTGATTTAAATAACAATTATGGTTGTTGGTATATTTTTTAAAAAAGAAAACATTCTGGGAGGTAACCAACAATGGTCCATTGAGGCATGAGGATGCTCTGTGGGAAGAGTGCCAACTGACTTTTGAATGGGGCGAGGGATGAAAAGCCCAGGAGGATTGGAATGGAGTGTCCAAAAAGAAGGTGTGACAGGATGGCTGGGACCCTAAACATGCCGCACACTCCACACTGGCTGAAGTCTCACTTTTTGCATCTATCACATGCAACAACTGCAGGTAGGTAGCTGTGTTGATCTGACGTAGTCGAAACAAACAAACAAAAATCCTTCCAGCAGCACCTTAAAGACCAACTAAGTTTTTATTTTGGTATGAGCTTTCGTGTGCATGCACACTTCTTCAGACAACTGCAGTTGGTCATTGTCTTTTCCTGCTGATTGCTGAAGGCAGCCAAGGAAGGCAAGGGGAAAAGTACCGTAGCTTGTTGTGTAGGCCTTTTCAAAACAGAGGAGGGGCAGGCTGGATCTAAAGTCAAAATTGATCACTGTCCTCCCTTTGGCCCCAACAGTCTCTTCTGGTCTCCTCCTCTGCATCTCAGAAATTAAACCATGGCTAGCAGCAGCTCTAAAAACAAAACAAAAACCCCAGTATTGTGGGTCACAATCACGCGCTGGTGTGTATTTAGTTTGCAGTTTTGAGTCCAGATAATGTATCAGTGATATGAAGCCAGTGAAACACAGGGTGTGGCATTCTTGGTGGTGGCATCCCTGTTGTGGAATGCCTTCTGCATAGAAACTCACCATATACTTTATTTATGGCTATTCCAGCACCCAGTGAAAACTTCCTTTTAAAAGGCCTTGAGGAATATATATATATATATATATATATATATATATATATATATATATATATATATATAAAATGTTAGTGCTTGAGCAGTTATTTATTTGTTGTGTATTCCTAGTCATCTGAAGATTTTTCATGCAGCCATTTGTTAATTTTCATTGTATTCTAATATTTTTATTATGCTAGTGACCTACCCAGAGATCAATATTATTGGGCAGTCTATATAAATAGAACAAAACAAAATAAATAATTATCTATAATAGCAAATAGCACCTGAATTGTGACTTTATCTTCAAACACATAATTTTTTTCCTACTCTATGTCACACGGTCTGTTTCTGTCTCTGGCTCAACTATACCTCATGCATGGATATACATACACACACATTTTCTCATTTTCAAATTGAAGATTCCAGAAGCAATGCAAATAAAATCTGTCCAATCTGCTTGGTTGCGGAGAGATTGTAATCAGCAAAATTACTCAGAGATGAAAGGATATTGCCATCCAAAATGATATGATGATAGCTACACCCTCCTGTATTTTCCCCTTTTGCTAACACATATACACGACTCTTTGCCAAATGTAACCCATTATGCTTGAAAATAAAACATACTGGGCTTTGTGTATGTACTGCAGTTGAAATAAGAATCCTAAATATATGATAGCTAAAGTAGCTATCTCCACTAGATTGTTCTCTAAAAGGCAGTGGTCAGGGTCCTGTAGCTTTATGAATATAGTTGGACTCCAGCTCTCATCAAATTTGATCACTGGGCCATGCTGGTTGGGACTGATGGAAGGGCCAGCTTCTGGAGGCCCATAGGTTATAAGACTTCAGCCAAGCATCTACCTCTCCTTGCCTTACAGAGCTGTTTTATGTCTATAGAGTTAAAAACGTATGTGAGTTGCTCCAACATCTTACAATAATAATATCACAGTGATAACATTATAACTTACAGAGGATACACATCACTATTTTATTTGCTGTTCAAGTTAACGAAGCAGAGAACAATGGTTGAACCCATGCATTGATAAGATCTTTACACAGCATCAAAGAAATGATAACTTCCCTCAAATGATTCAAGGGCTCTGAACAATGCCACCCAAATGCCATTGCACCATTTGGAAACCATTTCCTGACTTCAGGGCTGCCTCAAAGATTGTGTATGCCCTCGGGCAAAACACACACACTTTGGAATACCTCCTCCTCCTCCTCCTCCTCTAGGAGGACCTGCTCATCCTCCTCTAGGAGGACCTGCAATTTAGTTTCCATTACTCCTCCCTCATGACAGCATGCTTGCAACTCGGGACGCGAACACATTCAGGTCTGTGTCATTTTCTACCCCCATGTTTGGAGACGGGCATTAACAGGGCTGTTTGCAGGAGAAGAAAACCCCGAAGATCTGTCTCCTAAGATGAACAGGCAGCATGTCAGCGAACAGACCCTGAACATTATTTATGTTCTTCTGGTCTTGAGTGTTGTACCATCGCTACATCTATACACCACATCCATCATTTCCCGCTAGTGCAGCCTTGTTCCTTCATTACCTCTTTGTGCTTATTTCCCCTCTTTCGTGTGCATCCTCTTGTTTATATCAAAGAGATGAATTTCTTGGGAAAGATTCGTCCTGTTAATATGATAGGTCTCTTCATTTTGCCTCAAATAGTAAATTCTGTGCTGTCTCGGAGGTATCGGTGGTTTCCAATAAAAAGGTACTCTGTCTAACCATAATAATTTTTAAATGAAAATAAAAGACACACACCGGAGAACAAATATTGAATGATGAAATCACTTGGAATAATGCCAGAACATACTGTTTCATCTTCTCTGAACAATCAGATATTCTTTCAATCTATAATGACTGATCAAAACTCCCCCCCCATGTTTTCCATTCCAAATATTGATATGCTCATTTTTTTAAGGGGAGAAAAAATCACCATGCTTCCTCCAACAGACAAGCCTTGCAGGAGCTGTTAATAGAAAGCTGTTTTAGTTTCACATTCTACTTGATTTTTTTTAACTACAGTATTTTTTTCTCAAGCCTCAGAAGAGGGAGAAAACTCTCTCTTCTCTTTTCACAGCAAGTTAAAAAAAACAACTGGGCCAGTTCTTTCCTGCTGTTCTTGAGAGTTCCCCCCCCACACACACACACAGCATGACTCCAAATTACAGCAATACATCATCAGTTCTGATAGATAAGAGTTCAGGGCAGGGTCAGATGTTGTTTCAATAGGTCATCAGAAAAAAGTGCTAGGACAATATATTAGCAAGATTTGTTGTACTGTGTTTTGTGCATATTACATGGAAAGGTGTTCTTGTTTTGCTCTTAAAAAGGAGACTGCTTTTTCCTTGTAAGCTTCCTTAATTTTTGCTTGGGGCAAAAAGATCTGGGGGGGGGAGCAGCTGTGCACTTTACAATTATTGGAACAAATGATGTTGGACAGGGTGATAAAGTCTGAAGAGATATTATTATTATTATTATTATTATTATTATTATTATTATTATTATTTACTTATACCCCTTCCAGCCAACTGGGTTGTCCCAGCCACTCTAGGGACCTTCCAACATAATATTAAAACACAGAGGGACATCCACTTTTGATCTGATAATGAATCAGAATAACATCATAAAAATGCATTTTAAAAACCCTGTTCAAAATATATAAAGCAAAACCTTCAATACTTTAACTGAATTGCTTAAGAAGCCCAGTCAATCATGCCATGCTGCTAAAGCATGTTAAAAGATCTCTAAATGGTTGCTAGATAATTTGTTTAAAATCTCCGTACTGCCTATGGAAAGTCCTGTGGAATCTTATGGAATGGAATTTTATAGTGCTTCCTGTGATTGAGCCTGCCCCCATTTTGCAAATATTTTGGGAATAATTAAATGTGAGTAAATGCTCACTTCCTTCGGGGCAGTGACAGCCACTTTCCCTTAGGAATAGTTTGGTGGGGGACACATGTTAGAGGTGAGTGGGTGGGGCCTGGAGAAAAAATTGTCAGTCCACCCTTTTCCCTTCCTCTCTTTCCCATTATTCTCTTCTTCAGCTTCTGAATTGTTTGCTTACAATGAACTTTTGAGATTGGGCTGATGGCTGCTGATTGTTCACTCCCGTTAATAGGACAATCGCAACACCATATTTAATTTTTTGGGGGAGAGTATGGAGGAAATCCACAATACAATGTCCAGTGGAATGTTTCCCCAAGTTTCAGAGAGACGGAAACATAACTCAATTTTGTGGTGAGAAGTGATTCCCACCCCCTCCAAAGAATAGCAACACTCTTTCAGAGAAAACTTTGAGCTCTTCAAAATGTCATCTTTTGCTGTGAAAAATAAACCCTATTAAAGCTTGGCTCATCTCTAATTACATGCCTTTAGAACAGGACTTTGAGGTCTGGTGGGTCAGGAGACTTCTGAGAAGGAAATGTCAAACCTAACAATCCTGTCTCAAGATGTCTTGGAAAGATAGAACATAACAAGATGGGATATAAAGAGAGGGACAAAGGCAATTTGAACGTGGGCTCCAACAAGAGTTGCTAGGTAGTGATTCTGCGCTGTGTGGGCCTGTGTACTAGCAGCTTTGTTTATGCCAACCTAGACGTGGGGTTCTCTACCGTGGCTAAGTGTCAGAGCAAACTCAAGGCAAGCATGGGCTAATAAGACTTATGTGCAGCTATGAGAGCTCAGACTATTATCTTGCTTGAAAGGAACACTTACCGCTAGCTGGTAGGCAGCAGTGGTTGCAGTCCCGTGTGACCACAGTGGATCAGGGTGGCCTCTCAGTGGCTGTAAAGATATCACTTCCTCCTCTACTGGCTGTGTTGACTGCTAGAGTTCTCCCACTGTTGTAGGCAATTGTCGGCAAGCTAGGAGGCATGACTTGGGGAGGGGACCAGAATGAGAAAATGCAGATAAGTGCCAAGCTGGGCAAAGCACATGGGGGTAGAAGATACTGCCCACTCCTTCCCCCATAGAGGAGTGTTTTTGAGGGTACATTGGGAACAGCCCTTGGAAGGAGATATTCTCTACCACCTCTATCATATGGAAAGTGCTCTTGAGGGTGCTGGCTTGGGGTGGATGACATGCGGGCGAGAAGTTTGGGGCCCAGTGTCCCCCTCCCATCTACGTCTGTAGAGCAGCAGCAAGACAAAGCGCATTGATTCCTTAGGAACTTTGTGGCTTGCCGCAACCTGCTATCTTGCCTCCCATCAACCGATGCAGTGCTGCAGAAAGCACTCTTAGCTTCACATGGCCAGTGGGCACTGGTTTCACTCAGCTGTGGTCTGTGCTGGCGAACAGCGTGGGTGAGATTAAAAACACCAATCAGCTTACAAAACTTAGAATGTGTGGGAAATGGAATGAGTCTTAACCAGTTGCTAAAATGAGAACAATGTCAGTATTAGTTGTAAGTATAACGAGGGCATTTCACTGATTGGGTGCCACCACAAAGAAGGCTTCATTACAAGAATGAGGGAGGGGATAATGCCACTTTGTGTGCTAGCACTTCCCAAATCTGCCTAGCAGCCGTGCCCACTTTGACAAATTTGATTAGTGTAACAGAGGACCCTGTGTGCAATGACATATCCTTACAGAACTCCACCATGCAGCAGGCAATCCTGATTCGGCCAGGATAGCCCTACCCAGGGAAGCTGACTTCGGCCCCAGGTTATGGCTGCCCAGCGTGTGTGATGTCATGACGTTTTGGTGCCACCAGAAGTTGGGTTCTGAGGTCTTGGAAGGCCTTGGACAGCATCTTTGAGGCCTTGCAAGGCCTCAAACGTGAGTTCTGGTGCTTCATGAGGCACTGGAAGTTGCGAACAGGGGCCCTATGGTGTGAGTGCTGCACGCACAACAAAATTTTTGTGGGTGCTTAGGCACCCAGAGCCCCCTGTAGTGGCACCCCTGGCCCTACCCCTATGCAAAAGGAGTTCTGCACCTGTATTTTAGTGTGTGCATAGGACTTCTTCCAAATGTGAGACCGGTGGGGAGTGTGCAAGTGTGGCAGTGGCAAGGGAGGGGCCTGCTCCTCACCTTAACACGTGTCTGGTGCTTGTCTGAAATAACCCCATGCCATGGGCAGGAAAAAAATTGGTTTGGATGAAAGTTGTGGGTGCTTATATCCTGAATCCAGTATATTCTGCGTATGCCGGCAATAGTTGGCTGTATGGCAAGTGTCCATCAGCAAGAAGTATTTCGAATTCATGCACACATTTACCTAAGAGGAGTGGGCTGTTCTTTTGTAAAGCTGTTCAGAAATTTGTGCTATGAAAGTGAAATTGACTTTCTAGGTGACTGCTATAAAATGGGACAATTTACCTGACTTGCATTTGTGACATCCTGACACTGCAGTACAGCGCACTATGCAGAGTCTTTAAGGAGCGCAATTATCCCTAGCAGATGGGCTGTGTCATGTGAGCTCCTTATGAATTTCTGCACTTCCGAGTTATATTACTACCAGTGTATGCATATATAACACTTTCCTAGTCTCATATGCTCGCAGGTACTCAAACTTTTTTCCATCTGTCTCTAATTTGAGAGCCATAGAGTTATACCACAAATCTTCAAAGGGAACTAATCCTAATTAAGCAGAGAGGCACAACAGGAAATGCACTTTGAGTCAATTATTGTATGGCCTGGATTGTGTTATCAGGCAGGAAGCCAAAGGCAGAAATGTTGTGCCTGGAGTGTCTCCTGATGCTAGGATCACTGGCAGCTAATAAGACATTTCCACTCCCATTCTTAAGACATTCCATTATTTGAATAATCATAGTGTGCTGAATATAGTCTTTTTGGAGGGAGGGGAGCGAAAACTGAGTTGTTTAAAAATCAAGGGAAGGAATGATCTTCAAGTGACCCTACATATGAGCCCTGAGCCATGAGAAAAACACTAATCTGGAAATATTTTGTTTAATTTGCAATCTGTTCTCTGCTTGGTTAGTTACGAAGAGCTCTCAAAATGAATTAAGCTGTAGCCTAAGCAGCCATCTGAGAAAAATGTTTATTGAGAGGGTGCTCTTTGTCTGTCTCTGTTTATGAAAATTTGGGCCATATCCACACAATGCATTTAAAGTACTATGATACCACTTTAAACAACCATGGCTTCCTCTAAAGAATATTGAGAGGTTTAATTTGTAAAGGGCACAGGCACCGAGTTGCACCTGACACTGGCGGGAGAGGCTGATGTCGCAGGCCCAATGTGTTGCACTTTGTGTATGTGACGGCCAGGCCATCTCCTGATGTGCCATTTGTGTGCCAGGCCACGCTGGTCTGCGCAGCATTTTCCAATACTGTACAGCATGGGGAGACTTCTCGCCAGGTCATGCTGCACCTCCTCCAATTGCAGCGCAGCACAGGGTGACATCCCACCAGGCCTCCTTTGCCCTCTCGAGATTTGGGGTGGGGGGCCGAGCCCCATCCCAGTGGACGTACCTGGTTCAGGGAGTTAAGAGTAGATAGGAGACCTGTGTTCTCTTCCTAAAGCTACAATTCCTAGAGTTCCTTGGGAAGAAAGATTGGTTGTTAAACCATTCTGGGAATGAACAACAGCAACAAGGCAGACAGTGGTGAAGACATGAAGATATACTTCTAGGTCATGGGTAGGCAAACTAAGGCCCAGGGGCTGGATCCAGCCCAATCACCTTCTAAATCAGGCCTGCGGATGGTCTGGGAATAAGTGTGTTTTTACATGAGTAGAATGTGTTCTTTTCTTTAAAATGGATCTCTGGGTTATTTGTGGGGCCTCCCTGTTGTTTTTGCATGAGTAGAATGTGTGCTTTTATTTTAAAATGTATCTCTGGGTTATTTGTGGGGCATAGGAGTTTGTTCCTTTTTTCTTTCTTTCAAAATATAGTCCGGCTTGAGGGACAGTGGACCGGCCCCCTGCTGAAAAGGTTTGCTGACCCCTGTTCTAGGTCAGCAGAGCTCTGGAGACATCAAGTTTAGAAACTGGTCCTTTTGGAGTAGCAGCAGAAGTATGAAAGGCTGAAGGACACACACATGGTTTGACTTTATTGTTTTTAATAAAGAAAGGAAACAATGGTTGGCTCATTGTGGTCCTTTTCACTGGTAGGGTTGCCATACGTCTGAGAGGAATTTCAGGAAATGGGCGAAATGTCTGGGTTTTTCCTCAACAACTTTCCCCCCAAAAGTTTTTTGTGTCTGGATTTTTAGTTCTTGAAATATGGCCACATTAATCATATGAACTATATTAATATGAACCACATTAATCTCCAAGGTTAGCTTACCCATAAGCTTTTTCAGATAGATTTAAAGTATTGTTCTTTATCAAGTTTTCAGATTTAGGTCCTTGCTTTTAAATTCCCTTTAAGAAGGATCACTTGGGTGACTTTCAAGATATTATTTCAGAACAGGTAACGTTTCATTGTTTGCAGACTCTCCATGGAAGATCTATCCTATTTTATATCTCACAAGATAGCTGAAAGCAGACATCAATGGCTCAGGTGCTATAATACCACAATGGGTAAAATAAAAATGTTCACTTCAGGACAAAGCACTTTGGTTTAGATCTTAACTCTGCCTGCGACAGTTATGTTTCACCAAATGTTTATATTCCAGATTATATTATTATAAAACAGAATTTATTAGGGTTAATGAGTGAAAATGGTATATTCAGGTTACATGCATCCTAAGCAGGAATGCATATTGCCATTTCCTCTTATTTTGCACCTTTTTAATTTTTTTCTCCTCTTTAAGATAACATTTGAACATTTTTTTTCTTATTTTATAAAATTTTATTTAAAATGTTCACAATACAGTAAGAGACATGCCAACCTCCACAAAAACAACAACAAAAGAAAAGAAGAAAGATAGAGAACTACAAGAATCTTTCTCACAAGTGTATCCCAATTTTTGTCCCGTACAGAAAAATATGTTCCTTCCCAACTCTCACCCTTTCTTCTCTGAGCATCTCACTCTGGGAGAGCTCTCCTTCCCGGCCTCTCATAATTGTCCTTTAAACTGTCCATCATCTTCATCTGCATGCAATTCTTACCAAAATACAATAGGAAAGAATATTAAGAGAAATAATAATAGAATATGGAGAGAGAGAAAAATATAAGAATAACAAAGGAGAAAGAGAAAGAAAGAAAGAAAGAAAGAAAGAAAGAAAGAAAGAAAGAAAGAAAGAAAGAAAGAAAGAGACTTCCAACTATCGAACAATTTGGGCATGCACAAAATGAGTACATTAATTGTCAAGAGGTTTGTCATCTCCCAGGATGTTTTAATATTTTCTCTATTATTGTGAGAAGACAAACTACTTTATAATCCCATCAAATTGGGTCAGCTTTATCAACATGTATACAGTTTCAGATTTTCAGCGGCTGCCTGAGAACTAAAATTAAATTACTGAATCATTACTTATCATTTTCATGGACTTTTTGTTTTGTCACAAAAGAGCAATGTCTCTATTTTTCTGACATTTATTATTTTAATTTTCAAAGACAAAGAAAAAAAGAAGAAAACACATCCACATACATGGATTGTCATAGACTGGGGCTGAGGAACTGAATTCTTATCTCCCTCACCCCTATAGGCCAGCTTTTGCTGGATACCACCCACCTGTAAATCACCTGACATCATTCTGACATCAGGTGGCAACTTTAAAGGGGCTTGCTATAGCTGCCGATCAGCTGATCAGCAGTTACAGTAAGTCCTTTTGAAAGTCAGAGGTTACCCATGCCTGCTATAGATCCACTAAACATATGTGCCACAATCTAGTGCACAGTTACAAGCTCATAAAGCAGCTGAATGTTGTAGCTTGTGTAGCCAAGAAGGTTTGCGCCTGTGTTTTTATAATGAACAAGAAAATATGTGCTTACAAAGCCATTTCTTCAGTTTTTATGCCACCCTCTGAAAACATTTACAGTCAAACCTTGATTCCCGAACACCTCCATTATCGTATGTTCCACCTCCCAAATGCCAAAAGCCCAGAAGTAAATGCTCCGGTTTTCAAACGTTTTTCAGAACCCAAACATCTGACGTGGCTTCCACTTGAGTGCAAGAAGCTCTTGCAACCTATTGGAAGCAACGCCTCGGTTGCTAAACGTTTCGGAAGTCAAACGGTCTTCTGGAACAGATTACAATTGACAACCAAGGTTTGACTGTGCAGTATTCTTCCACTGCAATCCTATGTATGCCTTTTGAAGCTAAACTCAATTGGGTTCAATTGGGACTTACTCTTTGGTCAACTAGTATAGGGTCTAGTCAGAGGTTTAATCTTTTATCCACTTATCTGGGACAAAGCCCCATTGGATCCAGTGGGACTTGCACCTGAGTAGACGTGTGTTGCACTGCTAAGCACGTAGCTACCGGAGATCTCCCACTGAATTCAAGGGCACTTTGCCTGTTCTGTGTTACATCTTGCCAATAAGTAAACCCCTTTGATGGTAGAGTGCATTTCTAAGTACAGGTGCTTAAGTTCACACCCTTGTTTCCTGTAGCTATTGCAGATAGGATTGTAGCTTTAAGACCACTTTTTCTCCTGCTACTTCTTTATTGCAAAAATTGTACGGCATCTGTGTAATTAAAATGCAGCACCTAGTGACAATGTACTGCTGACATAAGCTCTATAGGTGAGAAACTTGGATGATGATGATGATGATGATGATGATGATAATGCAACTTGCAGCTTCATTGTCCTGGTCGCTTTCCCACAATGGTGAGATAAATGATTCCCCCCAACTTTTTGCTGTCAGATTCCTGCAAAATCCCCATAGCCCAGCCAATGGTTCTTTTTGAAAACTTTGATACAGCCTCTATAAAAGAGCCACTTTTATTGTTTCCTAAGTGTTTGGCAGATGTACTCCCATTCACCCCATCTGTCCCTTCCCAGCTGGTCATTTCCAACCATTCAAGGGAAATATAGTTTTGAAAATGAACTCTTTATGCCAGAAACTTCAGTAATGATCCTCTTCCCATCTGCCCTGCCTGTGTTCCCATCTTCACCAGATGCCTAACCCCACTGTGAGTTTGTCCACTGAACATGGCACAGTAACTTCCCAAAGACTGTAATGTTAATTGTCTTCTCTCAATCTATGTCTTACCCACTTTCAAATATTATGTATATTTCTCCCAAGGTAAGCTGTAGAAGGGGGAAAAATAGCACAGTGGGTGACAGTAAGCCAAGACTTATTATGTCATTCTGATAACCAGTAGTGTTGTATTTTTTAAAAGCCCCTAAGTGAACAATCCTAAGTATGGGAAGCTAGCATAATGTAAATGGAGGTAGAATAAGGTATGCCAGATCTAAACTCTGTTCAGGAGCTGGCTACCTGTGGGCTGAGACTGATTAAATCTAGCATAGGGGAAGCAACTGCTAACTAAGCAGGAGCTGGGACAGAACAATGGGAGCTCACCCCTTCTGATCATCAAGCCCAAGAGGCTCAGTGGTTTAGACCACAGCGCCACCCGCAGTGGCAGGAAGGTAAAAGGCGTTTCCATGCACTCTGGTTTTTTAATGGGATGCGGGTGGCACTGTGGGTTAAACCACAGAGCCTAGGGCTTGCCAATCAGAAGGATGGCGGTTTGAATCCCAGCAATGGGGTGAGCTCCCATTGCTCAGTCCCTGCTCCTGCCAACCTAGCAGTTCAAAAACAAATCAAAGTGCAAGTACTGTAGATAAATAGGTACCGCTCCAGCGGGAAGGTAAACGGCATTTCCATGTGCTGCTCTGGTTCGCCAGAAGCAGCTTAGTCATGCTGGCCACATGACCCAGAAACTGTATGCCGGCTCCCTCGGCCAGTAAAGCAAGATGAGCGCCACAACCCCAGAATCATCTGTAAGAGTCAGGGGTTCCTTTACCTTTAGGGGAAGCAAGCCTTTACAAATAAGCTTGATTGACACCACCCTTTTTTGCTCATTCTTAACATGACCAAGCTGAATGAAGTTAGGATCCACTGTAACCCCCCCCCCCCCTGGCCTGGTCCTACCTCCAGCACTCCCTCAGAACACACATTTGCAGGGTTTATGCTGAGGTAAGTTCCCTCTGTGCATAGCTGCCAAGTTATCCCTTTTTTAAGGGAAATTCCTCGTGAGAAAAGGGAAAACTTGGCAGCTATACCTCTGTGTTAACTCAGTCAGTTTAGCCGCATCTCAGTCAGGTTGAGGGAGTTACACCAGTGTATCTCTGGGTGAACTGGGCTAAGCTGGGAACCTGCTGGCTGAGCTAGAAAGATGCCACATCCTAACTTACTCATTCCAGCAGATCTCACTGAAGCTTGCCTGGTGCCTTCTTTACATGTTTTTAGGCACCAGGTGAAAGAATTCCTCTTCTCCCAGACCTTTGGCTAATTAAACAATCTATTTTAAATAGGAGGGGGGCAATTGCTTTGTTTGTTTGTTATGTGTTTTTGTGTTTTTATATTGTAAACCACCCTGTGATCCTCGGTTGGATGGCGGTATAGAAATTAAATAAATACATCCAGGGTTGGAATTGCAACACTACAAAACTGTCACTGAATTAATACAAAATGTTTCCTTGAGTTTCTGGTTTGCCTGCGTTTTACTTGATTGGTTACAAGTTGTGCAGGCCTGTTCTGGCCTAATTCCCAAGTTCTGTGACCCAGTTAGACTACTTGTAAATTTACTTTGTCAACATTTCTTCAAAGCTAAATTATGATAAAAGAGAAATCTTTAATGAAATCCAAGGAATGACTCAGCTAAAAACTTGATCCACAACCCATTCAATCAGGATTTCTTGGGCTTAGATTCTTTGTCCCACTGCAGTCACAGATTACTGATGAGCTGTGGCAAAGAACATGAGTCTCTGGTTTGGGTAGCAACTCATTCATAGTCGTAATTCTCACTTTTCATACTGCCAAATTCATGGTCAGATTATCCATGATTAGCCCATAACCACATGGTTGGATCACTGAAAAATGGTCCCAGCAACACAGGAACTGCTTGCACAGCTAGGGTTAGGCTCATATACTGTCCTGGTACAGGACTGGCGTCAAGGTCATAGAGAAAATGTTTAGGAACAAGTGCTGCATAATATCTGCAGTTGATATTGTGGTTTTTTATTAACATTATTAATTCAATCTGGAAATTCAAATACTGCACTTCAGTTAAATTGGTTTGTGAAACAGCCAGCTATGATTATTTTCACTTGAGATGCTTGCTGTTATTATTCTGTATCAGGCTTCATTGTTGTGTCTTTGCAGTGTCCTACATTATACATGTTTTCATGCTTTTTGTGTGTGTGTTTCCAGAAATACCACATCCACAAATTTCTTGTGTACTGCAACAGCAGAGCAAAAGCCTGTGTTCCTCAATTAAGAAAATGGCTTTTTCCTCTGGAGTAAGTCTTCTTCACTCATCAGTACCGTTTGTTCAATTATCAAGCTGACATTGATGATCCAGCAATGTGCCATGGCAGTGGGAGGTGCATCTCACATTGCTCTGCAGGCACAAGCCTTAATGTCACTTTAGAAACACACTACATCCCTTACAGTATTGGCACATTCATTGCAGTTAATTGGCCATCTTAAATGTAAGTCTGGGTAGAGTTTCTGCTGTATTCTAGGAAAAAAACCTTCTGTAAACTGTAGGGCAGTACTGGGATGCAATGCTTAGTGCCTTTTCTTGAAAGGTAAATTTCACACTGACATCCTCTCAGTAAGCCCAAAACCTTTAGGTAAAGGTCATTTTCTTATTAACTAGAAAGACCTTTGCCCAGGCAAGTTAGAACCACAAATGTACCCAGAAGTAGCTTGAATACTTTGTTTCTCTTTGACTGCAAGCCTTCGACCTTGAACAACTGGGGAAGGTGTTTTTCCATTTTAAACCAGTTGCTTATTGAGACAGAATCAGGATTCAAGATGACCTTAACAGATTGGTGAACTGGGCCAAAACTAACAAAATGAATTTCAACAAGGACAAATGTCAGGTTCTACATTTCAGCAGGAAGAACCAGCTGCACAAATATAAGATAGGGGACACCTGGCTTGCCAGTAGTACATGTGAAAAGGATCTAGGAGTCTTAGTAGACCACAAGCTTAGCATGAGTAAACAGTGTGATGTAACCGGGGGGGGGGGGGAGCAAATGCTTTTCTAGGCTGCATCAACAGGAGTATAGTGTCCAGATCAAGGGAAGTCATTGCACCACTCTATTCTGCCTTGGTCAGACCACACCTGTGTCCAGTTCTGGGCACCACAAGTTAAGATATCGACAAGCTGGAATGTGTATAGTGGAAGAAAACCAAGATGACCAAGGGTCTGGAAAGCAAGCCTGATGAGGATTGATTGAAGGAGTTAGGTATGGTTAGCCTGGAAAAGAGGAGACTGAGATAAGCTATGATAGCCATCTTCAAATATTTAAGGGTTGCCACATGGGGGATGAAGTAATCTGGTTTCTTTCTGCTCCAGAGGCTAGGACCCAAACCAACGGCTTCAAGTTGCAAGAAAGGAGATTTGACTAAACTTCAGGAAGAACTTTCTTACAGCAAGAGCTGTTCAACAGTGGAATGGACTCCTGCTGGAGGTTGTGGACTCTCCTCCATTGGAGGTTTTGAAACAGAGGTTGGATGGCCACCTGTTTGGGATGCTTTAGTTGAGATTCCTGTATTGCAGGTGGTTTGCATCTGACCACAGAGGAGTGTACCTTCAGGAGTGAAGTCAGTGAAGGCTTGTTTGAGACCCTGTCCTGCCGTGTGATACCCAAAAGCTTCCTGATGTAGCACATAGAGAAGGCGTTGAGGCATCGCCCCGATGGTTGCAGGTTGCTCATGACTGACTTCCATAAAGCAGCCAGCTCAACACACAAGCCTGGTAGACCTTTATCATTATGTCTGTAATGATGTCTATATTGAAAGTCCAAATAGATATAGACTCAAACTACCTGTTATATTTAATAGAGAGTGTGTTGCTATCCCTTTCTCTTTCCTTTAATTAAATACAGGAATGCTTGCCACCCTTCCATTAAAAAAATGTGATCAGAGCTTGTGAAAATGGAAGGTTTTTATGAATGGGGAGGAAAGTCTCCTCTAAGAAAGCTTAGAAAAGAAAAGTCACTGGGCTCAAGGGCCCAGCCATCTGATTAAGAGAAAGCTTTATATATCTGCCTGGAACTGTGGCTATTTGTTTTATTAACTGCAAATATCCGTTGAACCATGTTAGGAATATTTGAAGAATTCAGTCTTTGTGAATTCCAGAATGAACTGGCCAGTATGAATTCTACTTTGCACCTTCTAAATTAACATGCAGTTGGAACTTTGTCATCTTGCAAATCCCACACTTCCTGAATCTTCCAGCACTGTTATTGGCTTTTTTAAAAAATCATCATCATCAAAATATGCTTTAAAATGCATGTTTTCAGAGAAAATATGTTTCTAAATGTTGAGAGAAAATAGGTTTAGAATATTATTTAAATGCAAATTCTCATGTAGATTAATATGGGAGATGAGACTGAGCAGACTTACTGGTGAAAACTTCTGAAAGTGACTCTGGAAACAGACTGACTTGCCCATCCCTAAAGCACGGTGATTTGCAATGCACATTTCGACATATTTAATAATTATAGGCTATCTCTGGATTTTAAAGTACTAAAAATTCATCCCCAATGCATCACTGATGTTAACCTAGTTTCTGGGAAAATGTCATTATCTGTGCTGATATAGTAATGCTCTTTGCAATGTGAAGCACTCTGCAGATATAACCTATTAATCTTCTTTATCAGTCACTAGCTGACAAAAATCACGGGGAAATAAAAGGTGGTTACAGTTTAGAAGTTAAACACATATTAGAGCTCATGCTGGAATAACAGATTTTGCGAATTAGTTCCCTGGCTGTAATAGATCAAACCCAGTTGAGAACAGTTGGTGCATCTTTGCTTTTTGTAATGTTGGATCTCCTGAGAAAAGCAATAAAGAAAGTTGCTGTAATGGCTATTTACATTAATATATGGGCACTGGATTTCCGCCAAGAAAGCTTTTTTTACTAGGATGTCTAATTACTGAAGTTGTTTTGTTTTCTCAGCCATTCTCAAATGCTAATCGGTTACTGTTAGATGCCAAATGCTGAAGGTCTTCCATGTATTTGACAAACAAATCAGATCTAATTCCATCAGTGAAATGATGCAAGCGATTTTTGTCTTTTATGAAGGGCAGTTAGTGGGACCATCAAGGCACAATGTCGCCAGCTGGAAATAATAGCTGATTTCCAGAATGCCGGGTATCTTGAAAACCCCATTATAAAATAAATCACAAGCTAAGCGCCATCAGCAGCAAAGCAGAGAACAGAATGGCTGCTCCTTCTGTCAACAGCTAAAGATGAACTTGTACTCCTGGGGCAAATCCAGAATGTCAAGCTGACACTCTTTTGCACTAGGTAATCACACTACTAATTTTCACTGTGCTGCTTCAGATTTCTTGGTGCAGATCTTTGACCTGGGCAGGCAGGAGGGTGAAGGAGACTATATGGATCCATGGTTATACAGAGGCTGTCTACTGGTGGAACTGCCAGTTTGGAAGGAACCATAGTTTCCATCCGTTTTCCTCCACTCTCCAACATACATGGTTCCTCCTCCTTTCATATTATCATTGCTAAAGCACTGTGATGTTATAGTGCCAAAAAGAAAAAAGAAAAAGAAAGAACTAAGGCAAATAAATATGGATTGATTCAGCATCACCTGCTGAGTTTCATGGATGAGCAGGTCCCCGTGGTGTCCCCTGTCTACATCTAACAATCTATCCATGGTTACACAGAACGTCGGGTTACAGATGCTTCAGGTTACAGACTCCGCTAACCCAGAAATAGTACCTCGGGTTAAGAACTTTGCTTCAGGATAAGAACAGAAATCGCGTGACGGCAGGGGGAGGCCCCATTAGCTAAAGTGGTACCTCAGGTTAAGAACAGCTTCAGGTTAAGAATGGACCTCCAGAACGAATTAAGTTCTTAACCCTGGGTACCACTGTAGATAGCCCGCCATGGGTAGGGAAAGTCGTGAGTCATGAATTGCATGCACTTCCTGTCCTGGACTCTTATTAGCTTAGAGCCAGTGTGGTATAGTAGTTAAGACTTGTAATCTGGGGAACCGGGTTCGCATCTCCGCTCCTCCACATGCAGCTGCTGGGTGACCTTGGGGTAGTCACACTTCTCTGAAGTCTCTCAGCCTCACTCACCTCACAGGGTGTCTGTTGTGGGGGAGGAAGAGAAAGGAGATTGTTAGCCGCTTTGAGACTCCTTCGGGTGGTGATAAAGCGGGATATCTAATCCAAACTCTTCTTCTTCTTCTCTTCTTCTTCCCCAGCAACAATCTTACTTCACTTCTTCGGAACTCTATATGTGTTAGCTACAGATTAGCAAAGGGAGGCTGTGGCAACATCAACCTGAGGATCTCACTGAACTGAAATGGACTTTTTGAAGAGAAAAAGGTAATAGTCTTATTTCTGAATGTACAGTGGTACCTCTACTTACGAATTTAATGCGTTCCGAACGCACATTTGTAAGTCGAAAATAATTGAAAGTCGAATCCCATAGGAATGCATTGGGAGAAAAAAATCGTAAGTCGAAGCAACCCTATCTAAAAATTTGTAAGTAGAAAAAATCCTATCTAAACTCCATCCAAGATGGTGGACGGAGCTCCGTTCGTAAGTAGAAACATTTGTAAGTAGAGTTATTCGTAAGTAGAGGTACCACTGTAACCTGGTTCCTCACAATATCACCCAGAATGCAGTTTTAAGAATCCCAAGGGATAACACCATGCTTCGATGTACTGTATAGGGTGATACTAAAGCAATACTGTCCGCGCATGCAGCCATCATATGCTTCCTATTTCTTCCATAGGGCATGCACAATGTGACTTAATCTAGATTCTAGGACTTGCTGCGGATGATTTATGCTGAGCCTCAAGTAGGAAATTTGTGCAGGGTGCTCACATTCCACAACCTGCCAGTCAAGTCCATCTGTAGCAGTAGAGGTCATTCAACAATCTGAGGAAGACAATTCAGGTTGTCAAAAGAGGTTAAAGCAAATACAGTTGGAGGGAAGGAAAGTAGTTTTTTAAAAGGAGAAAGAAGCAACCTAAACTAGATTAAGTTAGTGTTTGGAATCATAATGTTCACTGGGCATGCGGACATGTGTAGTTAGTAACTACTCGCAGCAAATCATCTGTTGCTCCCAGTAAACCAAGTTGCCTTGAGGATCCAGTCCACATCAGTGTGCATTTTTTTAAAGGTAAAAAGTCATTCTGATTTCTTAATGCATTTTAATGTGAACTTTCCCTAATATACGTTTTTGTGTGTGCATTTTTGTCTAATATAGACATTTTTGCAACTGTGGTATGTTATCACGAATGTGTGCATTTCTATATGCTACCATTGGTACAAATTTCAAAGGATGGCTGTGTTCATGTACTTTTTGACAATTAGGTAGCCTCACCTTTAAATGCAAATAGAATAGAATTTCTTCTCCATCCCACATAGTTAAGGGCCACTCCTGCATTTTGTAAGCTCTCGCTCTCTCTTTTTTGAACTCAAGGCCAAGGTTCACATGACCATAGCTGCACTTCTGTCCCCGAGAGCAGGTTTCACCACAGCTCACCCACAAATCGTCTTTCCAGGTTTCACCAAGCCAGTTCAGAACCCTAGCATGGTGGATAGGGGATTCAATCTCCAGATGCAATCCCCCAGTCTACCTTGGGTCTTTGTGTCTGCAATTACAGATTCCCTCTTTTTATTTTATTTTGCAATGCTGCAGCACTACCTCTGGTTGAGATTTGGACTGCAATGAAGGAAAGCTATCGTACTGCCACACTAGGTCTCTCACTCTGGCAATTTATAGTGGCGGAATCCTGAGGGTGATGAGTTTTCATGAGAACTTATTTGTAATAAACAAATAAATAAAATTGCTAATTGAGGTGGAATGTGGAGAACTGCCTTTAAGATCAGACAAAGGAGAAATGGAGAAAGTGACAGATTTCCCCATCCCTATCATGGGGTAGAAAGTGGATAGTATCTGTAATATTCATCTTCCACTTGTTACCAAAAGAGATTTATTCTCCCAATACTGAGAAGAGCTCTTACTTGGATTCCCTGCCCCACCCCAGTTCATGTTTCATTCAGCAAAGAAAGAATATAGCTAAACAATAATAAGAACACATTTCCTCACAAGGACATACTATAGAAGCTACTAGGTATGGCTGCCCCCCCTAATGTTCTAAGCTATAATTGGCTCACACATAAAGGTTGTTCGGAACATTTTCTTTTCAGTCTTCTAATTCCGAGGCCAAGAGTTTAAACAGATGGCTTGTTTTCCAATTTATCTGTGTAGATTTGTAGCCTGCATGATCCTTTGGACTCAAAATGGGTAAAAACATTTAGCATGCACTGTAATATAGAATGTAATAAAATTAACAAAGGGGGGGGGGCTAAACAGGGATGTCTGGCACCAAACACTATTTTTAAAAAGGCAGAGATGAGAGGATTTTTCAAAGGGAAGAGGTGTTCAACTATTCACCCCTAGTTAATGTGCAGCCGTCCCAGTTGAGCTGGGCACAATTCTGCTCTCAAAAGGCCGACTTGAAAAGAAGGCACTCTCTGTTCTACTTGACAGTTTACCCAAACCGAAAAAAGAAAAGAAAAACAGCAGGAGTTGGTGGCAGAGAGGTCCCTCAACTCAACTGGGCAATAACTGGTGCACATAATATATTTTCTCATCAGGAATTATAAGAATTAGCTACAAGCTCTGTGATCCCTGGCAGAAAATTGCAGATCACTTGCCACTAGACAGCTAGTGGATTGTCACTGGCCGCACATGATGCACAGAACATCATTCCTTGTTGAAGATTGTAGGGACCCATGATACTCGATGGGGAAAAGATGCTCTGCACATCAATTACCATCAAGGAGAGGTTCTGCACTCCCTCACATGTGGAGAAGGAGCACCTCACCTTCATATAGGAGCTCTGCTGGAGTGGGTGATTTATGGCAGAACTATGGTGGAAAAGAAAATGACTATAAGGGGCTATTTAATATAGTGTTGTGAATTTGGCAAAGGGGAAAGTAGACTGTATGATACCCTGGATCCAGCACGTGTTAAAATATGTCAGGCTAGCTTCCTGATGAGGAGATTACCTGGGTGCCGGGTCATTAAGGGAAACAAAGAAAAAGGGCTCGGAGTGAGATAGCAAATGGGTGGGAGCCCCTTCCCTCAACTGATGGATAGTTATACAGACAAAGTCAAAGCTGAAAGTTGAAAGTTGCAGTGACGTGAGCTGGAAGAAAAGCAGCAAGCTGGAGAAAGAGTCAGAGAGCAATGTTTGATTTCTGTTTGAATCCGAGGCTGTGGCTCTGGGAGAAACAAGAACTATGAGCCCCTCCATCACAGGCTCAGATTGTAGATATGTGTAAAGAAACCATATATCATAAAGACACCACAGTCTCTGCTGTCTCTCATTCCAAAGTTGGAGATATACCCCCCTCTCTGTGTGTGTATTTCCATCTGTTTTACTATGCTGAGCTTTAAGAAATCACCAAAATATAAAATGTTTAAATGAAGGAAACATATAAGGTGGCATCCAATGAAGTAGATGTTCACACACATAAACTGTGAAACCACACATCTGATAAAATCATGCATTGCATATAGATTTCTGGGGTGTAGTATGCTCATGAATGAACTGAAACAAACAAATAAGCCAAGCAAATGCTAGACAATTGTTATATTCAAAATAGAACTCTACTAGTTAATGAGACACCTTAGTTTTCAAAATTCATCTGTCCATTATGAGCACAATTTTTTTTTTTCAAACTATCCACAGTATACAAAAGAATTAAAAAGCTGGGGAGAATATTGTTTCAATATTGTTGTTGGACAGAATTCTTGAGTAATTCCCAGCTTTAAACCTCTCTCAATGACTGCTCCTGTAACTTTGACCACTTCAGAGCTATAGTGCTATATTACTTATTTAACATTTTTTAAATAAAAGGGCAAGATAATATCCTACAGGAATCAGGAAGATGATTTTGATTAGTGTCTTGAAAGCAAACACTCCACACCCTTGCTTTGTGTTTTTTGTATTGTTTTATAATACATTGGCTACCAGCACTTTCTTTGTCACCCTTCTGCCATTTAACCATAAGGATTTATATCCTTCCTGAGACTTTTGCCTCTTGCAGAGAGATTTTCGGCTTCTGTGCAGACATGTTGATAGAAAATCGAGGGGTGGGGTGGAAAAGCCCAACAAATCATTTTGAGACGAGAAATAAATTGCGTGAGGCGTAAAAATGTCCTTGGAACAGGAAAAGTTGTGATCACCTTAGGAAGTTCCCCGTTTTCATAGGAGAGCTTGAAAATGATAGCAAACCATTTTGCTTATACATGAACTTTCCCCAAATTGCTTGAAATTGTCAGCAGAAATGAGAAGTATGAACTGAAAAATGAATGAGACTTGACAGGTCTATGAATATCATTCTTATGAGCTTATTGATGCTGGGTTGGATATATCTCTTGTCATCTATTGAGATGATATACAACAATAATTTAAGGCTCTGGTAACATTATATATTATATTTACCTATAAAGTTTTTTTTTTTTAAAAAAAAAAAAACCCTGTTCATATTATACATCCTATTCCCTCTTCCTCTTTTTATTGCCTTTATTTTAAACTTTATTTCAAAATAAACTTACATGAAGGGGTGTTTTGTTTTATTTTAGGAACAGAAGCAATGTTTGGATTGCAGTAAAAAACAACAACAGTTTATCTATTTTATTTATTAAATGTGTATCCCATCCTGCCTCCCAAATGAGCCAGGGATGTCAAACATCAATATGTCAAAACAATATAATTTAAACAGGAATGTCTTTAAATTTCTCCTAAAACTCAATAATGGGGAAGGCAGACGCCAGGGAGGACATTCCATCTTCTCAGCCTTCCTGGTTCTAAAAAAAAAAAAAACCAGTGATAGAGTTTGAGTCATCAGCATATCGATGGCAGTTTCCCAAAGCCCTGTATGGCAACTCCCCAAAGTTATACACCATGAATAGCATAGGAGACAGAATGGACCCTTGTGGGACTCTACAACTCAGAAGCCAAAGGGCACTGCAACACTCTTCCAGTACTACAGTGGTACCTCAGGTTAAGAACTTAATTTGTCCCAGAGGTCTGTTCTTAACCTGAAACTGTTCTTAACCGGAAGCACCACTTTAGCTAATGGGACTTCCTGCTGCCACCGTGCCGACGGAGCACGATTTCTGTTCTCATCCTTAAGCAAAGTTCTTAACCTGAGGTACTGTTTCTGGGTTAGCGGAGTTTGTAACCTGAAGTGTTTGTAACCCAAGGTACCACTGTACGTCTGGTGATATCCCTTGCAGGTAGGAGTGTAGCCACTGTAATATTACTCTGAGTTGTTCCAGAAGGACACTGTGGCCAATGGTGTCAAAAGCCGCTGAGAGACTGAGGAAAACCAACAGGATGACACTCCCTCTGTCTCTCTCCTGACAGAAGTCATCAATCAGGGCAACCTGCAAGGTTATTTCAGTGCCAAAACTGGGCCTGAAGCCAGATTGAAATGGGTCTAGATAACCTGGTTCTTTGGGGCATATCTGCAACTTGCTGACATCACCCTCTCAATCACCTTGCCTAATGTTGACAAAACCCCAAAATGTATGAATGCATTTGCATTATATATACCATACATATGGTAGGATAAAACAAAGGCTCTTATATCACTCAAGGTCTTGACTGCATTTCTTTAATATGAAGTTGTAACACCCTGAAACTCTGGTGAAATAGTATGTTATGTTATGTCACCTATTGAAATTAATGGGCAGGACTAATTTATGTTCATTAATTTTAATGGATCTACTCTGATTTCGGTGAACTTTGGAGGCAACCCAAAGGTAGACCTTGGCATTGTAGTGTCTAGTTTTGGTCTGCCTCCCACATAATATTCAACAACAACAACAACAAGAACAACAACAACAACAACAAACATTTTTTTATTTATATCATGCCCTCCCCAGCCATAACCGGGCTCAGGGCGGCTAACATCAAAATATAAATACATTAAAACATAAAATTCAGCAATTGACTGAAATACAGCTGAAAATTGGATTAAAATCAAATAAAATCAGAAGGCAACTGGCAAATTATGACTATAGGGGTTGGGAACCTTAGGTACTTACCAGGCTCAGCTATTTATATGAGCCAGTGAGAGAAGTTATCTTCATTTCTTATTTTTCCGGTAAGTTTCGCCATTTCTCTGCTTGCATTCTTAAAAGTGCTCTTTAAATTTGCTGGGTGAGTTATTTTCTTCCAAAATTCTCCTTATCAGAATTCCTTATGGATGTTGGAATTCTGATTTTTTTTTTTGGTCCTATTATTTTACATAAACATTTGGAGTTCCTCAATGCTATGCTCTATTTACAGATATTGTACAGTGAAGCTGTGACTTGCAGTTCGTTCAGAGTACAAACCTATACATATCTGCTCAGAAGTAATGGAATGCAATGCCAGTGAACTGAAGGAAAGCTGCAGCAAACTGTTCAGCCTGCAACTCCAGAGTTACATTTAGAAGTTATCCTAGTTTAACTGGAATTTCAGCAGAGTATACAGAGGGCAGGGCAAACTAATACTGCAATAAAATAATGGAAGAAAGGAAATTGTCTCATCCCTAAACATTCTCCAGTGTACAATTAAAAGCAACCAGAAACGTAACTTATTAGCTGGTACAAAAGCAAGCTTTGAGTATTACTCTCTGTTGCTGCCATGTCTGTGTCTAATGGGTACTTTGCAAACTATTCAGAAATACATTTTAGAACCTTGTACCTTCTCAGTGAAATAAATCGGACTGCGATCAAACCAGGCTGTTGAATTTCCTGCAAGATAATATTTATCCTAATTTATTGCCTAATACTTAATTGAATAAAGCACAAGCACATGTTTATTATCATAAATTACAGAAACATCTGTTTTGAGATGGGTGACCTTGTAGGATGTTTCCTTTCCGGCTTTGACTGATAACTAAGGCATGTTTTTTTTAAGACAGCAAGGACAAACAAAGTACATGGGAAGGTGTTCACGAAGGCAATGCAATTTATAAGCATAATGCCGTATGAGTGATGTGAACTAAATGGCAATGAACACAGGGTAATATCTACTTATGGGGCACGTTTAATACTATCACTTTGCAGGCTATTGCCTTGCTTTACAAGCAATGTGATTGGAAGGCTGCTGATTCTGGAACTGAGGGGTTCATGGTTGGCTATTCCCCCCCCCCCCAAAAAAAAAGATTGTTCAGTGTGTTCACAGGTAGAAATTCCAGGCCCAGATGTAGCAAGATGGAAAACTTTGAGATGGGGAGAGAATTGAGTTTTTGCCTTCCTCAAAGCAAATGTCTGTTAGATATGCATTCTTTGTGATTTATCCTTCAGGACCTTTATTAATTCTTTGTCACAACTTGCTGTAACCTTATGACTGGCACTGGAGCATTGGGCTGGATCCTGAGTCAAGAAGGAGAGTGAGCAGAGCTCCTGCTGTCTCACATATGGAAAGGGCTCCTAAGAGACCTTTTAGACTGGGCGGCTTACACCAGGATTTTAAAAAAAAGCACAATAAAAGATCAAACATGGAAAACTTCCCTAAACAGGACTGCCTTCAGATGTCTTCTAAAAGTCAGATAGTTGTTTATTTCCTTGACATCTGGTGGGAGGGCATTCCACCAGGTGGGTGCCACTGCCAAGAAGGCCCTCTGCCTGATTCCCTGTAACCTCACTTCTCTGTAACTGAACAGCCAGAAGGCCCTCGGAGCTGGACCTCAGTGTCCGGGCAGACATCGTGGCCTTAAACCTTTTGACTTGACCAAATCAATGGGCCAAGAAACTCCAACAGCACTTGAGTGTCCAAAACAGGTTCCTTGCCTATCTTCCACGCCTTGCCACTGTGCCGCTGCAGACAGACAGGCAAGTTGTGGCCTTTTTCTCTACACCAATACTTCAGCTCCTCATTTCAGCTTTACTCCTGCCTGAGGTCCAATAAAATACGTTTAGATGGGTTACTGCGTATTCACAAATAGGATGTGAGCATTGCTGAAGGAATTAACTAACAGAGCAAAAGGGAACTGAAGAGTTAAATAAATCAGTTTGAATGCATCTCATAATGAGACACAAACACAAGGAAATGGTTGCTGGCATATTTCTGTCTCAAGAGTGAATGGAGTGCACCTCATGGGTTGAAGTCAAACTGCTGTTGTGTATGACACACACACACACACACACACACACACACACACACACACACACACACACCATCTTGCTGATGTGGTCCAAAGAAAAGCAGAGCAATACGTTTTGCAGCAGCTTGGCTGCAGGACTTGCCAGAAGGAGATGTGCAAGGTGCTATCCAACTGTCTGGTTCCGCTCCAGATTTGTGTAGGGTTTACTCCTTAGCCTTTTCTTCTCCTGAAGATATCCTGTATCTGCAGCAGAGGTTTAGCACCAGGCTGATGAGCTGCATCTTCCCCTACCAGGAAATAAGTAGTAGTTCGAAGCTATAAGTAAGAAAAATTTAGTTAAACTACAGGAAGAATGCCTTTCTAAAAGCAGCTCTGCACTGAACTAAGCAGTTTTTAGAAGAGTGTGGAATAGCCTGATTGAATATAGTTAAATAAGGCTGGTTATTCATCTGCCAGGGATGGGTGATGGAATACAAAATCTGTTGTGTTGCTTTCAGAACTGCAGTTGCGTGCTAAGACCTTTAAACCTCCCCCTTAAATAAATTCAGACAAGACCCATATTTTGGTTTGGTTTTTGGCAGAATTTAGGCCACAACTTTATTTATTAATTTTTTTGATTACAGCAAATAAGTGGTAGCATAGGCTCTGGTTTGACTAGCTCCCTGCACCAGCATAGGTCAGCCTAGGGTGAACACCTGGAATGGCGGAAAGCCGGGAGCAGGCTATGTCCGCAACCCAGATGTCCCCCTAGACTCAGGCATGGGCACAACCCCCTCACAGGGTTGACCAAACCATTGAGTCCCTGGATTCCTTTAACGGAATGCACTTCACATAGGGATGGCGAGAGGGTTCCCCATCCCTATCACCTGAACCAGAGCCTATCCACAACCTTACAAGTTGTGACAATTTGGTATGTGGCGGGCGAAACCCAAATGGCACCAGCCAATTAGCCAAGTGGGGAAAATTCCTGCCGTGCCCATGTCCCAACGACAGACGACACACGATGGCATAGCAAGGTCAGGTGCACAAGCCCCAAAAGTAGGGAGAGGTGGGCAGCTGTTCTGATGCACGCACCAAAGGAGGGTGCTCTGGGTCATGTGCATGAGAATATATAGGTCCCTTGATACGTTTATCCTGCATCCCATTGGCCCGAATGAACCCTGCATCAAGGGACCTACCAATTGGTTGTTGTGGCTATCCAATCTTACCCACCCACAACACAGGGTTTGGTTGCCAGGTCTCACTGCAACGCGTGCCCTCTTTAAGGGAGGACCCGATTTCTAACATTATGAACCCTAATGGATTTCAAAAACAACAACAAACCACCCAGCAGTTTAGAACCAGGCATCTTAAATCCCAGTAACTTAGTTTGTCCCTGAGATCCTCAAACTTTGTAGAACTTGCATCTGCTTTCCTCTTTTTTTCCTTTAGAGAAGAAAAGGAAAAAGAAAAAAAACTTTCCCCAAACTCCCAAGCTACTTTTGCTTTCAAAACACGGAGTACCTTGATGTCTCCAGTGGTCAAGGCAAACAGCTAGAGGATGACTCCCCACACAGTAAGCGGCAATAAACAAGTTTTGATCATTTAATGCTTGCTCTGACACACAGTCCCTGTCTTTTTGAAGCTGTATAGAAAGAGAAAGTTTTGAAAATGATGTGACGTTTGTGCAAACATCAAATAGGCTCATAAATATATGTAAGAGTACAGTCTGTGTAGCTAATGCTGGTGGTGTTAGGTTTACATGAGGTGTCACAGTTGTGTGTGTGTGTGTGTGTGTGTGTGTGTGTGCAGCAATTTCAGAAATATTTCCCCCCTTATGGCAAGGACAATGCATGCTGTCAGAGGACTTGAAGTCCAAGGTTTCATGCCCAAACGCCGTTGACAGTTGCATTGGAGAATAAGAACAAAGGAATCTATAGACAGCAAGAAGAAAGGAAGGTCTTTGAAAACAAGATGTTGCCATGGAACTAAAGCATCTATGTGTTTATTTCCCCCTGGAAGATGCTTACTTACAAATATAAGGAAGGCAAAGCAACAAGGCTAATCTTCCAAACAATTTGTATCATGACTCCTGAGCGCACAACACAGGGACCAAAGAGGAAGCAGCAAACGCACGATCAGATGGCATAGATGCCAATCAGTCTCCACGTGGTAACATGAACAGATTGCACATTCTGACATGGAACCAGAGTTATTCTTCCCTCCACATCCCCTGCCATCCATGTGTGGAAATCTGCTCTATTTAGCCTGTAGGTGGTGATGGATATTGTTAGTTTTCTGCACAGAGGGGCATTGAGCAGTGTATGTATGGGGGTTGCAGGGGTAGCAGGCCGCATAAACAATTCCTCAAAGCCTCCTGGCTGTTTCCACGATTCAGAGCCAGGGGATGTGTGCTTCTTGCTGGCCAGTGCTGTCTATCTGGCTCATCTAGTCAACATTTCTCAACGTGTCACAGACGGAGTCATTAAGAGAGGCTTCTGTCACGATCTAGCTGGCTCCTAGGCTTAATCAGCAACAAGTACAGTAGATGTCGTCAGTTTTACAAGCAGATTTATCAAACACAGTGATTGCACTCAGAGCAGCTCCCATGGCTACTGCCTCTTTCAAGACGTTGAGGCATCTGGGCTCCGATATCGGCGCCAACAGGATGCACGCCAGAACCCCGCCTTCCGCTTCCTTGACTGACACCTTTCCCTGACCCTCATTAACCTACAAGTATGGGGAGATTCTGGCTGGCCTCTTTCTTCTTCCTCTGACAAACCATCCCTCCCCTGTGTTGTTGTGTAGAGACTGCTTATCAATGACTTGGCCTCTCTCAAGCCCCCTCTCACCTTCCTGAGAATTTATCTCCTCTTCTCCTACTGAGGAGAAGGGGGGCTGCAGGTGACTGTCTTCAAATGGCTGAGAAGGAAGCAAAACTACTCCTTCCTCCTCTGACTCTCTGCCCCCCCCCATCATCACTCTGGGGAGCCCTGTCCCTGACATCTTCTGACCATGATCAGCGTCATTCAGGCCAGGCTGCACATTCCAGCACACATCATGCTCCTGCATGCACTTCTCTGCTCATATCATGCACATTGGTGGCATCATTGCTGCAATGCAACATTTGTTCAAGTAGGCAGGTGTTTCTGTATGTGGGCAGCATCTCGATTTTTTGTCTGAGATGGCAAAGTTTATTGGACCACTCCTGGATAGGAAGAATGTGATCCTTAAGAGGTGGGTTTTCTCTGCCCTGGAATATCTCTACTACCCACTTACTTCCATACCCATTAATGAAATTACTTCAAGTTTTCACCTTTCCCATTGTGAGCTTTAGTATTCACTTTCGTGATCCTTGTGATTCTTCAGCTTGTCACTTTCTTTGTTCTTTGACAACACCTTTGGATTCTCAGATTCAATCCAATCATGAAACTCGCTGTTCTGGTCATCCACAATCCTACCAGAATGAAGGGTGTTGTGACAACACTTGAAATAGGAAATATTGCAGTGTTTGGTGCTACTCAGTTTAGGAACAAGGCAATGGGGAACATATCTGAGGTGTACACGAGTGGTTCCCAATTGGTGGTCCATTACCCTGCAGTATGCAATTATGCATGTATTTCCCCCCCCCCAAAAAAATATATGTTTTAATGTATTTTAAACTAAAAAAAGTTTTTACCTGTGTTTTGGTACATTTTTGAGCTGAGGATTGTTATCACAAAATTTGAGGAATTGCAAAAACTGAAAGATAATTGCATTGCAATTCCTGAGTTACCCTTGAAGTGAAAAATCTGTTTGGTTCACTTAAAACTACAGAACAAATGAATTCCTAGAACATCCCAAGTGTGGTGGTATATATCATGAAAATGCATTCCTCTAGATCAGTAACTGCCCTCTTCTATCCATTGCATTCCAGAAGGATTGGAGGCAGGTTTCCTTTAACCATTTGGGGGGTGGCGGCAGATAATTATGGATTATTTTTACTTATTATGGGCAACGTCTCATTTAGGCAAAATCCTTAGAAAGAGTGTTTGATGCCACTGGGCTATATTTTATTTCCTGGCAGGGATGTTAGCAATAACACTTTTTAACAAGGCGAGGAGAGTCTGCGCTATCATCTTCTGATCCCATGCAGTTGCTGTGCCAGCATATTTGAAGGCAATGAGGTGTTAAGCTCTCCTCAGGGTTGAGATACACCAATATGGACAGACTACAGCTAAATGCTAAAGAGCACCACTAGCCTACAGAGAAGTGCAATGTGCAGATTCAGCACTGAATTGCTAGGCATTATATGCTTTCTTTGATCATTTCATCCCACATTCCATAAAATATTGTTGTTTAGTTTCATCAGCTTGTTCAGGCTGATTAACATGGGCTATTCTCCAGGTCTTGTGTGTAACTTGATTTCCACAACCCAGATTTGCTCAGGGGAGGCAAGAAAACAAAAGCACTTCTCATTTATCTTGGAAAACACTTTTTAATTGCTTAAGAAGCTGCTGGACCTGTGGGTGGATGATTGCAGAAGTATTTTGTTCTACCTGCCAGAGAATCATTAGGAAACACTTGCTGAGTCACCCCCTCACTAGCCTGGCATGCTGTCGAACACTTAAAATAGTTCTTGGATGTCTTGCGGAGGCTGCAGAGTTTGTGAGAAGTTGGCTAGACTATTTTCTTTCTTTCTTTAATGTGACCGTTAAGTGCAAAGAATATTTTTTTTAAAAAAACAATAAGAGTCCATTGTATGCCTCTTTGGCAGGCATAACAAAGCTGTCACAAAATGATCCACCCACTAATTTGGCTGGAATCACTGCCACAGTGCCTTGTTATGCTAGCCCAGCAGGCAAAGCAGATTGCTTCAGCAATCATCCACCCACTAACCTCTTGAGGAATTAAAACACACACGCGCATGCACACAAACAACCCTGAATCATTACACAAATGTATCCAGATACATCAGACCCAAATACAAATACTAGCTCCAGGACACAGCCCTGCCATTCAGTATTACAGGCAAATTTCATATACCCTGAATTATGCAGCCCAATCACCCCCTGTATAAATACTAAATGATCAATGAAGGCTCAGCAGAGGCTGTGGCTTAGGTCAGTATACCCTCCAACATTCATTCATTCATTCATTCATTCATTCATTCATTCATACCCTGCCCATCTAACTGGGTTGCCCCATCTACTCTGGGTGGCTACCAACATATATAAAAACATAATAAAGCATTAAACATTAAAAACTTCCCTATACAGGGGCTGGTTTCAGATGTCATCTAAAGGTTGGCTCGGGGGGGGGGGGGGTGTCACCTAACATTTCTCTGCTGAAAATAGGGAAGTCCTACCATACCCTTCAACATTTTTCCAATGGAAACAGGGACATTGTTCAGAAATTTGGGATATTCCAGGATCAAATCAGAAACTGGGACGGCTTCTGTAAATCTAGGAATGTCCCTGGGAAATAGGGACACTTGGAGGGTCTGGGTCAGTTGTTGTTGATAAGACGGCTTCTGGCTTTTGTCTTCTTTGATTTTTTAAGAATAACAATTATCACAGAGTGGGGCCATGGCCCAGATAATTGGCCACCACTATGACAGAAATCATACCAATGTAACACTAGTTGATAGCATATGCTCTCCCAGCAGGAATACCAAAGTAAGAGCAACAGAAAAGGCTAAACATAAAAAACAGTGATGATCACTAATAAAAAAGTCCCAGAAGCACTGTTGTCACTCATCAACCGTCACATTGCTCCTCACAACAAATTGGGGTCTGCAAGCCATATGAAGCCTTAGGCACCAGTCCTAGAGCAAAATGCAACTGGATGAGTAGATTTGGATCCAGTAGATCTCTAGCTGAGTCACAAGGTTCCCAGAGCAGCCAGGCTATGCTGGCTTAACTCTTTCATCCTCAGCTCAGTCAACGAGACATCAGGTTCTTTGAGAGGTAGTTTTATACCTGGGGGGAGGGGTCAACACATAGAAGGACCTCTCTTTTACAGTTCTAGGTAGTCAACACATCAGGAGAGTATCCAGAACAGATGTTAAGATGCTGAACTTATTTAATGCAACCTGCTTAAGTTGTGTGCTCACCTTTCTGTTAGATAGGCTCTTCACAATGGTGGCTTCTGCCCTAGGGAGTTCCTTTCTAAGCTGGCTCCTTCACTTCTGGATTTTAAGGAAGTTTTAAAAACCTATCCATGTCACATGGCTTTTACTTGTACAGGCTTGTAAAGGCTGCAGCTTATGGAAGGGCCATAGCTCAATGGAAGAGCACCTACATTGGAAGCAGAAAGTCCCAGGTTCAATCCCCAACATCTCCAGGTAGTTTGGGGAAGGATCCCATCTGAAACCCTGGAAGGCTGCTGCCAGTTAGAGTTGACAGTGCTAAGCTACATGGACCAATAGTCTGACTCTGTATAAGGCAGCTTCCTATGTTCCTGTTCCTCTGGATTTTGGTGATGCTTATTTTATTTTATTGGAGACTTTTAAACTGATTCTTCTATTGAGGTATGAATTGTATTGAAAGGCAGCTTTGAAATGTTTGAAATAACAATAATTATGATGGATCTAAAAACATGGTTTTTCTTCTATGAAATGTATTATTGTGGATCTTTTTTGGGGGGAAATATGTTTCCCGCTTTCCTTATTAGCTTTGTCTCATTGACCCTGAAGCTATGAAAAATTTAGGCAAACTGCCAACATTAGGATACATGCTGTTAGCATCTTCCTTCCTACAGAAACCATTTATATAATTAAACCACACCAAGAATAAATGCTTAAATAATGCTACAAAAATGACTCCTTTTATTTTATTGGCTCAATTATGTTTAAAAGCATCTTCTCTCTCCACCTCCCCCCCCCCTTTTTAGGTCTGTTTAATGCCATATACTGATTGGTGGAAAATGATAATTTAGCTTGTAATTTGGAGTCATATATGTATGATATACTTATGTATATTTTGAATATTGGGGAGAAATGGATTGGGGGGGGACGTATGTATAGTCCTTCCTGACCTGATCTGGACAGGTGTTTCTATGTTATTAGCCCTGCTCCCAAATAGCATCACTTGCCACTAGTCAGGGACTTTGATGGTGTCTCTGAAGCTACTTACAAGTTTGCCGTCTTCTCTGCTTCTACAGTCCTGGGGGAGATGGAGGAAGCTGTAGCCCTGGGGTTGTGATATCCGAATCCATTGGCTCTTTGGGAACACTGGTAGTGTGGAGATCTGCTGGAGGGTGCTTGCTTCTCCCCTTTTTCCTCCTCTAAGGACACCTCAGGTTCAAGGTCCTGGAAACAGAGCTGAATGTTGTGAGAACTTAAGAGAGCCAGTGTGGTGTAGTGGCTAGCGTCTGGGACTAGGATCTGGGAGACTGGGGTTCAAATCCCCACTCAGTCATGAAGCTCACTGTGTGAGCTTGGGCCAGTCATTGCCTCTCAGCCTAACCTATCTCACAGGGCTGTTGTGGGGATTAAATGAGGAGAGGAGAATCATGGATACATGGATCATGAACTCCTTAGAGAAAACAATGGCATATAAATGCAATGAATGAATGAATGAAAACACGACAATAGGTTTTGAGTGACTCATTTTTTCTCTTTAAAACTTCTCATTTCTATATACCTCCTTGCATCAAAGTTCAGAGTATTGCTGTGAGATTGGGGTTTGGACAAGAGAGGATCAATGCACCAGGCACAATATGGCACATCCTTAGTTAGGGAAACAACAGGTGATATTTCTCCATATGAACTAAATAGTCAGCCAGTTACTTCTTAGTCACCATTAGGATGCTTTGGAAAGCCTCAGCCATGGGTACTTGATCAGATCCTGCCATGCACTTTGTTTGGTGCTGCTTCCTCCCTCATTTGTTGGCAATTTTTGACTACATACTGAAGACGAAGTTTCGAGGAACATTTCACCCTCAGAGTGCTGAGGTAGGAGGGGTCTCATCTCATGTCGTGGAGAATAATCATAATCTCATCTGATTGGTCTATGCAAACTTTTGAATCAAGAAAGCAGATTTTTTTTAAAAAAATAACAGCTGCCAAGTGTATAAATCTCTCAGGTCACTTCCCCCCGATTCCTTCTTTTCAATAATAGTTCTGCAGAGAGTCACATATCTAGGCACATCTATACTAAGCACTCCTAGCATCTTATTTCTATTCAAATTTCTCTATTATTTTTATTAAAGGATTAAATATCATGCCTTCTAGTCCATCCTTTGCAAACAGCAGTAACGTGTCAAAAGCGGTTGTTCCGAATAAGTTCCAACACTGCTTTTGGGTCCAGGAGGAAAATCCTATCTATTTTATTCTGAGGATGGATTGCACTACATTATTCGAATAGGTGTGAGTTGTTCTGTAAATGGATAATTATGAGAGAGTACATCCAGTTGTGATTGCAAATGGCAGGAGTGGCAGCGGGGAGCAAGGGATATTAGTTTTCTGAGATTGGAAGACAGCTGTGCATTTTTTTGGGGGGGGGGGAAATGGGTATTAATAACAAAGGATTTCTCTTCCGTGTAGGAGAGCCACAGGAAAGGATAAGGCAAGGAAGGTCATTGTGACATTGATAGGCATTAGAAATTGACATCTGTTCATATTTGGCATAACACGGTGCTGTGATTAAATTAACATTTCTTGCTAAAAAAGAGAGAAGGAAAAACCACCACTTGAAATACAAATTGTTTGCAGTGATTTCACCTGCTATAGAAATTCTAGGCCACAGCTGGTTTTCTCCCCTCAAACAGAATATGCTAAGTGATAATGAAATGTTTCTAAACTGTGTGTGTGTGTGCGTGTGCGCATGCATGCACACACACACACACATGAGAAACATTAATTATTGGTTCTTCCCTAATTGAAATTCTTTGGTTCTTGCTGAAGTCTATTTAGGGAATAAGAAGAAGTAATGATGTACTTGCCTATTTAACCCAATGTATACTTCATGCCTTCATTCCTGCTATATTGTGGGGTGGCAGAATGGACCATCCCAGTCATATGATTTATTTATTTATTTATTCATCCATGATGGGATGTCCCTGTGCAGATATTCATTTGGACACATGCACACCCAGCATTATGAGGAGGCATGATAACATGTCATGATAACAACCATCGATCCACTGAATGTGTGCACTGAGATCCTGATTTCTTTTGGAACCAAGAAAGCAAATCACACCCATGCTTCCATCCCCAAATGTTTTAAAAAGGGCTTAGAAGTCTTGCTCAAGGGCAATAAAATGATTCCACTAAGGGGCATGCATATTTGTACCTTATAACTGAATGCTTCCCCCACATAGAGGAATTGCAATCCTTCGTAGGAATCTTGCCAATTTCTCTTATTGGCTTAAACTGTGATTAATACAGACTGTCTTTGCTGAAGGATAATTCTCGAATTGGCAAAACATACCCATCGTTCCATCGGTGACTTTTTTACATTCAACTTTTGATAACTGCCATACAGTAATCTGATCAAAAAATTTATGAAGCTTATTCATATCCCTGCATCCCTCCCCACTCCTGCCCAAACCTTCCATTCTAAATCACCATTTCACACTATCCTTTCTCCCCATCCACCCTTCTCCAGTTCTTTTTGTTTATTAGATTTATTCCTCTTGGTCCTCTGTTCCATTATAGATCTTGGATCTGGAACCTCAGAATATGAGACTGGATGTAGTCTAGAGATGAATCCCATGTTCTTGTTGCCACATGTAGCACTGGGTCAAGCTCTTCATGCCTTATTTCACCTCACCACTTCCCTCCCCGTCATTAGAAGTGATCTACTGTTTTTTTAGGAAGCCAGGAGAGCAACAATACAACAATTGTGGGGTCCCACTTGTGACTGCCCACCAGAGGATTGGACTACAACATCTGTGCATGAAAACCACTTTCTTCTTATGGGACCCCACAATCTGCCTTTGAAACTACTGCGTGAAGGACTGCTTGTCTAAATAGAAACGTTCCACCAAACTCATTAGTATGGCAGTGGGGAACTTGGTGATAGCAGAGATGGACAAATCTGTCAATTTTGATTTCTCATCCTAAATTCAGTTCACCGCATCAGTTTACTTTTTGAAAAATTCTCACGAAAATTCAGCAGTGTTTTATTGTATGGTTTTTCCTAATATACACATTGCGTGACCAGGTGGTGACAGCCCCAGCCCCCGGGGATCATAAGGAAGGAATAAAGACTCTGACAACGTGTTATGGAATTAAAATTAGGCCACAACTTTATTAAACTTCCAAATGTAGGAAGACCTTGGCTTAGGCCTTGGGCATGTATTCCTCCCAGCCCACCAGCCGGGGGGAACCGGGGCTCACCGGGGTAAATGGGATATGGGGGTGCTCTCCAAGACGTAAGTGTAGCAGGCAGCCCAGCCCATATCCCCCCCACAGGGTAGTTCACTGATGACCTTTCAGTGTATGGCCAGTGCCACCCATATATATAACCCCTTTAAGAGGGGGACCCTGGAATCGCCACCACAGGGGGGTGAGTCACCACTTCACGCCCCCCCCCCTATAGGGAAGAAAAGAGTAAAGGATTCCACCCAAGGTCATAACCACCAAAGTTGTGACGAATTGCTACGGGGAAGACAAAACCTGCCGATGCAGGGAAATTTCTTCCCGGTCCTTCAACAGCAACCTGTCAAAGACCGCAGCAGCGCCCGCTAAACAGGAAGAAAAAGTTAACCTGCAAACAAGAAACATTAAACAAAGGGAGGGTAGGGAGAGTGAATCTCTAGAGCCGATTGCCTGGCTATCATCGGCTCCACCCTCTATTTATAAATGGGGCTGGCGCCACCTCCCAGGATGAAACTTGATTACTGAGACTGGGTGTGAACCTCTAGAAATTAACACTGAGAGGCAAGCCAGCCCCTGTTTGCCAGTAAGCTCCCTGGGAACTGTAGCACCACGGGCGATCCCGCAAAGGGCACCCACAATGTAAAGTGTGAGTGCTCATTTTTGCACACACATCTCCCATATTTGGATGCTATTTTCCCTAATGTGTGCATCTTTATATATTCATATATAATATATTCATTCTTGTACACACCAATATATTCATTCTTGTACACACCTTTGGTTGGAGAACTTCAGCACAAAATCTGGAGAAGTGTGAATTTCAAAGAAGAACTGTATTTTGGTTTGCCTCTTGTTTCAGGAATAAGTGTGGGTTAGGTGTGTGAGCCAGAATGAATTTCCTGTTCTGAGCATATGCAGGCTCTCACTCCTCAAAATTAATCACTAGGACACCATTTGTAACTGAAAAGTTATTTACAAAATAATATATTGGTGTACCTCACTGCCATCCAAAACAACATCTGGAAAGAAATATGCTTTTGAGTTCTGTTGTAATGCCTGCCTTTTTTCTTTTTTTCCATTAAAAGACACAAAAAACCATGTTTGGGAAATATTTCTCAGGAACATCTTTAAGTGATCCACCTATATTTTTGTTTACAAGCGAATTTCCCTTTTACTGAAGTTAAATGAGAATTTGCTGACAAATAGCCACCCAAACTATTTGTAAGGCACAGAAGAAAATGGCCAGGCTCTCTGAGGTATGTGCTAATCCAAACTGATAGCACCATCTGAAAGAGAACTAAGCTGACACAGCCATTATTAGCTAAGGGACTAGATAGGTCAGTGTAATGACATGCTGGCTCTGACAGTGAGGAGAAAATAAGCAGAGAGCTCTTCCAAATGTGCTATAATCATCAATCTGAGGTGCAAAAAAACGAAGGGAAAAGTGACAAGGATTGCAAACATTGGTTATTTCCATTGCCCATGTGGCCATGTTGTCAAGAAAAACTTGGCATTTGCCTCATTTGAAAACAGAAGAGGCTACAATTGTACATTATTGGAAACCACCTGGATAGACTCTGCAGAGTATCAAATAGTCCACCAGGTTGCATTAATTCTCTCCATCCAATCCAGAATCTTCAAGCATCATAAGAGCTGATAAACATTCTGGGTATCTGGAATGATGAGGACACCATAAGCTCTTCATTATGAGTTTTGGGCCATAGTGCTATACAGAATTACCTGGGAGTGAGTCCTATTGAGCTTAATTGGGCTTACCTCTGAGTAGGCAAGTATGGGATCATACTGTAGGACTTTCACATGCAAATGGAACCATTCATGGATGTAAGTATTGTTCCTACTTGAATTACTAGTCTAGGTGATGTATTAACCAGGGCACAAAACTTTAGACGGAGCTTTGCTGGCTTAACAAAATATGATTTTCATTTGTTATCCAGAGAAGCAGCCCAAAAGGCAGTAGTAGCCTCTTTTGCTGCCATGTCCCACAAAAAACAAAAACAAAAAATAAATGTGTTTCGTCTCAAGAAATCTTGCTGGATGGGGGAAGGCATGGAAATGTTCTCTGAATTGATTATCACTTTCCAAAGCTGCTGCTTCCTAGTCATTGCGTGCCATCTACCTGCAATTCTCCTATCAATATAAGCAGGATAATAGGATGGGAGTGATAAGCTGGCATCCTAAACATACTTCCTCAGTACTAAATTCCATTGTCATTGCAGCAGTGCACATGTGCATGGAAGATACAGATATCAATGGCAATTAGGCAGGATTGCTATTTTTCTACCTTTGCTATCAGAAGCTTCCATATACCAGTTGCTGGGAACAACAGGTCGGGAGGATGCTGTTGATTGTGAGCTTCCAATAGGCATCTGCCTGGCCACTATGAGAAGAGGATGCTGGACAAGAAGGGCCTTTGGCCTGATGCAGCAGGGCTTTTATGAGGTACTTCTAAGTTATTGGTCTTGATGCTGACAAACTCTCATGAAGAACAGTGGTTGACATTCGATTGTGGGAATATAGGCATGGATGGACTCAGCTCCCCATCCCATCAACATTGGTGGGCCATACTCACTGCAATAGATCCATAAGGCTATCAGGCCTATTTAGGTGCTGTATGCAGGACACAGCAACAACTTGCATGTCTGGGAAAGGGATCCACTCCCAAAATCCTCTGCCCACAAATGGATCGTTCTATTTTAGTATATCTCTTGATGTAGTAAAGTGCGGGCTCCTAGCATGGCAAATCCACAGGAAGATAGGAAGCTGCCTTATACCAAAGCTCACCATTGGTGCATCCAGTTCAGTACTGTCTACACTGATTGGCGGTGAATGTCAAGGGTTTCTGACAGGCGTCTTTCCAAAGGCAAACTGGAGATCCTGAGGATTGAACCTGGGACCTTACTCATGTGAAGAACTTGCTCTGCCATTGAGTTATGGTCCTTCCTTAATTTGAACTCTTAGAAACAAAGCAAATCATGAAATGAAATCTCACCTCCAGCTATCTGTAGAATATTTTGTGCTTGCAGACATACATTTCAAAGTTTGACTTGAGAATACTCAGCACAGAAGCCAAAAAATATAAGCCTTTGAATGGAAAATATTGCATTAGCTGCTCAAAGTCTCCTTGGCTATTAAAATTATGAAATTCTAAATGGCATTCGAACAGCAATTAATTTGCCAAACAGATAAAATGGTTATTGCTTTTCAATAGATCCACCATACATTAAAATTAAGATCTAGGCATCCTACCAAATATGAGGAGGTAATGTAATGTCAACAAGCATTAAACAGTGTATGCTTCTGCCCTTGAGGAAATAAAAAGACAACATGGAAATAAACTGAAATGAAAAATGTATATAGGTAAACTGCATTTGGTTACAATAAAAGAGTAAATTACTAAGCTTCAGCAGTGCACGAGAAAGTTAATCAGATCAGATTAAAATCTTGAAAAGCCTTGATAATTTCCATATACACTGATACAGAGTTTTGGGGGAAACCAATTAAAGCAGCTTATGAAAGTCAGTGACGTTTTAACTCCCTGCTCCCTGAAAATGTACTGCTGCCCAATTCATTAACTTCTTTTGCAAATGCAAAATAGTTAAAGCTGTAATTCTCTTTAAACTTGTGAAAAATCAATGAAAATCATAATCTGAAACCCCCAAGCACTGCTTTGAAATTTTAAGAGATGAAGTATTTTTTTTTTTCATATTTGAAGTACTGTAGTACATTGCTATCAAGAGAATGCAGTGAGCTTAACTGGGGGGGGGGCATTCCCCTTACTGCTGTGCTATTTTTGTGTGTGTCAGTAGGTGCATACAAAAATCACAAGGCTAAACTGGATTTCTTCTCCACACACACTTAAAAACTCCCAGACCAATTTTTTAAAAAGCTGTATAATATTAAAGCAATACTATATAACAGTGCTCCAGTTGGAGAATAGCCTCTACCAAAGGTGTCATGGAGGTCGAAAGGGAGAAATGAGCTAAGAGGAAGGCACACTTGACAAATCCTCACCGTGATCAACTCCCACTGGGAAACCTATGTCTCCACTGTGGAAGGATGCACGGATCCAGAATTGGCCTCCACATCCACTTATGGACACACTGTTAAGACCATATTAATGGAAGACAATCTTACTCGGCTACAAGTGATTGCCAAAAAAAGAAGAAGGCTATATAAAAGATAGCAGAGCAGCTAAAAGTATATGCATTAATAGGACTAGATCTAAACAGGTTCCAAATCCTGCACAAATAAAAGAACCCTTCATGCTACCATATTAGGGAGCAGTCATAAGCATGGGAAAGTAATGGGAAATGAACCTAATTTGCACAGGCTTAAGTTAAGCAGAGGTAAAGTACACCAGAGCCAAACTCTGTTCAGGAGCAGGGCTACTGCCAAAGCCGCCAAATCCTGGCAAAGAGAAAGCTAGCCTTTCAAATAAGGTTTGACTTACACCATTCTCTTTGCCAGCATTAAGTTCTGCTGGGTTGCCAGTTCACATTGCCAAGCTGAACAGTATTGGGATCCAGCGTTAAGTACTTTCTGCCAGGCCCTAAGCCTATTTTTCAGGGTTGATGCCACTGTAAGATCTGCAGGACTTGGCTCAGCCAGCTTTGCCCTAGCTAAACTGGGATGAGGGAGTAGTTCATTGAGTGATCTTGGACCATTCAACTTTCAGCCTAATCGGCAAGATGGGAAAAGATTTGAGGATTAACATGGCGGAAACACCACATTCCCAGGCCTGAAACTCATTTGAGGAAAGGCAAGTTAAAAATAATAAAGGTTGACATGCAATATATATAACCAAGCATTTTATTTATTTATTTTGCAGGCGCATGCCAGATCCATTTTAATGTGCATGTTTGTTTAATTTTGAAAAGTTTAAACCATCAGTTAAACGGTACATAAAATGACAGGCTTGTCACATCCTACCCAATGAGAGAGAGTGTGGTTTTTTGATAGCAATTACACATGATGTGAATAGCCTGATGGCCACAGTCCAGTGGGCAAATTCCATGAGCACAGCTGGGACTTTTCCGGCTGCTGCTGATAGAACAGCTTGTGGGCCTTTAAAAAATTGATCTTAATTGGACCCAATTGAGCACAAAGTTTTCTGGATCATGGCCAAATGTAATCCAAAATCACTCATATTGGTTGTCAAGGAAACCAATCAGCCAGTGAATTCCACTCATGTGCTTATAAGATACCTACACAGGTTGTAGTATAGCTTTCAATTGATCAGCCTTCAAAGCCATAGTATCTCAATAAAATAAGTGGAGGTGGGCATCACACTAGCAAAAGGAAGAAGCCACTTGCCCCAATAGTATCCTTAATTGTTTCAGCTTCCATTACAGTGGTACCTTGACTTACGAATGACTCGACAACCAAATTTTCGACTTACAAATGGGGCAAACGCTTACAAATTTCTCGACATCCGAACGGAAACTGCGGTGGTTTTAGATAGGGTTTTTTCAACTTACAAATTTCTAGATGGGGTTGCTTTGACTTACGAAATTTTCCATTTTCAATGCATTCCTATGGGAAATCGCGTTTCCAATGGGGCTTTTCGACTTACGAATTTTTCAACCTACGAAGGTGCCTTCGGAACGGATTAAATCCGTAAGTCGAGGCACCACTGTACATGATTGGTGTCAGCGCTCCATAACTCAGAGTGGTTTAACAATGAGTCCTTCATCCCAGGGAAATCTGGGAACTGTAGCTCTGAGAGGGGAATAGGGGTCCCCTAATAATGCTCAGCATCCTTAACAAACAACAGATCCAAGGATCCTTCGGGGAAGCTATGACTGTTTAATATAGTATGATACTGCTTTAAATGTATAGCGCAGATGTGGTTAGAGCATGGTGCTGATAACTCCAAGGTTGCAGGTTTGACCCCCATATGGGGCAACTGCATATTCCTGCATGGACTAGATGTTCCTCAGGGTTCCTTCCAACTCTACAATTCTATCATTCTAAATGAATATAGAACTACAGCCTTATGTGATTGTTTGATTGTCTCCAAGGCTTTTCCTAGTGGCAGCATTAGCAGATCTGTTCCAATGAAGCAAGATGGCTGCAATGGAAAGGTGCCGTGGATGACAACACCAGAATTGTTTCACTGGCATAGCTGTCAACTTTTCCCCTTTTTAAGGGAAATTCCCTTATTCTGAATAGGATTCCTCGTGAGAAAAGGTAAAAGTTGACAGCTATGTTCACAGGATCCTTTAATTTAAAAGATAATCATTTTCAAAAGTATCAAAATATGTGCAAAACAACAACAACCAGCACTTGTTGATTCAGATTTACACATACTTGTGATCTTCACAAACACACACACACACACACACACACACACACACCACATACAGACACACTGTGATGCTCGTAGATTTATTGCTGCTGTCTTCAGCCTTGGAGACAGATGTTGTTAAGCTTTGCTCTGGCTTGTGCACTCCAATTGATATGATTGTGTCAGATGTAAAATTCATTCCTGTTAAGGCTTGTAGCTCTTGCATCTGCCAGCCAGGAGCTCATGTTGTGTTGAGATAAGTAATATTATCACCTTATTCTCTGTCACTGCAGGTATGGTGTTCCTCCCCAATGGCAAGCTGGAAGGACATATTGAATGTTGGGCTACAGCTACATGCTTCCTAGACTCTATCACAAAAGGCGGTTTTAACAAGTTTTTGTATTAGCCTTACTTCAGTGGTTCTGAGATCTCCCCTGCCCAACACAAACACAACTTCTTCATGATGGAAGGCCAAAATATGAGACAGGGGAAAAAAAAATAATTGTATTAGGAATGAGCAGAATGGGGAAATCTCCCTTGTTTTCTGGATTTCGACAGCCATATAAGGGACAATCCTGTGGCAAGATCCACTAAAACCAGTGGGATTTGGATCAAGCGGATCTATGGCCTATGCTGATTTAATTCCTTTATCCTCTACTCAGCTGGAGATATGCCAGTTTATCTCCTTCATCCATCTGAACTGAGCCCAGCAGATCTTAGGCTGACAAAAATCTTTTAAAGGGGTGTTCCAGGAACGTGGCAGAGACAGGAAACAGGGACACAGGCTGGATCCTAAACCCATCCAGCTCGGTCAAATGACCTGGCAATATAGTGTACCATTAAGCTAGCAAAAAGAGCATTGTAACTCAATATTTTAAAGGCTTATTTCCCATCTGCCGGACTACTTTTATTGTGGGAGCTAATTCCACAGTTTAACTATGGTGCTGAATTAAAATGTGGTAACCTTTCCTTCCTAGGGGGGTTACTTTAACCCCCTTGATCATTCTGAACCTCCCCTGGTTTGAATAATTTACCCTTATATGTTCCATTGTACAAATTTGAGAGGAATAGCAGGCTGTGCAGGAGGAAGGAGAAGAAGGGAGTCTGTTACTCTGCTTGCACATGGACACTGTTGGATGCATCCCAAAGGACAGGACATGTTTAATATGAAATTTGTAATGCTAAATAGTCATCCTAGAATAAGCAAAGAGATTTAAAAGTGGACTCCAAAGATATGCAAGAGAAGGACAAGATTTGGTCCTTTGGAAACCAAATATCAGTGAAAAGAACTGGATGAGTTTTATTTTGGAACCTAACTAGAATACATTTGGTATCTTGAGAAAATAATACCATGTCAGAACATTGAACTAAATCAGGTTTCCTGAAGATATGGAGATTATTTATTTATTTATTTATTTATGACAGTCATTGCCTGCTATCTTTCCTTAGCAGGTGGTTTATAAATCATTTTAATGAATACAGCTTTATAGGGGATTTGTCTAGATGGAAGAGGCTAGTTCCAATTAAATTGATGGATTTATGGAACAACAGGCAGTTTACAGTTTATTAATTATCAAGATCTTCCTACTAGAAAATTGAAACAATTGAATGTTTCAATTTTCTTGGTTTGTTTGTTGGTTTTTTCAAAAGAGGCATATTGTGTCCTAGAAAAATAGTCAACATAGTCAGCTCACAAAGTTGATGAATGGAGAAGCCAGTGTAATTTACACCAGTTTAAGTTAAGCCATCACAAAGTATACCACAGCCAAACTCCATTCAGGAACGGAGCTACTGCTGGCTGAGCTGGTTTAAGACTGGCAGAGGGAAAACAAGCCTTTAAAATGTTGGTATTTTGGTTAAAGAAAATTGGCATTGAAAAGAAAATTCCTGGATGCTAAGATCCAGGTTTAGGGCAAGTACTCTTTGGTGAGAGAACCCAAGCAGAGATTTAAAATCACAAAATATACAGCTAAGCAAAGCATGAAAATATAGGTTGCGAGACCTTTAAAATAATCCATTCTACGTTTCTTAGAAAGTTCCCCTCCTCCTTTAGCAAAGAAAGAGATCACACATTCAGTAAGTTAAAAATGGTTTACTTACAAACTCTACGAAGGCCAGATTCATGTGCTTTTCCAGCTTCTTTGGCGATTACTTGTAGCCGAGTAAGATTGTCTTCCATAAACACGGTTTTAACAAGTAAGTGACTGTGGAGGCCAATTCTGGATCCACATGTCCTTCCACAGTGGGGACATTGGTTTCCGGGCAGGAGTTAATCATGGTGTGGATTTGCCAAGCGTTCCTTCCTCTTAGCACGTTTCTCCCTTGCGTCCTGAGTTCGAGTGTCTTCAAAGCCCATGACACCTTTGGTAAAGGCTGTTCTCCAACTGGAGCGCTCGTAGGACAGTGTTTCCCAGTTGTCAGGGTTCATACCACATTTTTTTAGATTTGCCTTGAGACAGTCTTTAAACCTCTTTTGTTGACCACCAGCATTACACTTTCTATTTTTAAGTTCAGAATAGAGTAGTTGCTTTGGAAGATGATCATCCGCACAACATGACCAGTCCAACGAAGTTGATGTTGAAGAATCATTGCTTCAATACTGGTGATATCTGCTTCTTCCAGTAAACTGATATTAGTTCACCTGTCTTCCCAAGTGATGTGTATTTTTTTTCGGAGACACTGTTGATGGAATCTTTCAAGGAGTTGGAGATGGCGTTTATACGTGGCCCATGTTTCACAAGCATATAGTAAGTTTGACAGTACAATAGCTTTGTAAACAAGCATTTGGGTTTCCCTGTGAATGTCCCGGTCCTCAAACACTCTGCACTTCAATCGGGAGAAAGCCACACTAGCAGAGCTCAGGCAATGCTGGATTTCAGCATCAATGTTGGTCCTTGTGGAAAGATAACTGCCTAGGTAGGAGAAGTGATCAACATTTTCCAACGTTACACCATTGAGTTGGATTTGTGGCACTGCAGAAGGGTTATTTTGTACTTGTTGGTGCAGCACTTTGGTTTTTTGGATGTTGAGTGATAGCTTTTCGTAAGCTTCTGCAAAGATATTTAGGATGGTTTGGAGGTCATCCTCTGAGTGTGTGCACACTACATTGTCATCAGCATACTGAAGCTCTATGACAGAAGTTACAGTAACCTTACTCTTTGCTTTCAGCCTGTTCAGATTGAAGAGCTTTCCTTCTGTTCTATATATGATTTCTACTTTGGTGGGGAGTTTCCCTTCGACAAAGTATAGGATCATGGCAATGAAAATAATGAATAGGGGCAATAACACAACCCTTTTTAACACCTGATCTCACTGTGAATGTTTCACTTTGAGAGCCATTGTTATCTGCGATTGTTGCTGTCATATTATCATGGAGGAGCCGAATGATGTTTACAAATTTATCTGGGCAACCAATTTTGAGAAGGACAGTCCACAGGGCATTACGATTTAGAGTGTCGAAAGCCTTAGTCAGGTCAATAAACGCCATATACAGGGGCTGGTTTTGCTCTCTGCATTTTTCGTGAAGCTGTTGAGCAGTGAAAATCATGTCCACTGTCCCCCTAGAAGGCCGAAAACCATTTTGGGATTCAGGAAGGGTCACCTCAGATATTGTTACAAGATGGTTTGCTAAGACCCTTGCAAGAATTTTGCTGGCCACAGCTAATAGAGAGATGCCTCAATAGTTTCCACAATCAATTCTGTCACTTTTTTAAAAAAAGAGATTGATAATTTTGACATCCCGAAAATCTGCTGGGATTTCTTCTCTTTCCCAGATTTTTTTGATGAGCTTGTGAAGTTGTTGTGTAAGTTCAATTCTACCCACTCTGAAGATTCCAGCAGGTCCACTGGCTTTGTTGTTTTTCATTTGGTTAATAGCTGTACACAACTCTTCCAGATTTGGAGATACAGAAAGCTCATCTCTAACTTGTTTTGCGGAATTTGTGAGAGGACCTCAGCAGCTACAGGGGAGTCGCGATTAAGGAGATGTTGGTAATGTTCTTTCCAGTGTAGTGCAATAGCTTCTTTATCTTTTAGAAGTGTAATACCGTCTGCTGAGCGTCGGGGGCATATGCCATGATTTATTGGCCCATAGATGGTCTTTGTGGCTTTAAAGAAACTCTGTGCATCATGAGTGTCAGCTAAGTGCTGGATCTCTTGAGATTTTTTATTCACCAGGTGTTTTTCAGTTCTCTGGTTCTTCTTTGAACCTCAGCTTAGCATTGGCATAGGTTTTTTTCTTAGTGGCACAGTTTCTATCTCTTTGCCAGATCTGAAAGGCCTTTCTTTTCTTGTCAATCATGTGTTCAATCTCACTATCATTCTCATCAAACCAGTCCTGGTGTTTCTTGGCTTGGTATCCAATAGTTTGTTGACAGGCTGCAATAATGGATGTTTTTAGTTTGGTCCAGTGTTCCTCGATGTTATCAGCGAATTCTGAAAGCAGGTGGTCCTTAAGAGTCGTTTGGAAGCAATCCTGCCTAATGGGATCTTGAAGGGCTTGAGTGTTCATTTTGTATCTTGGTTTCCTTCCTTGAAGCCTGCGTTGAGGTATAATCTTGATAGCCATCGTGGAGCATATTAGTTGATGATCTGTCCAGCAGTCTTCGGCGCTCGTCATAACTCTAGTAAGGAGCACATCATGGCGATCTTTAGCATGGACAATAACATAGTCTAAGAGGTGCCAGTGGTTTGACCGAGGATGCCTCCATGAAGTTTTAAATTTATTTTTCTGTCGAAAGGGTATGTTGGTAATAACAGGGTTGTACGCTGCACATATCATCAAAAGTAAGATTCTGCTCTGGTTGCTGTTGCCAACTACTTCTTTCCCAATAGTCCCAGGCCACAGATCGAAATCTTGCCCAACTCTTGCATTAAAATCACCCAGGTGGATAATTTTATCTTCCTTATGCGTCTCTGATAGGACGGTATCCAGCTGAGAGTATGCTACTTTTCCATACAGCCGTCAGAAAACACAGGCAATAAAACTTAGGTTCCAAGGTGGTGAATGTTTCTAAATTATCTGTTTAGAAACACAAAGATGGCTTGCCAAGCAGTCTGAGCTTGGAACAACCAGCTCAGATCTCTTTACTCATAGGAGTTCACATGGTGGAATGGGAGAACAAGGAGCTTGACAACTCTTCCTCCCAAGGTGAGGGGAAGTGACAGTCTGGCAGGACAGCTTAGAAATCATAGTCTTAACCGTGTCCTGCATTAATCAGACTTAAGCATATGAGGCTGATTCTCCCACAAAAAATAGAGTTTGACTTACCCTAACCCTTTTGCTTGCTTAACTTTTGCTGCATAGCCAGGTCACATGACTGAGCTGATCCACTGTAAGTTTTTCCATTGCTTGATCCCCCACCCCCCACAACAACATTTTTTTCATGGTTTATTCTGGCCTAATTCTTGCCAGTTCCAGATCGGTTTGGAATTGGGAGTTCCACATTTCTTTTGTGAAAACAGGCCAAAATGGACCCAAATAACTTGTCAAGCACAATGACATTTCTCTTTTTGTTTTATTTTGGAAGAATCACCGGCAAGCTTCTGCTTTTTAGAATGCCATAGCTGGTGTTGACAAAACATTTGGTCTATTGAATATCTTGATGTGTAAAAACCACGCTATTTAGTATATGATACTGTGCAAGTCACTGAAAGATGCTTAACAATAATAAAAATGTTAATAACAAAACTAAACAAAAGCAAAAGCAAAAAAACACCTGGTGAAGCTACAGTGAATTAGTTCAATAGGCTTCTGAGGGAATACTTGAAAGAAGGTGACATTTGAGAATTTTAGCCCATCTGGTGCCATAGCAGCCTGCCAAAAAACCTAACCGAATTTTAATAGGGCATAGCTTTTTAGTCAGGTTCCCTGAGCAGTTTTTACCATAGGTTTTCAATTCAAAAGAATCAAAGCTTTCTTTCTGCTTCAGCTACGCTAACAATGCCACCTACACAATGATTATGATGTCCATTTCAGCAACCAGAACTTCCGTCAGAGTTCCTTTCTGTGGAAACACCCCCCCCTTAAGATCTCTTGAAGTCATCAAATTAAAATTTGCAAATGAAATATTAGACCTTTGTGATCTTTACTTAATAATAGGCTTCTGTTAGGACTCTCTTCTCTTTGAAAAATGGAGGAGTAAGAGGAACAAAGAAAGAAAACTGCATTCCACACAAGCTGTTTGCATTGCGGAGCTGGGTGGCAGTGATGGGGTGGGTTGCAATCACAAGCATAATAATTTAGATTTCATGTGTTCCAAGTTTTAAAAGTATGTATCTCGCCCAAGCAGCCGTGTGTGTGTGTGTGTGTGTGTGTGTGTGTGTGTATACTGCCTAAAGTAAATGAACCTGAGTTTGGGAGGTGCCTGTTTTGAAAGGAATGGAGAAGATTTGCATTTACATCCCTGCGTAAAAAAAATCTTACAAAAAATAATGACCCCCATGGTCAAATATCCCTTCTACCTATTTCTGTGGCAGAGCATCCTTGTGTATTCTATGTGTCTGCCTGCTGATCTATCTCTGGCATATGCATATGGCATTAGGCCTTTTTCAAAGTCCTCCGCTTAGAATAATATCCCCTAAATACAAATTAAAAAGGGCGAAAATGTCACAAACAAAATATCCAGTCAACCATATGGGCAGAGCAATCAAAAAGATGATGGGGCGAAAAAAACAAAGGCAGACAGGCAGCCATATCCAGAATCCTGCCAGGCATGTGGTGGCAAGGAATAAAAGATGGCAGAGTGGTGTTTTGCTTTTTTTTACTGTTCTTTTCCTGAGTTTTTCCTTTAAAATATAAATAGAGAGAAAGAGAGATGATATGCCTACCTATTGTTTATGCCTACCTATTGCCCATAAACATGACCCAGAACTTCTTCTTTTGGTGCATGCATCGGAACACCCACCCACCTCTCCCTACTTTTAGGACTTGTATGCTTGACCTTGCTATGCCGTCATGTGTCGCCTGTCGTTGGGACAGGGGCACGGCAGGAATTTCCCCCACTTGGCTGATTGGCTGGTGCCATTTGGGTTTTGCCTGCCGCGTAGCAAATCATCACAACTTGTAAGGTTGCGGATAGGCTCTGGTTCAGGTGATAGGGATGGGGGAACGCTCTCACCATCCCGTTGTGAAGGGTATTCCGTTAAAGGAATCCAAGGACTCAATGGTTTGGTCAACCCTGTGAGGGGTTGTGCCTGTGCCTGAGTCCAGGGAGACATCTGGGTGGCAGACATAGCATGTCCCTGGCTTTCTGCCTATCCGGATGTTCACCCTTGGCTGACCTATGCTGGAACCCTGGGTCAGCGCTACCTGCATGGCAGGGAGCTAGTCAAACCAGAGCCTATGCAACCACTCACTTGCTGTAATCAATAAAGTTGTAGGCTAAATTCTGCCAAAAACCAAACCAAAATTATGAGTCTTGTATGTGCACTTCTGGTATAGTGTACTACATCAGTGTATCTGACAAAGCCCTCTCCACAGACATAAAGCTGGCATAAAACTATAACATTATGATTACACTGTTTAATTTACACTTTTGACTTGCACTATGCGTCTGTCCTCTTGGCACCTTCCTAGGCTCTCACTTCAGCAATTTAGTGCTGAATTCAAAAAAAAAGGGGGGGGGAAGCATCCTTAGAAAAGGAAGATATTCTCTCAGGACACAGCATATTTCTGTCAAGTTTGTGAAGCCAGTCAAGCAAAATGTGTAGTCTGGGCTGCTTCTTTCTCCACCCATCCCCCAATGTCAACTTCTGCCTTTGTAAAAAGACACAGACTAAAGTCTATGGCAGGTGTGGAGTATGACACATTGGCTGCACATTGGCTGGATCTGTAGCCCCCATTGACATCTTCATGCAAAAAAAGAACATGCTAAAATGAAGGTGTCTGCAAAGCATTGGGTTCACACTGGGTTCATCATTGATGGCATCCATTCGGGAATTTGGTACATATTACTCTCTGGATCCAGAGAGTGACCCAGGTGGCGCGTGGGTTAAACCACTGAGCCTAGGGCTTGCTGATCAGAAGGTCAGTGGTTCGAATCCCTGTGATGGTGTGTGTGGCGATTCGCCACCTAGACAAGACCCAGCATGTGAGGGGTTAAGCTTGGAGCAGATAGAACCCTCGGGGGCGGGCTCAGCCCAGGGATAAAAACCCCTCCCGAGTGGCAGTTAGGTCAGTTGAGGTTGAGGGAGTGGGAGTTGGTGTTGAGCTAGGAGTGGTTGGTTATATGCAGAGAGAGCTGGTTTAATATATTGAGGAAGGAGAATAGGTGGTGATTTAGTCAGACGGGATACAAAGTTGTGAGATTATTAATAAATATTTACTTAGTTGACTTTAGCGGTAATAGGCCGGTAATTTATAATTAGAGGTAATAGGCCGGTATAGGAACCATCTGAAATTTAGAACAACCTAAGATTTGTACTGCAACCATTAAGCATATGAACACACAATAAAGCAACTTCGTTTTATTTTACCGTATCCTGGTCTGTGGTGTTTTGGTGGAGGTGTTTATTTTGTCGTTGGCACATCACCAATCGACTGTAAAACGTCCAGTGGTGATGTGCAGGTCAGAGTGACCGCGACAGGGTGAGCTCCCGTTGCTTGGTCCCAGCTCCTGCCAACCTAGCAGTTCAAAAGCACGTCAAAGTGTAAGTAGATAAATAGGAACCGCTACAGCGGGAAGCTATAAGTTGGCTCCCTCGGCCAATAATGCGAGATGAGCACGCAACCCCAGAGTCGGTCACGACTGGACCTAATGGTCAGGGGTCCTTTACCTTTACCTTTTACTCTCTGGATCATGGTCTGTGAATTAGGGTAAGCAGAGGTGCAGGGTTTCTTATAATGCTGGAGAGGGCTTTTTCTAGAGCCCTGGAATCTAGCCTTCATGAGCTGATCTAGAAAGAAGGTTTGGAGGGTTTTTGGAATCTGAATTTGGGAAAGAGCTTAAGCTTGGATGCTGTTTTAGGCAGTAATTCTCTGTGAATACAAGGTGGAGATAGCAGTGAGTGCATTTCTTTCCCAAGGGTTCTTTTGTATATTTATAGACAAAACAAATATTGCATAAGTCTTCAGTGCTCTCTCATCCAAAAAGGAAAATACACTTGAAAACATTAACCTTGGGACTTTTCATCATGCGGATAAGCGGGGAATATCTAACAACATTTCACTATCCCCCCCAAAAAAGAACATGTTATGGATCTTCTAAATACAACATGATGAAATTAGGAGAAATGTTGATGTACTGTATCTGCTTCCGAGTTGTATGCTTTTCATAAGGAATGCCAACCTGCTAAGTACTGTAAGTCTCCAATCCTGATCCCTCAGGATGTGGTTCCCTGTTCAAGACAGTTAGTTGGAGGAAGGCAGGACAGGGAATTCTTTCTAGCTTCTCTTAGCTAAGAGAAAGGGAGAGCTGAAGCAATAATGGATAACTTGTGGGTCTGCAGATATTTTGCTAGTCTATATCTCTAGCAACACCCCAGTGTTGATGGTACTTGGAGTCCAATAGCACATCATAATAAATAATAACAAATTTTTATTCATACCCCGCCCTTCCCAGTTTAAAAACCAGGCTGAGGGCGGCTAACAACAGATATAAAAACATTGATTAAAAACAACTTAAAAGCAACTTAAAAACAGCATAAAACACAACATCAGTATAGCATCGCCAGGGGAAGGGAAAAAGGAATCGGGCTTTCTACATACTGTAGAAAGCCACAGAAAAGACATCCCTGGTTTGAGAGAAGGCAGCAATTTGTATAAAGGATAGACAAGACAGAAATGGAGAATGAAGACATAGTATTAAAGTCCAACTACACAATATCTTAGTTAAGAAAGGATGGGGAACTTGTGGCCTGACAGATGTTGCTGCCTACAGCTCCCATCAGCCCTGGTCATTGGCTATGCTGGTTGTGTTTATTGTATCCAGCATTTCCCCATGTCTATTCTTCTTCATTAGCTGCCATTAACATGAGAGGGATAGGGAAATGCTGGATATAATTATCTCATATTTGGAGTGGGTCTGTTTTCGATAGCCACTTTGAATGCCTGAACAGATTTGCCATGAAGCATTCTCATTCACCTCAGGGGGCAAACAATCCCACCACACAGATACACACACAAGACACACTATTGCAAGAATCAAAGGACCAATGTTAGCTAAACTTGGCTCAGGATATACAACGGCTTCTCCACATCTGCCTTCAGAAACAGCTGTCACCTTCAACTACCCTCAGGCTCCAACCTCTTCAAAAAGTATTCTCAGAGAAGCCCTGGGGCACAGACCTCTGGTTCTCTGTGAGGCCTAATGAAAGCCTTGAACAAACTGTTTAGACTCCCGAGGCACCTGCTGTGTGGGGGGAAACCTGAGCAACTATTAGCTTGACTTTTACATGTCCCAGTTTAACATTTATCATTTACACTCCTCTCTTGTCACAAGTATCTCCTTGTTAGCTTCACTGGCTAGGAGAGCATCCTTATCTCTCTCGCTTTTGCACATCACAAGCACACTCTTACCGGAACATCTGATTTATTTTTCATCTCTTCTACACAGCCAGCCTCTTTTTTATGATCACTATATGGCAGAATTACCTTCTTGTTTATATTTTCACAGCCTTGCATTGGGATTTGGCTGAGCCTGCATAGTTATAACATCAGAAACAGCCACGCAGGAATTTTAAGATACTGTGAATTATTCAGAGACACAGAGGGGATTGTTTTATAAGGAAACTGTTCTCTACCTAAAGTCCTATCTAGTGTAGCTACAAAATGCAGTCAAGAGGGGCAGAATTGTGTCCTTTTATGGTGCTCCAGAATAGGGAAATGTATTTCGGGAGGGGATATCTTATTATCTGAAATGGATCGTGTAAACATTATTCACGAGAATGAGTAAAAGGAGATGGAAGAGAATGTTTGCTCATTTATGTACTTACACAGCAGAAGAGAGTAAAGAGACTTTATTTTGTGTTAGTACAGCATTTTTGTGGCAGAAGGAGATTATCATTTAACAGAACAAGTTAATTTGGGTGGGATGTGAAGATCAAAGATAAAATGTTTTGGGGACGTGATTATATAGTTGCACTCTTAAATTTGAAAATGAGTAGCCTGCAGAATCTGAAAGAGTAACTTTCTCTGCTTATTACCATGCCGAGTTTGGTGATGATATCTCAAGAGACAGGCAAACCTATAGAGAACAGATGGACAGACAAACAAACAAACCATTTTTCAAAATGTACATGAGATTTTTTATGTTATTTTCACTAATATATGCATTCACATGCACACATTTCAGATGTAATGGAGAATTAGATCAGCGCTGAGAAAGGTGTGTGTGATCCTGTTGCTTCTTCCCAGCTGCTACACTATGGAAGTTGTGCCTAAATTGGGCCACAATGTGAATGTAAGTTAAAGGTAAAAGTAAAGGACCCCTGGAAGGTTAGGTCCAGCCGAATTTAACTATGGGGTGTGGCGCTCATCTCCACTTTCAAGCCAAGGGAACTGGCGTTTCTCCACAGACAGCTTTCTGGGTTATGTGGCCAGCATGACTAAACAGCTTCTGGCGCAACGGAACACAGTGACAGAAACCAGAGTGCACAGAAATGCCGTTTATCTTCCCACCACAATGGTACCTATTTATCTACTCATGTTGGTGTGCTTTTTCCTGCTTGGCAGGGGGTTGGACTGGATGGCCCTTGTGGTCTCTTCCAACTCTATGATTCTATGATTCTACGCTTTTGGAGTGCTAGGTTGGCAGGAGCTGGTGCAAATCAATGGGAGTTCACCCTGTTCTGCAGATTCGAACCGCCGAATTTACGATCAGCAAGCTGAAGAGACTTGGTGGTTTAGACTACAGCGCCACTCGTGATCACGATATGAACAGACAAGAATTGGGTATAATGTAGCCAGTATGCCTATCTACTTCCTCTCCCTTTGCCTTACATCTAAGCTAGGACTACGATTCTGTATAATTTCCTAGATATTCTGCTTATTTTAATTGCATTGTCCAAGTCTAACTCATTAAATATTTCATCTGTTTTCATGGGCGAGCACTTATCCAAGAACTACACGGACTCCAATATAAGGGATATGAACCTTTTACACTTTGGGCCAAATTACGTTCATCTGTTCTGGTTTGTCATTTCATTCTCTGTTTTATATACTCCCACCATTGATATCAAAGAGGAATCTCCAGGTGGGCAATGAGAGTAGAATATGCAAGAGATGAGTATAGTGTGGATCAGAGAGAAGATTGTAATTACCTACTGTGTTAATTAAAATTCAACACCTGTACTCCTAGAGATTTTTATTCCCTATGTGATGCATAGGATTTTGGCTGCACAATTTTGATTAGATTTTTGAAGCTTTCCTGGATGAATAGTTTGCATTAAAACATTGCTGTAAGCCTGCCCTTCTCAAGTGTATATACATTCCCTTTATTGTCAAAAAATCACCTGTATGTATAATAAATCCATTCCCAGAAGGCTGCCTTTAGTACCTCGCACAGTGTCTCCAGGGAACCTCTCAACATCCCTTGAGTGCCTGAGTTGGTTAATAATAGAAATGTCAGATTGCCTGCATCAAATCATGATTTTTATCATTGTACACCAAGTCAGAATCCCAAAACTGCTTCCAACTTTCATTATATTCTGGTTGATTTTAGTCACATACTAGCAAATTCAGGTTGCACATTTAAAGTTGATCTCACTAGCCCACCTCCCCTCCAAATAATAATAATAATAATAATAATAATAATAATAATAATAGTTACAGGTAGGTATCCGTGTTGGTCTGCCATAGTTGAAACAAAATTAAAAATAAAATCCTTCCAGTAGCACCTTAGAGACCAACTAAGTTTGTCATTGGTATGAGCTTTACCAATGACAAACTTAGTTGGTCTCTAAGGTGCTACTGGAAGGAATTGTTTTATTTGTTTTAATAATAATAATAATAATAATAATAATAATAATAATAATAATAATAATACCAGTAGCACCTTAGAGACCAACTAAGTTTGTCATTGGTATGAGCTTTACCAATGACAAACTTAGTTGGTCTCTAAGGTGCTACTGGAAGGAATTGTTTCATTTATTTTAATAATAATAGTAAAAATAATTGGGTTTTTTTCAATAAGGAAAGAAGGAAAATACATAGTGAGATAACACTTGTTTGATCAAGCCAATTCTCAAACCGATCAGGGTTGCATCCAACCATGTCATTCCTTTCATACAAGGACTTCTGTTTCTGCAACAGAACTCCCCTACTTCTTCTCTTTCCACACACCTCCCTGCAAGTCTGCTCCAGAGGGTTTGGGAGAAAACCCTGCCCATATCTGAGGGTGCTTGGAGGAGAGGGGGAGGAGGAGGGGGGAGGAGGAGGGAAAGCTCTGTTGCACAGTGGTAGTCCTTGTGAGAACAGAACAACTTAGTTGGATACAACCCTGAATCATCATCTGCTTATTTTGTTTTTATTTTGTGTGCTCAATAAAAAGCTGACTTTGTCCAACCTTCCCACAATGAATGGTCATTTTAACAGGTCATCTGGAAACAACCATGGGGGTCTGGGTATAACTGCTACTGGTTCTTAAAAAGAACAACACCTAACCAGCATCTCACTTTTTAATAGATAATTCATAAGGGGTTGTAATTTTTACCCCCTCTGGTTTCGGCACTGCTTTATTTGCAAATAGGGGGAAAAGTGGATTTGCTGTTGCTGAGTGTACATGACTCCTGCTGCTATGTTCCAACACCAAGGAGAAAATAGCAACATCCAAAGGTTAAGGTAGTGTGCTTTAAAATTACAGTTCTAAGAAATCCTGAGTGCAATTCTTTCTTTATATCTGCTTCAAATGAGTTGGCATAGTTTACTGAAAAACTTTTTAAACCCCTAAAGACTAAGAGCTATAGAAGTTGCTGAAGACATTAGGTGCATGCACCAATTCTAAAGGCAATTTCATTTCTGCTATACCCAACAGATAACTTTTTCTCTGCTGGAACCTGTGGAAGCAATCATACAGCAAAATCTGCCAAGATGAGTGAGTTTCAGGCTAAGCTAGAAGGCTCCGAGCACAATCTAGCCATGCATGCTTACCTCTCTCATCCTTGGCTCAACCGTAGATATGTTGGCATATTGCCCCCATCCTAACTCAGCTAGGACCCAGCCAGCTCAGCCGAGCCTGGCAGATAAGCCGGGGGGGGGAGCATTTTAGGAGGGACCAGAATGAAGGGATTTAGGCTGGAACCTAAGCCTGTTCAGCTCAGTCATGGGACCTGACAAAAAGGATGCCTTAAACTCAAACATTATTTTAAAGGCTTGTTTCTCCTCTGCCAGGCTTAAGCCAGCTCCTCCACCAGCACACCCATTTAATTTACACCAGCTTAATTTACACTGGCTTTTAATAAGAAAGGCCAGCTATGAAAATGGATCAAAACTAGTAGAAGGATGAGAAGGTAAATAAAGAAGAAGAATGAAGTGGTAACATCAGGGATGCAATGGACATATGTTTCTAACAGGATTGGAAAACTGATTTATTTTTTTGGGAAAAAATGTATTAAATTTAAATAATTTGGATTGATTTGTTAAAATTGGGAAAACTAATTAAAATTAATATGTATATAATTTATACTGGCTTTCTTTATCTCAGCTTCTTGTGCATAGGATTGCTTCCAGTGTGCATTTTATAAGAAAGGCATATTAGCATGAGCAACTTTTTAAATACACCACAGTGGTGCACCTTGGGGCCTCAAATTTCAGGGGCACCCCGTGCAACCCCAAAATTCAGCACCCTGCTACTGCTTGTGCTCCAATCTAAATAATACTTGCTATGTCCCCTGAAGTGCCCACAATGCTCCTTGCCCAGTGCGACTGAACCAGTTACGGTCTCCTAAATTTGCTTCTGCATGTACTCATGAGTTTCTTTCAATCTCTACCATTAAAAAAATAAAGAAAACAAACACAACAATGTGAGGAGTGAGAATGAGAAAACAGTCACCAATGTGGCAAAGCCTGCCACTGATGACCAAGGTTCTCTGTGACAAGAGAAACAGGGAAATCTACCCAAAGACGGCAGGAAGTCAAATGGCATAAGACATGAGCTGCCTGTCTTCACTACTGGGAAATTTCCACAATGGATCTCTGATTGGTAGTGGTGGGTGAGCTTCAGACTTGGCACATTCACCTCAGGAAAAAAAATCAAAACAACCAAAATTATCATACAACTGCTGATTATGATGAAATTATTGTACTGTATATGATAATTTGAGAAGATTTTTGTGTTTGGTGGGCTCCCTAGAATCTGTGGGATACCAGTCACTGAATACCTCATATGAACACCATTGCTGAGAACTAGTGCCTTGAGTCAGAGGGTAATATATATGTCCACAGGCTGGTGGGGTGCAAAGGGGGGACTGCAAGACTAAATATATGAAACCAGCTTGCTACTGCTAGCACAGTTACATTTACTTGAGAGATTGAAATGGACATGACTGCAAAGGTTTATCGAGAATCCAGTGAGGTGAATTCCCATTGAGTCAGACTGACCTTTTGAATCATTCACTACTGATTTTTTTCACCTGTCTGGGAAGAATAACTTGAAGGTTTTGAAAACTGCAAAATCTTTCACAAACATATGTCTGTATTAGGGATGGACGGATCCGTCTTAAGTCTGTCCTCTCCTGTTTGTGTATGTCCCTTAAACCAAATCTATCCTGTTTCTGTGTGGATTTGTAAGGGGAGAAATGTTCAAGGACGCTTAAAAATATGTACTGTACTAGTTTAGAAAGCAACCCTATGTGCAAGAAGCTGGTGTAAAGCAAGTTTGTGTAGGTTAAGCTGGCATAAAGTTACACCGGAGCCAAACCCTGATCAATAGCAGGGCTACTGCTGTTGCTTTGCCGAAGCGTGGCAGAGGGAAAGCACCCTTTAAAACAGGGTTGTCAAGGCACGTGACTGAGGTGAACAGGCTTAGGATCCAGCCTCTCTGGTTCTGCTGTGATATGTAAGAGAGGTGTGGGGACGGCTGCAAAGAGGGGATGCAGTGAAACATTCTCATTTTACCTCAAGCGGTGAAAAAGCACACACCTCTTCTCTTCTCTTCTCCTTTGATTATACTAATTTAAACAGGCATGATTTCTCCCCTATGAAAAGAAAAGAAGAAAAGAAAAGAAAATCCTGAAAACTGTAGTTTGCTAAGAAAACTGTTAAGATACTCTAATTCCCCTCATAGAGCCACAATTTTCAGAGTTCCCTGTAGGGAGAGATTGGCTGTCAAACCACTCTGAAAATTGTAGCTCTGTGCAAAGGGGGTCTCCTAACAACTCTTAGCGCCCTTAACAAAATTCAGTTCCCAGGATTCTTTGGGAGAAGCCATGACTGTTTAAAGTGGTATAGTAATGCTTTAAATGTATAGTGTGAACGGGGCCCTTTTCTCCATTAATAACTGGCGTCACCAGCTCTTTTGGCAATGCTAAAATATGCAATATTTCCCATCCCTACTCAGTATTAACAGCACAAATGCAGAATGTCAGGCCACCGATATTTCTCCCAAAGATATGATGGACCTATTGTACAAAGTCATAAATACCTTCAGCATATTGTGTAAATCCTCCAGTGCCTGTGTTTTCTCTGTTCCTCTCATGGTTATCATTCAATGCAGCAATGACAGCACAGAGCACCTGATTTATTATTCTCTGAAGCACTGCACATATATTGAATATACTCTATATGCTAATGCTTCATGCCTGAACAATTGTGTGTGTGTGTGTGTGTGTGTGTGTGTGCATGTGTAAGCTGAAATTAAGGAATCTGGATTGCCACCTCTATACATCTGTGCATTCCCAGGGGCATCAAACTGTTGTGAGCCTCGAGGTTCTGATAATGTGAATAATGAGAAATATTAATGCCCCATATAACCATTTGCTCATGAAAGGTAATGTATTCCAAAACAAAAAGACAGAATCTGTAGACATGGAGATACTTAAATGAATATGGATATTCTATGAACAAAAGTTTTAAGTGAACAAAAATTCTATTAAAAAAACTTGAACATCAGACAATCCAATCAGAGATTTCTTATATTGTTTGTAGTTTAGGCATTATCAAAAGTCCAGTTGTCAGCCCTGTGGAATGACTGCTTCCTTCTCTGACACCACTGATAGGATAGGGTATTGTGGCTGTTAACATTGTGCATATGGAAGCAATAGGATGAATAAAAAAACGGACTCTTCTTGAAATAAAAATTGCCCAGTCCAAAAATATGGTTCAAAAGCTTTACTAATACAACATGCTTCAAAACAAACATAAAACAATTAATGTTACATCCAGATAGTTGTATGTCATGTGCTGATCCCAGCACAGGCTAGATATCTTAGAAATATGGAATAACTTCATCCAGAGCCTCTCCAACACTGTATTCTCCTAGAGAGAATTATGCACACATCCTTTCGTCTTTGAGTTTCAGAACAAAGGTTAGCTCACACACCCAAAATGGATATTTGTAACTGAATACCTCATGTGATCTAAGTTTAACACAGCTAGCAGACACACATTCTCTCCTAATCATTAAATTGTTGGGCTCTCTGAGAGCTTTTGTTTGGCTGAATGGAAGTTTCCATACCATGCTTTTAGCTGTACATATAAAGAGTTATTTCCCATTTCAATGTACAATTAAACAGTTATACTTAACATATGGAACTCAAGTAAAAATGAGAAAAGACTATTTAAATAAAGATAGGTTTTAATTGTCTCAAAACTGGTGCAGTCCTAAAACAAGATGGCCAGTTTCTGAATGTGAGAAAGGGTCTATGTTCTTTAAACTAAATTTGGACCCATTGACATAGTGTGATCCTCTCTAGCAGGGATGCGGAACCTCTCACCTTCCATGTGTTGTTGGACTCCAACTATCCATTTCCCCTAACCATTGAACATTCCGTATGGGTGGTTCTTCTTCTTCTTCTTCTTCTTCTTCTTCTTCTTCTTCTTCTTCTTCTTCTTCTTCTTCTTCTTCTTCTTCTTCTTCTTCTTCTTCTTCTCTTGCCACACACCATGCAAAATGTCCACGAGTGTCATAAACCAATGGTTTGGCACCAGGAAACTAAAAGTTAATATACTTCTAGTTGCAAAATGGCATGGACCTCCATAGGTGACAACCTGCTTCTTTGGATGTTAAACTGGAACACTTACCTCAATTATTATAGTGTGATATGTCAGGGTTATCAGCCGCATATGTTAAGATTTAATGTACTATTTCAATTTTGGCTGTCTCTAAGCATTTGCCACTCTGAGAGCAGACACTAGTCTTACCACCCTTAACACAAACTCTTCTTCCTATCTGAAGAATTTGATTATATATTAAATCCCTTCTTGTTATTATGATAGGAAGTTCATGCTTATTGAATTGAGTATTGCAGGTCTTACCTCGAGTCATTTTTATTCAGAATATCACTTCCATAAGGATTTTCTTTCCTGATCTCCTGTTATATATTTCATCCACACGCAAAAAGCCAAAAGGCATTAGTTGTATCAGTACAGCATATGGATATATTCTGCTATTCGTTCACCACTCTGCAGCCAAACTAAGTACAAGTGAAATTACCTGGAACATGAAAAGGACAAATTGGCACAAGACAACTCTTTACTAGTGTATCTTGAATCCTGCAGCCCATGTTGGCCTCGTTGTCATCTTCATGAACCGTGTCAATGAGTAAGCAACTAGAATGGGCTCATGCTTGTGTTTGGCTTGAAATATTTGGACATGAAGAAACACATTACAGTGGAACCTCGGTTTATGAACACCTCGGTTTACGAATTTTCTGTTTATGAACACTGCGGACCCATCTGGAACGGATTAATTAATTTTCCATTACTTTCAATGGGAAAGTTCGCTTCAGTTTATGAACACTTCAGTTTATGAACAGACTTCCGGAACCAATTACACCCATGCTTCAGTTTATGAACGCTTCAGTTTAAGTACTCTGCGGACCCGTCTGGAACGGATTAATCCACTTTCCATTACTTTCAATGGGAAAGTTTGCTTCAGTTTATGAACGCTTACTCCGCGGACCGTCTGGAACGGATTAATTCACTTTCCATTACTTTCAATGGGAAAGTTCGCTTCAGTTTATGAACGCTTCAGTTTATGAACAGACTTCCGGAACCAATTGTGTTCATAAACCGAGGTACCACTGTATACCCAATTCTTAAAGAAAGCACCCATATTGATGTGCCCTGAATGTATTAATTAGGCATGGTAAAATAGACATTCATCCTCTTGTCTCCCTGCAAGACGAGGGCCCCAGAAGAGTGGGATAAGACTTCAGGATCCGTCTCAAAGGATAGGAAGACAACAAAGCATGCAACACGGTTTACCTCCAGGCAAAACAATAGAGTTCTTTGATAAGGGCCTATAAATTTTCCTATCAGTGTAGACTCTTAGGGGGACAATCCTATGGCAGGATTTTAGGATGCAGTGGCTCTGCAGCTCAGCTGAAGATATGCAACTGTAATTTCATCATGCCAGCTCAGCCGGGGCTCAGTCAGTTGAGCCAAAACCCATTGCGCCAATACAGGAGAAAGTCCCCCCCCCCAAAAAAGAAGGGTATTATTGGGGCTGTGGTGTGACCAGAAAGGAGGACTGTGAGCTTGATCCTAAGCTTGTTCAGCTCAATCACATGACCTGGCTAGAACACTGTTTTAAAGGCTTGTGTTCCCTCTGCCAAGCTTAGGCAAAGCAACAACAGTAGCCACCATTTTGAATGAGGTTTGAATCTGGTGTTGCATGTTTAGACCTTTAAACCTCCCCCCCCTTTAATAAATTCAGACCAGAAAGACTCAAATTTTGACAGAATTTAGGCCACAACTTCATTGATTACATCAGGGGAGTGGTTGCATAGGCTCTGGTTTGACTAGCTCCCTGCACTGTTGCTGGTAGCGCTGACCCAGGGCAACAGCATAGCTCAGCCTAGGGTGCACCTGGAATGGGAGAAAGCCAGGTACATGCTATGTCCACCACCCAGATGTCCTCCTGGACTCAGACACGGGCATAACCCCTCACAGGTTTGACCAAACCATTGAGTCCCTGGATTCCTTTAATGGAATACCCCTTCACATAGGGATGGCGAGAGCGTTCCCCCATCCCTATCACTTGAATCAGAGCCTATCCACAACCTTACAAGTTGTGACAATTTGCTACGCGGCAGGCGAAACCCAAGTGGCACCAGCCAATCAGCCAAGTGGGGAAAATTCCTGCTGTGCCCCTGTCCCGACGACAGGCGACACACGACGGCATAGCAAGGTCAAGCACACAAGTCCTAAAAGTAGGGAGAGGTGGGCGGGTGTTCCGATGCACTGACCAAAAGAGTCACATCCATGGGCATATATAGGTCCCTTGATCGGTTTGGCTAGCGTCCCATTGGCCTGATTAAACCCAGCATCAAGGGACCTACCAATAGGGTGTTGTGTCTATCCAATTGTACCCACCCACAACACAGGGTTTGGTTGCCAGGTCGCACCGCAACACATGCCCTCTTTAAGGGAGGACACGATTAACTTACACTGGCTTAATTTACACTACAGTGGTACCTCAGGTGAAGTGCTTAATTGGTTCCGGAAGTCCGTACTTAACCTGAAGTGAACTTTCCCATTGAAAGTAATGGAAACTGGATTAATCTGTTCCAGATGATGAAAAAACACCCCCCAAAACAGCAATTTAACACGAATTTTACTTTCTAACAAGACCATTGATCCATAAAATGAAGGCAATAATCAATGTACCATAGTATAAAATAAATAAGACCGTATTGTAGATGGGAAAAAATTAACATTTACAGTGGTACCTTGGGTTAAGTACTTAATTGGTTCTGGGGTGCCATTTGCACCCCGAAAAGTACTTAACCCGAGCGGTGATAGCGCGTGTGCACAAAGTAAACACTTCCAGGTCCGCGGAGTACTTAACCTGAAAGTACTCGACCTGAAGCGTACTTAACCCGAGGTATGACTGTATCTTGCTTTATGTCAGCTTCTTGTGCATAGGATTGTTCCTCAAGGCGTAGGCATCTGAACCGCCTTCAGCATTTTGGAGGAAAGGTGAGATATAAATGCAATGATAAAAGACTGTTTTGCCATTGCTTCCTTCTGCTTTACAGTTGGCCGCCAAAGGGCAACATTTCTCTAAAGTGTGACTCAGAGTGTTGTTACTTTTAGAAATATCTACCCTGCCCTTCCTATGCACCACTGAAGTTGGTTTACAATAATTTAAAATCACAATGTCAAAATACAAAATGCAAGATTACTGGCATCCTGGGGGAAGTTGTATTATAATGTGTGTGTTTTTTATTTCCAAAATCACACAATGAACATCATTTTTCTAGCATTTATCCTCATATATGTCTGCCATTCTTCTGGTATGAATATGAATGCCTTCTCCCCCCTTTACCACTTTTCCCCTTTTCCACTTGAAACTATCAATGCATAAAAGATGTAGAGCTGCTCACCCAGCATCATGTTGGGAGGTTGCCTTGCTCACATATGTACAGTTGAGCAAGTTGAGAATTAATCCCAAAGGCTTGTTAATAGACTCTCTCTCTCTCTCTCTCTCTCTCTCTCTCTCTCTCTCTCTCTCTCTCTCTCTCTCTCTCTCTCTCTCTCTCTCTCTTACAACCCTTATTAACTATGGCAAGGCATTTAAATTGCAGATCACCTGCTGAGTGAATATTCAAAGGCCCCTTGCCAAGCAAACACCACCATATAAACTATTCTTTTCCAACCTAAGTGCCTCCTCTTGTTGCTCAAGCTACAGAGGAGCGAGGCCTTTCGGAAAAGATGCCAAGGCTCAATGCTTGCAAGAGAGGCAAAAGAACATAAAACAAAATCCGTCTTCAAACTAGGAGAGTGTGTGAATGTTTCAGCAACAGCATGCCAGCTTCCCCAAATATATCTGCCCGTTTTTGAGAGACCCACATTGCAACCCTTTACACCTTTTATCATCTTCACTCCCATCATCCAAGCAAAAGGGGGAGTGTGGGTGGGCAGAAAGCAAGAATATTGCAATGTCTCATTATGTGATGAAGTGGGATGGCCAAAGTACGTGTTATGTGGGAGATCTGCGCTTGGATTTCTTCCTGTCTTTATTTTCACTTACAAGCAGGCACCTGCCACCTACAGTCAGCTAGATTAGAGCAATGATACTGGAGGTGGAGGCCAGTATTTGCTCCCTACCAAGTGGGGCAAACAGTAGCTTTGCATGGGAAGATTTAGACCTGAAAAATGGTTGGGGGAAGAGTTAAATGCTTGTTCTCCCAATGCTCTTAAAGTCAGGGTAGGCTACTGCCTCCTTGGTTCCATAAACTCATCCCCAGGGCCCCCTACCCTACCCTATAAAAAAGCATTATTCAGAGTAGCAATTTGCACAACCCACTAAGGAAGAAGATAACACAATGCCATTCAAAACAGTAACAATTAATTGCACATTTACTCAAAATGCAATTAAAATGATTAATTCAACAAAACTTATGAACTTGGTACAGAGATACCAGCTTTTCAAAGTCAAATAGTCATTTATATCTCCAACGCTCCCCGCTCTTGTCTCATAGGGCTCCCTAAGTAGCACCCCGCAGGGTACAGTACTGCCCACTTTGGGAACCACTGCTCTAAGTGAATTCAAGGCCCTCAATGTCTCTTTTAAAGTGGAAATATAAATACCATATTTTTATGTGTACTGTATAAGACTAGGTTTTTCCCCAAAAAAATACAGTGGTACCTCTACTTACGAATAACTCTACTTACGAATATTTCTACTTACGAATGGAGCTCCGTCCGCCATCTTGGATGTGGTTTAGATAGGATTTTTTCTACTTAATGGATTTTTAGATAGGGTTGCTTCTACTTACGAATTTTTTCTCCCAATGCATTCCTATGGGATTCGACTTCCAAATTTTTTTGACTTACAAATGTGCGTTCGGAACGCATTAAATTCGTAAGTAGAGGTACCACTGTAATGTCAAAAATTAGGGGGTGTCTTATACATGGGGCCATCTCCCCTCATTTTCTTAAATCTGAGTCCCCCAAAATAGGGGGTGTCTTATAGACAGGAAAATACGGTACTGCAGGAGAGTCAGTTGTGCATCACCTCCATAACTTGGAGACTAGCCCTATTTCCATTTAAAATGACATTAACAAATCATCAAACAGAAGCAAGTGATATAACATTTTTTTGTCATTTAGGAAGTTAATGATTGACATCCCAATATGTGCATCTAAATTTGAAAGACGTGTCATCTTTTATTCTTATTCGGAATCTATTCTAATTCGACACCTATGGAAATCATTTGTGAGCCTTGCCATTCAGTTTAAATGGAATTGGAGAAGGGGTTAATGAATAGCTGCTGTTTGTCATTAATGCAGTGCTTCACTTTCCAGCATGTAAGTAAACATGGTAATTTGCATTTTAATACTTTTCTCCCCATATTGCTTTACCAGATTAATCTGCTTCCCACCATTAAATTTTAATAAACAGTTTTTAAAAAAATAAATAAACAGCTTTATAAATGCAAAATCTATTGGATCCAGGTTTAAGTTGATAAAATAGTGTCAGAGAAGATGGAAATATTGTCAAACCAGCCCTATTATAGGGGGAAAAGCAGAGGCATGATTTAGTTATAAACAAATGTTCATGTCTTCATATATTTTCATTGTATTGGGCTCACATGGAACTTCCCTCACAGGTGGATAGTGGCTCACACAACTGACCTTTTGCCTCATCTCCTGCTCCCAAAGGCCTGTTCAGAAGGTCATGGGCCCTTGCGAAGAACAAGGACCATCATATAAGGCTGCAGTAGAGGGAAGGAGTAATCTCAGAGGAGACTGAGTCATCTTGTGCAAGTAGAAGTTCAGCTCACACAATTTTTAAATTCAAACCAACGATTATATGTAGATTTCTCTAAGTATAACAAGGGGGGGGGGACCAAATTTATTATAGCTCAGGTCCACACAATATTATTTATTTATTTATTTATTTATTTATTTATTTATTTATACCCCAGCCACTCTGGGCGGCTTCCAACAACAGAAGTATTAAAATATAATAATCTATTAAACATTAAAAGCTTCCCTAAACAGGGCTGCCTTCAGATGTCCTCTAAAAGTCTGGTAGTTGTTGTTCTCTTTGACATCTGGTGGGAGGGCATTCCACAAGGCAGGTGCCACTACCGAGAAGGCCCTCTGCCTGGTTCCCTGTAACTTGGCTTCTCGCAATGAGGGAACCGCCAGAAGGCCCTCGGCACTGGACCTCAGTGTCCAGGCAGAACGATGGAGGTGGAGATGCTCCTTCAGGTATACTGGACCAAGGCCATTTAGGGTTTTAAAGGTCAGCACCAACACTTTGAATTGTGCACAATTGAATATTAAGATCTTGATATCCTCCAGATGTTACTGGCCGTGCTAGGGCTGATGGAAGCTGGAGTTCAACAATATCTGGAGAGTCACAGGTTCCCCATTCCTGACTGGGCTGGTCAGCTGGAAGCTATAGAGTTTCTTGAAGCTCAGGAACAATATGATCCCAAAGTAATAGGGATTAAAAATAGAGATGGGCGAAAATGGCCTCTCAAAATTCTCCATACTCATGTAAAACTTGTGATCTCCTAAGACACATCAACCCTTTTCATATGTACTGCTGTCAAGCCAGGAGGCCCCACCCTCTATTTCTCATTCCTGCTTTTTCTGCTCATGAAGTCATACTGTATAACGGTAATTGCAGTCTGCTGTTGCAGTAAAGGATTTCTAAGAGGCAATTTCACTATTTGTGAACCTGACCGATTTTTAAATAGTAATACTAGCGCAAATTAATGACACTCCATTGTTAGATCATATTGGTGGATGGTGGAAACAATGCACTAAGATAGTTGGAAAGGTGAGAGAGTCTTAAATGCAGAACTCTGTTGTAAGTTCTGTTTCAGGAAGTTTTTGGTAGGGTTGGGTGACATCTGTTTAGCTTGTGCTTGCTTTCTATCCTTTCTCAATAAAAACCCAGACCCATCATCATCATTATTATTTCCAAAATGTTTGTTGTCTCATTTTTTTGTATTATCTTCTCAGTTATTATTGTTCTTAGTAGTAGTAGTAGTAGTAGTAGTAGTATTTACATTTGCTAGCAACAAACAATAAGAAGGCTCCAGCTTGTAGCCTAGTAGGGCTACACAATTTTATGTCTTATTATTACCCAGCTAGCCAATAAATTGAACAACAATAGTACAGTCCTTGCCATTGTTCTGGAACAAGAATCCTTCCTGTACATCACACTGGTATGATAACAGTGCTTAATACCGACACCAATCCACCATCTTTTATGTAGAAATGCCTGTATCATATTTCTTTTGTTTTCCATGTAGCAGTGCCCTGTTTTTGCTTAAATATATTGGGCTATTCTAGAGTCCGCCTACACTGGCGGAGCTTCATGCACCGGCACTGGGGGTGGGGCTGGCGCGGGCGGTGGCGGCGATAGCACCCTGCCGGGATCGCGCTGCCGGGGGCGGTGCACTCCCCCCACACTCCTCTTCCTCCACCAGTGTCTGTCTATAACTTTAAACAAATCCTGCTACCTGGTCTTAAGCCACTGTCTATTAGTTTTTTTCCTAAGGGGTTGGTGAATCCTGGGTTCAATGGATAACGAAGGGATTTAATTTCCCTACGCTTTCCAGTAACTTGGCCACGTCTGAACAACTCAGTGGTTTCTAGCAATCATTTGACTACTGGATTTGAAAGTGAACATTAAACGCATTGTTCTTTGTTTTGTCATAAACCATTTAGCAGCGGCCTCAAGACTCGCATAAGAGGTGCTCAGCAGAGTGGTCCCTCAATCCATAACAAGGGTTCCTCTCCAGACAGAGCCAAAATACTGTGGGCATTCCTAAGTTATGCGAGGGTGGTGATATACAATTGCAGCAGAAAACCCTAAGGCTACAACTACATATAATTTGCCCACCATATGAACACTTACCTTTTGCTCTGTATTTGTTTGCTCCATTTTGCTGCAATTCATTCATTTTCTCCTCCTGAAATCTGCCCAGCAAGTTTCCTTCTCCAATGCCTCATGGAAATATAAACTTTGTATAAACCCTTCTCATGCCGGCTTAATTAATTCCATGCTAGGAGTGCTGGAGAGAGCCTTCCTGCCATATATAATATCATTGAAAATGAAACTGGTGCTTTCACTCAGGGGTTGCTGTGGGATGAATTTACCAAATAAATATAGAATACTGCTGACTTCATACTGTAATTGGATGGTTTGAATGAAGATGGCAATTGCTATCTGCATGAACATAATTCACAGCAGAACAACTCCTGGATTCATTATATCCTTGTGAAACTGTTTTTAGCATGTTCTCCTTAGAATATTTTTTTAATGGAAACTTGTACCTGAAATATGATTCATCCAGCCATGCAAGGGCTGCTTGGGGTTTCATAACTACCCAGAAGTATATTTACTTCATGTACAAATTCCCAGACTTGTACCTTTATTTCTAGAGTACATGATATTTAAGGGAATACATTTTCCTGATCCTATCAAATTGCAGGTGTATAATTTATACTGATAAACAATGCAATGCAATATATAACAACTAAGAATCACACTTTATGCTCAACTGGAATAATTTTCATACATCACAAGCAGAAGGATTACTCTTTTTATATCTTGACTTTTTAGAGCAGCCCAAACTGCTATGTATGAAATAGAGCTTTGAAAGCAACCTTTAAGTATTCCTATATTGCTATATGGTGGACATAGCCTGTTCCCGGCTTTTCGCCTATCCAGGTGTTCACTCTTGGCTGACCTGTGCTGGTGCCCTGGGTCAGCGCAGCCTGCAAGGATGCAGGGAGCTAGTTGAACCAGAGCCTATGCAACCACTCACTTTCTGTAATCAATAAAGTTGTGGCCTAAATTCTGCCAAAAACCAAAACTAAAATTTGAGTCAAGTGTGAATTTATTTAGGGGGGAGGTCTCTGGGTCTGAACACGCAATTAACTGCTATGTCTATAGCTAAAAACAAGTGCTCCAAACCAGGCCCATTTAGCATAAACTACATTTCCGTTCACATTATAACAGCTCAAATGAATGGGGGGGGGGGCAGGAATCCCAACAAGAAGGAAATGTTTAAATAACAGCCAGGTATGCCCTAGACTACCTTTTAGTATTGCTGCAGCCTAATGTGTTTTTGTGTGTTCTGCCCTCTGTGTACTCTGAAATACAGATGTAATCAACACACACACAAGCAGAATTATCTTCGCCCTGCAGATATAATATACCCAGGCATTATCATTATGCTGTTTCTCCATTGCATTTCTGGCACCCAGACAAACTAAGGGGAATGAAATTTGTTTAAATGTGAGCAAAGCCAACTATTGGGAGTTTCTGAGGTAAAGATACAGGATAGCTTTCACTGCTAACCATCTGCCTCTGTATTTGTACCAAGAATCTTCAATGACCTGATCAGTATTCCCCTTCTACAGATGTCTTCCTTTATATGGCAATTGATAATTAATGTTAAAAAGAGACACTGAAAAGGAATTAATTAAATTTGAGCCACATCTTCTCTTACTTCACCTCACAAACAAGTTTTAATTGAAGAGAGGATAGGGTATTGTTTAATCTTTAATTGCAATTATGAGCACTGATGAAAATTCATTTAATATATATTGAATTTTCCAAGATAATGGCAAGAGCTGTGGAGAGCAGTGCTAAGATGTGAGCTGGTTGTAGTCGTGATAAAGTGAGGGTTTTTTCATATTAGATTGGAGGGGAAGCACAAGAAGGACCTACAAGAAGGCTGCAATCTTATGCACACTTACATGGAAGTAACAAAGCTCCACTAAACATAGTGGGATTTCCTTCTAAGTAAACTTGCTTAGGTTGTGCACTGTCCACAATGAAAGCAGCGTGATATGAAAAGGAGAAAGTATGTGATCTGAGTCCAGTTGTGTATATTACAGCAAAAACTTGTTGGTGTCTCCCCCAAATGAGCAGTCATTTAATTCACACCCTTAGGGAGCAATCTTATGTAAAAAAGAAGTTGGTGCAAAGGATCAAAGTTATATCCTATTCCTATTTCTGGTTTCCAAGACCATCATTTTGTGAGCTCTCACTTTTGGGAAAGGAATGAATAAAGTGAATTAGCAAACATGAATCATCATTAACCATTTTCATAAAACCCTTTTCTTCAAACATTTGTTGAAATAGTTACAGGTAGGTAGCTGTGTTGGTCTGCCACAGTCCAAACAAAACAAAACAAAAAACAAAAATAAAGAAATTCCTTCAGTCATTGGTATGACCTTTCGTGTGCATGCACACTTCTTCAGATACACATTTGTTGAAATAATTATTGGCACTTAGAGATATATATGCCACGTGCACACAAACTTTTATCTGTGCCAGTCAGCCTTTCACAGAATATATGTAGCTATTGAAATATGCTATAAGAGAAGAATTACAATATCACATATAGCAATATTCAGGGCAATTTTACTAGAAAAAGAGGTGCCGGAACTCACCATGAATGCCTCCCTTGTTCTCTTATAATGGCAATGGCACCCACCTGAGAGGTGCTGGAACTGAGTTCTGGAAAGTTCCGGCTGAAAAAAAAAGCCCTGGCAATATTATTATTATTATTATTGAAGTGAATATCAGTAATGGATTGTTTGTGGGTTTTTCCCTTTATGTGGTTGTAGGTACAATGTGCTTCTTTCAAAGAGAATTATAAAATGGTACCTTACACGTTTGGTTGTATTCGGTCACTACAGACTTGCATTTCAAACAATGACATTGAACTCTATAGGCAGCATAAATGGCTATAGTTTCACTAGTTTTGGCTAAGTGAGCTGCACCTGATATGCGGATCTCAAAGAATATTTCACATATGATGATAAAATATTTGAGGGGAAGCAATTATTCCTTAGCTGGGTAATATTATTTTAATGAACTTCTTTTTAGTAAGGAGAATTGGGTATAGTAAAATAATGAATGCACACATTTAAAAAATATATTATGTCCATAAGTTGTGTTTTGAACATGAAGCAAAAGCTGAAAATTATATATGGAGAGAAATCTTAACTACCATAGAGGCACAGTTTGGAAGTACAGTCATACCTCGGTTTAAGTACGCTTCGGTTTGAGTATTTTCAGTTTAAGTACACCGCGGACCCGTCTGGAACGGATTAATCCACTTTCCATTACTTTCAACGGGAAAGTTCGCTTCAGGTTAAGTACGCTTCAGGTTAATTTCAGATTTCTAGAACCAATTGTGTACTTAAACCGAAGTACCACTGTAAAATTGAAACTTCTTTGGAATTTCAAAGATTATGGAAATAAAAGGGAAAATAGGCATCCTTCTGGAAACTGCACCCCAAAGGGATTATTTTATATTGCATTCTGGTAAAGCCAGCTCTTTAAGAATTATATAATACATTCTATAAACTATAGCTGGGGCCAAACAGGATGGATCCTAAACATAAGACTAAAATATAAACCAGGAATTCAAGAAGCATTCAGAAATGTGGCTATTTTACAGCAGTCAGTAGAGAGTGATCAAGTACAGAGTGATCATATGCCTGTCCATTGGTTTTTACAGGATTCTTTTTCCAGGAAGTGGGTGGGACAAAGTAAACACTCCAGATAAATGCAAATACAGTGCATCAGAGAAATGATCTACCATTTCTAGTAGATGCTGTGTAGTTGAACAGCAGTAAGACCTGAATATCCCTAGCCTCTGAGAAATGAATGTTCCAGGTATACTCTTCCAATGCTCCTCAATGGGTAGATCTTCTGTTCATATGGCTTGGATCCTGTTCTAGTCCTTAATTAATTGCACTGCTGCCATGATAAAATTCACAGCTCTCACCTGCTGCATTTTTGTAAAAAACAAACAAACAAACAAACAAACACACACACACACACACAGAGCACTGGAATGCACTTCAGGGTTATCATACACTAATACTAATCTTTGGAGGGCTCCACTTCTTTGCATCCTTCTGTTGTGACAACTGTCCATTTATTCTTACTCTTTGCTTCCTGTTTATTAACCAGTTTCTGATCCACAAGATCACATATTTTTCCAGGACTGCTCAGTTTACTCAGAAGTTTCTGATGAAGGACTTTGTCCAAAGCTTTCTGAAAGTCCAATAATGCAATTTCCACTGGATCATTCCATCTTCTTTGTTGTCTGAGTTCAGACATTTGCACGGCAGGACCTGCCTTGACTCTAACCTACCAACAGTTCTTACTAAACCATTTTTTAAAAAGTGTTTTACTGTTACAAGCCTTTTCATTATTTGGCTACTACAGGCAAACAACCAATAGGGAATTAGCAGCATAACCCTATATGCCTGTAATCAAAAGTAAGTCCTATTTAACTTAGTGGTGTGTACTCCCAGGTAAGTGGATAAAGAATTTTAGCCTAAGAAAAATACATGCGTGGAATTTTGCTACAAGATGCTTGAACTTTCATGGCCAAAATAATCTTGTTTTCTGTGGTTTCCACACTGGTGTGGCCAGAATTACAGCCTTTTGAGAAACATAAATTTTCTTCACAGCTCTCTAATTTCAGATATGCACATCAATATAAAGAGTTCTTCCTAACTCAGAAGTAAATGAATACCCAATAGGACAGATAGTTTTATCCCCTGTTACATATAATTCCAAATTAGACTTGCAAATGAAGAAGTGTGTGAGTTTAGGGAAATTATCTTTTAGATGATACAAAGTTCATGGAAACTCTGTGTGGTTTTCAAGTGCTAGTGGGCTGGCTTAGTTTCTTGCAGAGAAAGTATTAATATTAAGAATTCCCAGAAGTTTCCCAGGATGATAAAATAGTTGGTCAAGAACCAATTAAAGATCACCCTGGAGAGAGATTCCATATCGGTGAGGAAGCAAGAAGATATGATATTGGCTCATATCTTCAGCAAGTTGGTGGCTTCAACTGCAATTCAGACCACACCCCGGGGCAGTACCCTGGTTAGCGAGTTCTCAGGAAAAGTCTGGCAATTAACTGTTGGATTAAATCATAGAGGAATGTTCTAAGAGTGAGAAACATGAGTGAGATAAGTACAAGATTGTTAAACCTTAACAACATGTTAGTTTCTTAAAAGTACAGCTGTTTTGTCTCAATCAGTAAACGATATCTGAATACATATAAAAGAGGAAGGGAAAGGGAGAGATGTATTATGCAGACCAGATGTGATGAATCAATATTTGGTCCAAAGCCCAATTTTTCACTGCATTCCTCTTAGCCAAGTATCTGGGGGCCAGATGCTAACAGTGAACATGATCAAGACAAAACCCAGTGCGCTCTCTCTCTCTCTCTCTCTCTCTCTCTCTCTCTCTCTCTCTCTCTCATGCACACACACTCGGTTTCCTCACTTCCCAATTACAGCTACTCCCCAAAATGGGCTCTGCATTGCAACTAGGCTTTTAAAATTGCTACTGTTGCGTGCTGCCAAAATCTCCAAGCACTGCAAAACGCCAGGGGTTCCAGGCCTTTACCAAGGGTTCATGCTTCCTTTTAGAAATAAGACACAACAGAGACCGTGGTGTGTGTCTTTTTGATATATGGCTTGTTTACACATGTATACAACCTGAACCTAGGATGGAGGAGTTCACAGCATCAACACCTCAAAAGGGTTTTGCTTCTCCCACAGTTGCAGCCTTCGATTCAAACGGAAATCAACCATTGCTCTCCATCTCTGGGTTTCCATTTTGCTGCTTTGCTTCTCCATCACATCATTCTCCCTCACTGCTCTATTCTAAACTCTGGCTTTATCTGTTGAGGGAGTGGGGAAGGACCTATTTTCTGTCTCGCAAGAGCCCCTTGATCCTTGCTCTCTTAATGGCCTATCGCCCAGCCAATCACCTCAAGACAGGAAGCTAACCTGTCTTAATTAGCTCCTAACACTTCTAATCTGTGTCTGCCACACAGTTTAACACTCCAAGCCTTTAATTAAATTCTAACTCGCTGGATCTGGGGATTATAGGGGTCTGGCATCCACAAAATTATAATACTATATGTTGACGCCTCTGAATTTTGCAATGCAGTTTTCTATCCAAGTAATGCATAGAAAGATGCACATACTAGGGGAAAGCGGTGCATATAAATACATGTATTAATATAAATGATATACAGATAGAAATATTATGAAAACGGCTTTGCAAAAACATGTGCATTTGGAAAATTATATGCAAAATGTGTGTATTAGGAGAAATCCATGCTAAAAGGCTGCTGAATTTTCATGAGGACATTTTAAAAAATCACAAACTTATGTAGAAATATGATATGGGGAAAATGAGAAACCCTGAGTTATTGAAATTTATCTATCTGATCATTCTTAGCTCCAACAGAAGACTTTTTCCAAGGATTGGGCAATCAGTTCTGAATTTGCCACTACACTTATGGGATATATGTGCATACTGGTGCTAGGTGGTGGTACTGGTGCTAGGTCACATTGGTACAAACTTAAGCAGGATAGTACCACCCTATAACTAATTATACTAGCAAGAAGGCTATGGCACCTCTGTTTCCTCCAATGTAACAGTTCTGCTGTTAAGGCTTGCAGGAAGCTTGACATGAGTATAGGTGTTAATCCATGATTTATCACAGAATGTCAGAATTATGACTCAGACTGTAGGTTGTGCATATCATAAGATAAATTAAAATACCCCCCTACCTGTCATTCTTATTGATGTAAGTATTTGATGGTGGGGAAGGAAGAGGTTTAGAATCAAGTTAATTTCCAGATAAACAGTTAAAAAGATATTAAAATGTGAACTGTTGCTCCAGATAGGCGTTAGAATTATTGTTAACACAAATTAGTTTATAAGCTCTCTCTTTTTTCACTGGGATGAAGTGTACTTAGAGACAGATTTTAAAAGCTGACAATGAAATGAAATATGCTCAATGAAGCATACAAGGGACATTAAGTGGAAAACCACGCTAGCTTTACAGCCTCTGGTGATAATAGCATTTCCAATCCAGTGCTAATTCCCAATATTCTAAAGAAAACAACATAAAACCCACCGCTATGAGAATCCGTAATGGCGTGGAGAATCTTCATTCCATTGGCTCCATTTGATTTGTTTTTAATTATTTCATCTTATTTCTGAGATGTTTTCATCTACCCCTCCACCCCTTATTGACTCATTACAAACATTAGTTTGCATGGAAGTCATTTCCTTCCCCAGTCTAAACATTCTCAGTGAAGCCCATAAAGATTATTTCATGGCCAGCTTTTTAGTGTTTATACAAGCTTCAAGGATTAAAAGACAACCCACATTTCAATGCCAAAGGGCTTTTTCTTCAACAACCTTGATTTGTGCTTTTTAATTTATTTTAATTTTTTTTAAAAAAAAGCTTAGGACAGATTTTTAAATAAATATATCACTGCTTTCAACCTGTTGGAAGAGATGGCTTGGCCTCATCCCCTCAGTGCTGAGGACAGTTCTACTGGCAAGGATAACAGGAGACTTGAAGTGACTGCAGGTGCTGATTCACAGAGGAAGCAGAGACCCAGGAGCACAGGAGCAAGATGTGGCAGGGGTTGGCTGAGAGCCTTGTGAAGCTGCTCTTCCTTCTCACACCTCAGTGCAAAGCAGCAGCCCATCAACTCACCTGTAGGCTAGGGATGCATGACTATTCAGTTGGCTCATTACCTTTCGGTTTGTGGTGCTGTAGTTTATCATATCACAAGAGTGTGAGATCTTTTTCCTTCTGAAAAAAGAAGGGCCACACAGCCCTTCGGAGGAAGTAGTGAGGGACAGACCAAAGGACATAATCCCCCCCCCTCTCTCTCTCTCACACACACACACACGTGGGGAGGGAGAGGTGAATTGAGTGAGTGTGTATGCAGATATTTTTGGCCTACAACTCCTATGATCCCTAGCTAGCAGGACCAGTGGTCAGGGATGATGGGAACTGTACAGTGGTACCTTTACTTATGAATAACTCTACTTATGAATGTTTCTACTTACGAATGGAGCTCCGTCCGCCATCTTGGATGCAGTTTAGATAGGATTTTTCTACTTACAAATTTTTTAGATAGGGTTGCTTCTACTTACGAATTTTTTCTCCCAATGCATTCCTATGGGATTTGACTTACAATTTTTTTCGACTTACAAATGTGTGTTTGGAACGCATTAAATTCGTAAGTAGAGGTACCACGGTAGTCTCAAAACATCTGGAGGGCTGAGGTTGAGGAAGCCTACTCTATTCGCTACTGATATGTGACCCTCCAACTAACTTTCTGCCCTTGAAGGGAAAATGCCTTAGTCAACTGTTCAAGGATGACTGCATGAGCAAGAAACTACAGTAAAGAAAGTGATTGTATCTCAGTGGCAGTGCACATGCTTTGCAAGCAGAAGATAGGAAGCTTGGGAAAGACCTTGGCCTGGCAATTTGACTATTCGTGTTAAATTGTGTGCACTGCAGGTCTCTTGGAGAATTGCATATATATTGTTGTCAGTTACATACTTCTGTGCTCAGCTCTTGTTAGCTAACAAAACAGCTTTCATGAAAGCAGGCAGTGGTCATCAATGGCTGATGTTCCATGGATCACCAAGGGAGAGAGAATTCCTCATTAATAAAGCATCTTTTTTTCTAAGCAACAACCCAGAAGCAGAACATTAATCTGTGGCTACACCTGAACATTGTTCAGTTAACATAAGGTGCCCAGAAGCAACACTGGAGACCAAGTTGTGTTTGAGCCTTCTTCTTTACCCTGGATGACATGGGACAATTTATCTGACCGGAAAGCGGTTTTCTTGTGCTGTCCTTGATGCTTCATCACTGTATATCCACAGCTTATAATGGAGTTGAAAAAAATTATTGCAATAAAGGAAAATGAAGGAAAATGTTGCTTTTCTCATGGTTAAAAGCCCAGCTATTAAAACATAAAAAATGCCTGAAGCAAAGGTAAACTGAAAAGAAAAATTTAAAAGAGGGAAAAACTCAAGGAATATGAGCTCTTTATCTTCAATAACTACTCATGTGCATTTATTGCTTTATCCATTCTGCCCATCTTTCTTCAATTGAGTTGTTCATTTGTAGCTGCATTTAAAACTGAAATAATTGATGTAAGTGTCTAGGACAGCAAAACAAAAGAAGCACAAATATTCTAGAAGGAAACATATCCTGGGATCTATTAAAGAACGAGAGTGAATTGTGCTATTTAATAGCCTCAGTGGGTGAAATAAAGTAGAATGAGTGAAGGGCTGTCTTACCTCACTTTTGTACATTATGAGTGATCAGGGTTGTAGTGGGTGAGGAGAATGAAGATAGCATCAGTAGTCCCCATGATTGGAAAGCCTGAGATATTTTGGGGGTGAAGAAGTTAAACTAAGATTTTCAGGGAGATATCAGATAAGTTAAAAAGGAAGGGGGGGGGGTTCAGAAAGGTAGCAACATGATTTATCTCCATAATAATAATTGTAATCAAATTTGTATGGGCAGATGAAGTCATTAAGAAGGAGATTGTAAAACTATGGGAAAAATGATTGGTGGAAGGTAGTTACTAAGGGTACTGCTCCAGAAGATATAACTATTTTGATAGAAACATTAAATGAGTGATTTAAATCACAAGGAAAATTTCAAGTCTTGCCCTAACATCACATGACCTTGGCAGTTTCAAAAACCTGAAAGTTTGTCTTAGAAGTCCCAGAATATCAAGCAATCATTCATTCCTCTACTATATTTGTAGACTCAGAAACATTGCGGCCCTGGCACATGTGCATACATGTGTACACAGACCACTTTGTGGGGGGATGGGGACGGGCGATTGCCCATCATTCCAGCAAATTCTATCGAATGGTACACTGTCCCTCCTTCCATTGGGCCCTAAATGAGGATATCACATCAACCAGAGTAGTTTCGCTGATTGGAAAAACAATATGATCAGACTTTTTCCCTCTGTATGATCATTACCCCTAAAATATGATCATTACCCTTTGGGTGATGATAACAGCAGAAGTAATGGCAGTGGGAAGAAAAGCTGCTCACAGGTATCATTTTCAAGCCATTTTAAAATGTAAGAGTTTCACAATTGTCATCAAGCAGTGAATTATGACTGTAAAGGCAACAACAGATTAAGGTAGGACAATGTAGAATAGTTGAATGGATTTATGATTGCAAAGTGCTCATAAGGATAGGTTGGCTTTAATATAAAAAGATAGAGAGGAAGAAGAGAGAAATAAAAAGAAACACTTGACAGAATATGACTATTGTCCTATAAATCAGCTATTAATTCTCATATTATTCACTGGGGGAAACAGATAGTACTTTTGGTTAATTAGGGACAGAAGAATCGAGCAATTAAATGAGTAAGCAGACAATCAATTGAATGAGCTATAATCAATTAAGTAAGCAGACAGTAAGTTAGATATTTGAACTAATTAGGATTAGAATACAGAAGCAATGGAGTGAAATTAAGCGGGTAAACTGATTAAAAATTAGTAGAGCAAATGAAATCAATAAGCGGACAACCAACTGAGATGCCAAAGTAGTTAAGCACAATGAACACTAATTGAATTATTGAAGAAGTCAGCTGGTGATTGATAAACTAATTTTGGAAACAGACGTACTTTCTAAGGACAAAACAAATTGTTGTTAAGCAAGTGGGCAGAGCACATTACTGAGATGAAAGTTCTTCCCATGAGAAAGTTTAGGTGCAGATTTTGACATCAGCAGCCACATTAACCAGGACATTCTGGTGGTCCCATTAAGCTTTCACTGGCAAACTCCTGGGGATATAGAGAAAGAAGGACTGTCTTTCAATAGCAGCAGCTTGTCCAGTACAGTACTATAGCTCAGTAAGAAGCCTGCATGAAGAAATCATGGGCTCACAGGAGAAGCTGCCAACTAGGGTTGGAGGGTAAGTTTAATTCAGGATTCATTTGAAGCTGAATCTTTCAAATCCTCAATTTCCAAAACAATATGTCGACTGAACCACAGCTATCCTTTGAAATGCGCACTTGTTCAAATTTTGTGATGCAGTGTGAAAGGAAACACTCTGTAAAGGGAGAGAACAAATAATAATAGATGTTAGCAAGCAACATTAGAGCTGTACACCAACCCTCTCTCATGAAGACTGGATATGTGAGAAGGGAGCATTGTGGTCCCCTCCTGATGTTGTGCTGCCTGCTGGCCATGCCTCTCTGGTAGCATGTGGCATTAAGTGACAAGGGCTTTAGGTGTACACGATTGGATGAACGTTATTGTATGAACGTGGAGCTTTATCTACTGATCCACATCTTAGCTCAGTAAGGAATTCAAAGGAGAACTGCATTTTCATTAGGGTCAATGGCATGGACACAAGGGGGCATGGCCAGTGGGCACATTTGTATATGGGAACTTGACCAATCCATCTCAGTAAAGAGGAACATGAGTGCCACCACCAAGTGCCTAGAAAAGTAACGGGCATAATTGGTGATACAGAACATAAGATAGATGAGGTCAGGGAGTATGTTTAATTTATACCCGACTTCTCTTTCACTTTTTTTTTTTGAGGTGGCCAATTCTAAAGGTTATTTGAAATATTTGGAATTTACAAAGAATTACAAAGAATATCACAGATATTTATTTAATGGTTTAAGAAGAAGCATGTCACATTCTCCAAAGGTTGAACATATTTCTTGAAATTAAATGCCAAGTCAAACTCTGAATCTAAGATACATAGTGGTTATGGGACATTTATTGATGAGAGTATGAATGTAGGATATTTCAGAAATGAAGAAGAGGAAATGCGAAGAGGAAGCACTATAGTAGCTATTTACAAATCTTAATGTTTTGTCAGATAAGAATGAAAGACGGCTGCTGATAGAGCAAGCTGGCCTATCCTATGCTATTCGCTAGAAGTGAGAAGAAAAATATTATCTTCTAGACTTCTATTTATACTTTGAAATATTAAAATATAAAAACTTGATGCAATGTAGTCACAAGCTACTGTTAACAAGATGCAGTGAACCAACTGTGAGTGTAAAAGGAACTGACAATGTACTTGTTTGCACATCAGAAATGACAGAAGTGGCTTTGCTGAATAGCTACAATATGCTGATCAATGTGGCCAGTGATTTGTGTTCTCCTTTTATAAGCTGTGTCCAGGTTATATTAATTACGTTGTATATGGGGATGCAATAAAAAATGTAAAGATGGAGCAAAGTATTTGGCAGGAGGGGGTTGACTTTCAGAGTGCAGTTGCAAATTTAGCAATGCTTTAATTAAAATCATTCTTTAAAAACCTACTTTAATAAAATGGATGGGTTATATTTTACAATTACTCGTATAACCATAGTGGGGAATTGTAATAAGCAAAGAGGAAGAAACATGTAACATTGCTGAGGTTAAATGACAGGTTAAATGCACTAGGGCATGCTTTCCACCAAAGAATACCAGGAACTGTCATTTACGCTTCACAGAGCTACAATTCCCAGCACACTTAACAAACTACATTTCCTCAGATTCTGTGGGGGAAGTCTTATGCTTTAAATGTGCTTTAAATATATGGTGTGTACAAAGCCACAGCTATTATTCAAGGAAGCCTCTTTCTTCCTAGCAGCTGAAAGCAGAAATTAAAATATAGCCACCACAGTTGTTAATGCTCTGCTTTTGCTTGATATTTTTATTTGATCTCCTGCTATGGAATGATGCATGAATGCTGGCTCAAAATATTTTGCTGCATGAAGCAGAGAACCTCTACTGAAGCCTGCTCTTTCATGAAGTATTGTTGCACCATTCCAATAGCAATTGTAGCCCTCATATATCCTTTTCATACCTGAAACTGACCCTGCTGACCAAGCTGATTTCAAAATTGCCACTCCTGATTTGCCCTGGGCATGCCTGCAGAATACCCACTATTTGCCCTCCCCACTGTAGAAACACTGATGGCCCATTGTGAAAGGTTCTACAGTTGATAGGAGAATGCCTCAGCAGAGATAGGAGAGTGCCCCACCCATAGATAACACCACTTCTCCCACAGAGGAAGAGGTTTGCTCCATTCAGTGGCCCCATGGGACACCATAGATCTTCTGCCTTAATGATTATTTTACCTGTGCCTTAATGATTATTTTACCTGTGAGAGCATGAAAAGTTAGGGATGGGAGATATGCCAAAGAAAAGAAATGAAACATACATGTTCAATCTGGCAGTTCACTGCCTCCTTTCTCCTGCCACGTTTTCAGTGTCAAATTGTGATTCTTGTAAAATTGCACACACAGACATATAAGTATTTGGTTAACCCCCTTCTATCTTTTTAAGAGAAAGTTTCGGAACCATGTTAAAAAAACAATCTATACTCGGCTTTCAGTGAGATATATCACTGTCAGTATTAGTAGATTGCTTTTCCTTCCACTTTAGCAAACTTCCAGTATATATATTTTATTCTTTACTCCTTGTTTTAGGAACTCAACCAGGCAGTCACCCTTGTTCAACTTTGTCTGCGGTTTAATGCAGGCAGATTCCATGTTGCGATGGCTTACAAAGAGATGCTCCTGGGTTTTCTTTCTGCTGCTGCAGCTAGCAATAAGGGTGTATGTTCTCTTTCTGAGTTGTTCTCTTTCTGAGTCACTGCCCTAACTTCTAATCCCTTCTAACCTATCCATCTCCATTTCCCACAGATGGGAAATCTCAAGCTACAATAAACACTTAAGTGAAGGACATTCGTTATTGTCTACCCTCTCGTTATTTGTACTTATTGCAGCCAAGTTATGTGAGATATACACACATTTCTGGGAAGGGAGATGACAAGAATGATCTCATGGGGAATGCTAAGTCTTGCCTTCTAGCTGCAATGCTCTCACCCAAAATAACTTCTTGGGCAGCAGTTTAAGTTTCGCATTGGCATCCATGAAAACTTTTTTACAAATAGGTGGAGGAGAAATTTAGGGTGGTATTCAACTAAGCTCTACACAGAATAGACCCATTGAAATTAATGGACTGATGTTACTCATGTTCATTCATTTCAATGGGCCTAACCTGAGTAAAGCTTAATTGAATAAACCCATAAATGTATTTTCCTTGTATGAACCTAGAACTTAACTTTAATCCTCTTTCACACTCATAGCAAAATGCTGGTTGCCCCAGATCAGAAAGCATAATGTCATTAGGCTTGCAGGTAGACTTGAGTGAAAGTGGGAAATCACTCACATTTCTTTATGAAATGGGAAGCAGAAATGTGAACATCTAGGGATTTTACTCAGAGACACCTGATTTCTGGGGTGTGGGCGAAAGTCATATGTGAAGAAAAGGGGACAGAAAACCAATTGAGTACTGTGTTTGAGGCACACAAGCTCATATGGAATCCAAGGCTTTAATAACTTTGTGTGATTCTTTTGGAACGTGGCCCTCCCTGCCACTGCCCCCCTCCCCCAAATGGACTATGAGCTGGAGAGAATGGGATCCTGGTCATCGCTGTCTTCAGGAATGGCATCAAAAGCTGCTGAGAGACCCAACAGCACCAACAAGGTTAAACTCCCCCCGTCTCTCCCTTGAAAGAAGTCACCTGTAAAGAAAGCCTAGGCTCATTCTGTTCCCAAACCAAGCCTGAACTCAGATTTGAATGGGTTCAAATAAAGTGTATGCTGCAGTGAACTGCCATCACCCTTCTCAAGCACTTTATCCCCAAAGATGGTATATAAATAATCATCTAGAATTCTGTCCAAACTTTCAGAAGTAATAACAGTTTGTGTCCAGCAACTTTTATCCTGCTTTTCTACCATATTTATAGGAGATCTTAACATCAAAACCTCCCCTAGAATCATAGGGGGAAACACCAAAGCATGAAAATAATAGTTTGAGAATCAGCATACACAGTTTGCTTTGAAACCACATCAAACCTATCATTTTGTGATACTAATAAGTACTTAGAGAAAGAGTGTGGGCAATGGGCTGTTTCAGTGTGATATATTTCAGGGGGATAGCTCAGCAAGCAATGAAATGCAGGTTGGGAAGCCTTTGTTATTGTGATTAGAAAGTCTTTGTATAGAAATAAGCTTTCCCCACTCCTGTTTTGGACATCATCCCAGCAATTTTCTTCAGCAAATTGGCTTAGCAGAGCGATCTCAGACAGACCTTGGCTGCTGCAACAACAATGAAATCAAGGTAGCACAAAACATATTCCAGTCCTTTAAAATAATGCAAGAATGCATTATCTAGTGCACCATCAAAGGAATGGGAGAAAGGGATATTTATATACAGTACTTCTTAAGATTGGCAAGATCTATCTTTACAGTGGTACCTCGGTTTATGAACACAATTGGTTCCGGAAGTCTGTTCATAAACTGAAGCGTTCATAAACTGAAGCGAACTTTCCCATTGAAAGTAATGGAAAGTGGATTAATCTGTTCCAGACGGTCCGCGGAGTACTTAAACTGAAGCGTTCATAAACTGAAGCAAACTTTCCCATTGAAAGTAATGGAAAGTGGATTAATCCGTTCCAGATGGGTCTGCGGAGTACTCAACCTGAAGCGTACTTAACCCGAAGCATGGGTGTAATTGGTTCCGGAAGTCTGTTCATAAACTGAAGCGTTCATAAACTGAAGCGAACTTTCCCATTGAAAGTAATGGAAAGTGAATTAATCCGTTCCAGATGGGTCCGCGGCGTTCGTAAACCAAAATTCATAAACCGAGGTGTTCATAAACCGAGGTTCCACTGTAAATTATTTCTTCTCAGAACTAGCTTCTGCTTTTCATAGCAATGAGGAAATTTTGTTGCTCGCCAGCACTAGACAGATAGATTGACAAAGCAGTTAAGGCTGCAGTTCCGCTCATCTTACTTGTGAGTAAATCCTACTAAAGTCAACGAAGCTTACTTATGAGTAGACACTGGCTTTAAACATATGATTAGTCCTTTGACTAAATTGGTACCATGTGAATGTATAACTCTGGTAACTTTGTAAAGGCATATCTGTCACATGGAAGATGGAAAAGGCTTGTTTTTTATTGCTTTAATGTGCAGGGCTACAAGTGAAGGAAACAGAATTCGGCAATCATTTAACAGAGGGACAGACTGCCTTGGGAGGTGGCACAGTCTCCTTCACTATTTAAGTAGGGGCTGAACAGCCATCAGTAGAGGAATGCAGCCTATATTGACCAGAGAGTTGAACTAAATGACCTTCAATATAATTTCCAAAAGTCTAAAATTATATGTTGTATAAGCTAGGCTGAAATTTCTTCGGGGCGCGGGAATCTGATCCATTTCCTGAGAGTATTCTTTTTCAGGTTCCCCTGAATTGTTGTAGCTTTTCTAAGGTTCTTCAGAGGCAAAGCGGTTGGAGAATTTAATGTGCAATGGGGGATCCAGTATTAAGATTGTACACATCGATTTATGCAAGTGGAAGGCCGATTTTGCAAGCATTTCTTTTCTACTACTACTACTCCCACTGCATCCCCATTTACCTCCTGCCGCAAGCTTCCCCATAGAGTTGGGGACCACTCCTGAACACTGTGGGCTGCTGTGTCACATGGAATTGAACCCATTATTATTATTATTATTATTATTATTATTATTATTATTATTATTATTATTATTATTACCCTGCCCATCTGGCTGGGTTTCCCCAGCCATTCTTCCAATGGAAGGAAGGATCTTGTATTAGTCAAGCTCTGCTCTGTGCAAGGTTCCTCTGCCAAATTGGGGGCAATTGACTACACTGCAGTTCCCAGTAACACAGCTCACACAGTTCCAGAAATGCCTCCATCCTCTGGTCTTCTGGATAAGCTTTGGAGTAACTGGGGTTGGTGCAGAGCAGAAGCAGCTCAGCCATTAGACAGACTGAGCTGACTGCCCCAGACAGTAGAAGCCCCCAAAGGGCAGCCCCACAAGCGTGTCATCTGCTCCGCCACCAGTGCAGAAGTGACACCGGCACCGGTTCAAATCATGTGAGATTTCGTGGAGCGTGCAAGATCTCGTGTGATTTTGGCAAGCTCTCATTCTAAACAGGCAAGATCTTGGCCTCAATTGGCACAAATGTCGGTATGCTTCTCTGCCAGTGGTGGAGGTGACAGAGTGGGTGAAGAAGCAATGGTGACAGGAAGTATTGCTGGCTGCAAGGCAGCACTTCCTGTTTTGCCTCAGGTGGCAAAACGGGATGCGCCACCACTGTGAAAGGATACAGGGGTGTACTAGGGATGGGAAAGATTGGTTGCACAAACTCTATGCAACACCTGCAACCTTCTTATGCAACCTTTAATACTGGTTAATATTGCTAAGGGAAGATAGGAAGCTGCCATACACCAAGTCAAATCATTGGCCCATCTTGCTTAGTTTTGTCTACCCTGACTGGAAGAAGCTGTCCAGGGTTTCAGGCAGAGGTCTTGCACCATCCTACCTGGAAATTTAACATGGGTCCTTCTGTATGCAGAGCACATGCTCTGTCACTTAGCTTCACACATTCACCAATGGGATGATCCCCCGAACTCTTCAAAAATTCCCCTCCTGCCCCCAGCCACTTTGCAGATTGACCAGCTTTAAACAGGATGGAGCATGTCAGGAGAATGTTTTTGTTCTGCTCTCACCTAGACTAGGTAATCGGCTTCTAGATTTCCAAAGGTGTAAAGAGAGGAACAATCATGTCCATGGTGGCTTCAAGCCTTCCTGCATTAACCTTCTATTATGCAGCAGGCATCTCACAACTGCAGACAAGCTGGAGCCCAGCCCTGTATAACCCCCAGAAAGCAATATGAAGTTGTCCTCTTCAGAAAGGCATTTAGGGCTGTTTATGAGACTGTAATGTTATTTTAATGAGGTTTCATTATTGTAATTTTGAAGGTTATCATTTATTACCATAGTCTGTTTAGGCTAGGTTAATTTGAATTACTGGTGATTAATTAACTTTTAAAAAATGGTTTCAAATTGGAACTCATTTATTTATTTATAATATAGTATTCTGCTTGGAAGTCTATGCGGCAGCTAGACTGGTGACTGGGAGCGGCCGCCGAGACCACATAACACCGGTCTTGAAAGATCTGCATTGGCTCCCAGTACGTTTTCGAGCACAGTTCAAAGTGTTGGTGCTGACCTTTAAAGCCCTAAATGGCCTCGGTCCAGTATACCTGAAGGAGCATCTCCACCCCCATCGTTCAGCCCAGACACTGAGGTCCAGTACCGAGGGCCTTCTGGCGGTTCCCTCATTGCGAGAAGCAAAGTTGCAGGGAACTAGGCAGAGGGCCTTCTTGGTGGTGGCGCCCGCCCTGTGGAACGCCCTCCCATCAGATGTCAAAGAGAAAAACAGTCCGGGAAATGGAAACAGCTTTGCCTGACACTGAAAGGGCAATAAGGTAGGTGGTGGGTGAACCTCTCTGGTGAGAGCATTCCCAACATGGGGTGTCACCAATGAGATGGCCCCCATCTTTGGTAGCTGATGGGGGCACTTGCAGGAGGAACTTCACTGAATATCTTAGGTAGAGGTAAAGACAGGTGGCCCCCCAAGTCTTCACACTGAGTCCTATCTTTTAACCGTGCAGCATTGTTCACAATCTCCTTGCACCTTTCATGATGTTTCTGTGCTATGGTTGAAATGTCATTATAGGCTTGCCTTAATTGTAAGGGGGTGAGGTGGGAGTTTTCACAGGCAGCTTGCTAATTATTTCTAGCTGTAAAGCCCAGTGAGGTGGATAGAGACCCAAAGAGCTCTGCTCCTATCTCTTGTCTGAAATGTGCAAGAATACAGAGCCATCTATTAGCTGCGGATCATCTGCTGATGCTGTAGCTATTGATTTTCTTGAGGTGCTGGAAAGGCAAATAATTACATTTCATTACGTGAACTGGGGGAAATTATTCACAGTATCTATGCTGGGAAGCCAGGCCAAATATAAAGATTCATCACATTGCCTGACAGTCTTCTCCAATGAGAGCTGAGAGAGAGAGAGAGTTAGGGAGAATGGTTGTTATGCAGAAGGACTGAGAAACTCTTAAATATCAGTTATGATTTCTCAATTTCTGTTCAAAAAGCATCTCTTGAAGAAATGAGGCATGATATTTAAACCCTGCCTGTTTCTAGATAGTGGAAACATCTCCTCCAAAGCAATGCTAATGCCAGCTCAAAAGGCAGCATCAGTCCTGAAAAATACCACCAATGCAAATTTGTTTTCTCCTCGCCAAGGGGGCTGTATTCCAGCAGGGAGAGAGAGAGGGGGGGGGTCCTGAATAATTGTCAGCTTTGAAAATAAATGCCAGCACTGTAACTTGAACCCAGGAATGTATCATTAGGAAGATGCAGGAGGGAGAGAATCCTTTACATGTACATGCCCGCTTGTCCTTACAAATCCAGCACAATGATATATTATGTTCACCCGGCACATTGTTAACTGGAGATTACTTATTAATATGCTGTTTGTTGCTGTGCTTCACTGTGGAATAGCTTCTAATTTCTAGTTCAGGTTTGATACTTGTTTCCCTGTGGTGTTCTCGCCATGGATTCTGTTCCATTTTAATTAGGTTTAGTAGCACTATTAGTCATACTGCTTAAAGCAAGTCTTCTGAAACTGTATCGTAGTAGGGCATCCTAAAACAGGAAAATATGATATGAGTTTCTTCAAAAGTGGCTTGTCCGGAGAGTTGCTTCCTGCTTCTGGATAGTGCAGAATAATAATAATAATAATAATAATAATAATAATAATAATAATAATAAATTTATACCCTGCCCATCTGGCTGGGTTTCCCCAGCCACTCTTGGTGGCTTCCAACAAAATATTAAAATACGCTAGTCTGTTAAACATTAAAAGCTTCCCTGAACAGGGCTGCCTTCAGATGTCTTCTAAAAGTCTGGTAGTTGTTTTTCTCTTTGACATCTGGTGGGAGGGCGTTCCACGGGGTGGGTGACACTACCAAGAAGGCCCCCTGCCTGGTTCCCTGTAATTCGGCCCTAGGCGGCCACTCCCAGTCACCAGTCTAGCTGCCGCATTCTGGATTAGTTGTAGTTTCTGGGTATAAAGGAAGAAGAAAATATCACGAGGTGGGGGAGAGATTGCATGAGACACTCAGTTTGGAAACATGACCCGTTTGCAACAAATAATGTTTGTCCTTATCAGTTGAGTTCACAGAGAATTGGGGGTGGGGGTTAAAATTAGGCCACAACTTTATTGATTACATGTGTCATTGTGTTTGGCATGGTATGGGAGAAGCTGCCATCACCTCCATCTTGTTTCCTGGAGGGATACTGGCATTCAAGGCCAATTTTTAATAGGCACAACCCCAATGGACTTGATGCGTTGGGAGAGTGATATGGTCCTCAGCCTGCACCTGGGTTTGCAAACAGAAACACCTTCACTGGGATGCCTTTAACGGGATACCCCACCACCCTGGAGAGGGAAGCAGAGGCTGCCAATTCCTGTTTTGCCACTGACTAGGAACCAAGCCAATGCGATATCTGCCAAAGTTGACGATTGCTATGAGGAAGGTGAAACTAACAGGTGGGCCTAATTTTCCTGGTGGGATAAATTCTTCCCTGGCCCTGAATGTGGCAACCGTAACAATTCATAGGGTGCAACACAATTGCTAAGCATAACATTAGAAACCATGATTATAGGGGCGGGTGGGAGAACCAAAGCCAACTGTGATCTCAGTCAGAGGCCACGCCAGCCTTTTTAAATCCTTGGAGTGGACCTGAGTGAAGACTCCTTGGAGTCAGCCCCAGGCCTGCCCACCTTGGCGGCCACACCCCAATGGCTGCCTGCGATTGGGTCAAATCACAGGTAGGAATTCCAGATGAGAATTCGTCTCCCATCAGTTGCCAGAAGCAAGACCCACAGTGATGAAGAGGATGGTGGTGGGGGAGGCACCAGACCACAACCAATGCATCACCATGGGAGAGGGTATGTTCATATTTTAATTGCTTCAATGGAAGCAATTACTTCAATGGAAGCAGAAACTTTACCTGGCAAAAGGTATGCATTCAGAAGAGACACAATTGTCTTTTCACGGAGAAAACAGCAGGACTGCAAACTTAGATGATGTCTCTGACATTGTTTCTAAGCTCCTGTTAATAACGTCATGAACTCCTAATACAACAAGTTCTAAAAGCATAAGCTTATCTTCCTGGATCTTCAGTCTTTTTGAGGTAAGCTTCACTTTTATATATTGAGTAAGCTTCCCCTTTATATATTGGACTTTTGAAATGCCCAGTGGAGTAATTCGCAAGCATACCTTTCAGCTCTACATGTAAAAGACAATTTTATCTCACAAATATTCAGGGGAAAAGGCACACAGTGGTGACTTTTCCACTTCAATAATAGCCAGAGAATCCAGGAAGCATTTGCAGCAATGCAGTCAACTTTCAACTTTCTGTTTTCCTTTTTCTTTATGAAGATCAAAGCCTTGAGATTATTTCTGTTTTTTTCATTGTGGAATTATTCAATATGCTTTCCTATCAGATGCTTTTCTGCTCAGAGGTTTGCATGTGTGACAGACGAGGGAAGAGGGATCCTGTTTGTCATCTAATGTGTTGTTTCAGAATTAAATATATGAAGAAGATTGCGTGCTAGAGGATGTTTGCTGAACTGACGAAGGCTTTCACTTCTTAACCGTATGATTTTTATCACTGCTAAAGAAAAAATGCACGATGTTGCTATATTTGCTCAGACTAATACAGCATCCACTGACAATAAATCACTATTTATCTGTATCCCACTTTTTGACAATGTTCATTTTCCCCTCACTGATTTTTGTGAATAAATGCTTCTTCCAAAATATTCTTCTGTCTCATTTGGTTACCCTTCGTGTCACATTTCTTATCTGCCTTTTTATGGTACTAGTGGTCTTTTTCTTTTATATTTTCCCACTTTATTATTGCTTAATGTTTTTAGCTTCCAGGCATCTGCCTTTTTGGGGGTCCTTTTCCTATCATCAGAGAGTTTTATTATCCTTTGAAGAGTAGCTTTGTGCTTTCAAACTGTATTATCTTTCAGTGCTGATTCTGAAAGTATTACTTTTACTACTATGGAACAATGTTGGCATTTCCGTCAAGTTCATTGTAAATGGAGCTCTATAAAAACGGGAAGGGGGGTTCTATCCCCATCTTTTGTACTGTTACATTGATACTCACAGGATCTGCTTTTATTAGATCTGACATGAGGATACCTGCTTAAGTGTTGTATCGTGACTCCTTGATCTGTGAATTGATTCAGCAACCACCATTCTCACTGCTCTGCTGCTTGTTTATTTCTAATTTCATGAAATGATGCATTTTTAGAAATTGAAAATATTTCTTGTGTAAACCCCCCCCCCCCAAAAAAAAAGGTCTCCAGCACCACCTCCCCTGTTAAAGCCAATTGAGGAGATGATAGGTGGAAAAGGTATTCAGTTTATTGATAGATGCATTAATCAAGATCACAAAGCCTGCGCCCTGAACACTGGAGGAAGCAGATATTTACACATATTGCAAAAAAAAATACCTGACCTCGTGCCCGGTCCCTATAAGCTTCCTAATTGGCTAGAGTCCTGCACAGACAAGGCGTGCTAAACTCTAATTGGTTGGTCTTCTCCCCACTTGTTTTGGCTTTCATGTTTGTACCCTACTTGCATTAGCAGTTTCATATATGATTTCGGCAAGCCATCTAGCTTTCCATTATGCTCTGTGGTTACAGTAATTTCCAGACCTGTATTTTTCAGACCCTAAAGGTCACATTTACTGTATTTGCGAAGCTGGTAGATTCTTATCTCTATTACTGGAGCACTCTGCAAATTCATGCAAGCATAACAAGGCTTCATCTATACCATAAGGGAGGCAGGGGCAGTTACAGAAAAGCAAAAGAAAACTTCCTGTTAGAAATGTCCTGGTGATAATGATTGTCTACTTAGGTCCACCTAGGACTGAATCCCCTGTGGGCTGGCTATCACTTGAAAAAAAACAAAGTAGCAAATGAGGGTGGAGGAATATATGGATTACAGAAAACTTGTCAGAATTCAAAACACAATCAAAAGGCTCACTGGAGGGGAGTATATTTAATGACTGTCACAGTAACCAATCAGGATGAACTATGAGAATGACTCAATGTGTGGGAGCAATACATTCTTAATTGCTAAAAGTATAGAATCACCACTCCTGTTTTTGTATGGTTACCTTTTCGCTGATGTAATTAGTCATTTTTACGCTATATGACATTTGTTTCAAACATTTCCAGTTCTTTGGCTGGGTTGCTAGACTAAACATTTCCCGGTATAAGCCGACATTTCCTCTTGTTGCTTTTGGATTGCAAATTCTCTGGATAGAGATTCGATCACTTCAGTCCTGAAACCCAATTACTAAATACACATACTAAATGGCAATCATGTTTTGATCCCATCTAGTTTGTTAAATCAGCAATTGGGTGTATTCACTTGTTTTAGCAGCTGTGCTAAAATAATGCTACCTGTGTTGTTTGGTTTGCCTGTTCTTTCTCTCCACCACACTTTTATTGAACTGCTATACCACAAGCCACATTTGCTTAATGCCTTCAATGATCCTTTTAAACAGTAATTGCATTTTGACCACTACATGCTAGCAATGGGGGGAAAAAAATCTGAAGTCAGAGAAATTCCTGCTGAGACCTCCAAGGGTGGTCTGCCTTTTAGCTCCTTGCATCCACGGAGAAGTAAAGAGAAGCACAAAGAGATATTGTAAAAGGAAGCTATGAGTGTAATTCAGTAGTGGCAATTTTGTAATTGAAATTTTATGATACCATATGGTTTGTGTCGTAGCAAGTAGCTTGTAGAAAGTGATTCTTGAGAGAGAACCATCTCCCCTATACCCACAAAACTTTGTCCCATTTTATAGCACACACAGGATATTTATGTATCCCTATATACCACCTGAGATCTCAGTCCACTTCAGGTATTAGCTCTCAGTTCTGTGTTCTGGCCTGTGCTGTGGAGTCAATGTGATTTCCAGGAGAGGAATGGGTCCCATGCTGAATGAATGAGCTTACCGTCATGGGATACATTTTTGCATGTTGTTTCTCACTAATACATTCATTTTAATGCACACTCTCCCCTAATGTATGCATTTCTGTAAGCATTGCTTGGTTGGATAAATGTATCACAAAATTAGGATAAGTGTGAATTGTAAGGATGTCAGTGTTTGGTCCTCATATTTCTCAGAAATGTGAATTTTATCGATTTGGCTTTAAATGCAAACTGAATCCAATTTGTCCTCTAAACCTATCCTTCAGACCAACCATCCCCAAATTCGGCCCTCCAGATGTTTTGGGACTACAACTCCCATCATCCCTAGCTAACAGGACCAGTGGTCAGGGATGATGGGAACTGTGGTCCCAAAACATCTGGAGGGCTGTTGTCAGGGGTTGTTGTGGCTACTCTTGAGTAACGACCCTCCACATCTGCTTGTCTTTCAGATGTTTTTATTGGTGCATATTATTTACAGTGCAAAATGTCCATGAAACACGTCTGCCTCAGTCTGAGTCAGAATCTCGCAATGTTTGCTTTCTGTTTCGCGCCCAACATAACAGCCTGGGAACTGTGAAGTGCCTCCCCCTGCTCCGACGGGGAGCCGTTCACCTCAATTCTGGCGTGGGGGGGGAATGGCCTTCCGGCTGACTGTCTGCCTCAATTCTGGCGTGGGGGGGGATGGCCTTCCGGCTGACTGTCTGCCCTTCTTCCCCTGCTCTCCCTCCCTCCCCTTGGAGCAAGGGCTCTCTGATGCTGTCAGAGCCTTGGTTCTCCCTTTCTGGTCCTGGCTCTTGTAATCTGATCCTGTGCTTGACTTACTGCTTGGCGAGGAACTCGACCTGATGAGGGGTGTGTGTGTTCCTTATAAGCCTTCCCCCTTACAGCCGTGTTTGGGGATGCCTGCTTCAGACTCTCCCCTGGCTGTGCCCATTGCCAGATTCCTGGAGCGCTTGTGTCTGACTGGAATATGCCCTTGAAATGGTGTACAGTGGTGCCTTGACTTACGAATTTAATCCATTCTGAAGGCACCTTCGTAAGTCGAAAAATTCATAAGTCGAAAAATGCCATTGGAAACTCGATTTCCCTTAGGAATGCATTGGAAACGAAAAAATTCGTAAGTCGAAGCAACCCTATCTAAAAATTCGTAAGTTGAAAAATCCCTATCTGAAACCGCCGCGGTTTTTTTCCGGATGTCGAGACATTCGTAAGCGCGCGGCCATTACCCCCATTCATAAGTCGGAAATTTCGGTTGTCAAGTCATTTGTAAGTCGAGGTACCACTGTAATGCCTCTTGCCTGCCAACTTGGAGGAAGGAGAGATGTTTGTTGTGGTGATACTAGAAACCCCTGGCCCTTGTGTGACCTACTGTGAAGAAGAAGAAGAAGAAGAAGAAGAAGAAGAAGAAGAAGAAGAAGAAGAAGAAGAAGAAGAAGAGGAGGAGGAGGAGGAGGAGGAGGAGGAGGAGGAGGAGGAGGAGGAGGAGGAGGAGGAGTTTGGACTTGATATTCCGCCTTTCATTCCCCTTAAGGAGTCTCAAACAGTCTCCTTTCCCTTCCTACCCCACAACAAACACTCTGTGAGGTGAGTGATGCTGAGAGACTTCAAAGAAGTGTGACTAGCCCAAGGTCACCCAGCAGCTGCATGTGGAGGAGTGGGGAAGCGAAAGGGGTTCACCAGATTACGAGTCCACTGTTCTTAACCACTACACCATGCTGGCATACATTGAGTCGTATACGTTGCTTGGGCTCCTTTTGCGTCTCCTCTTGTCTGTCTGTCCTGGTGCCCACCACTCAGACTGAAAAAGCCCCCCCCCCATGTTAATCAATTGTGTGGAAAAGTATGAGCAGGCCTGCCACAATCTGAGATATATGCATTTTTTCCTATATCTTCTGTATACTCCAGTACACAAACACAGTACTGAAATGAGAATTTAGAATGACATTAAGTATGTTAGTCTTGGAGGTCTTTCCCCTTAAGCAAATTCCACTTTTGAATGCTGCTTCATCCTCCTTAAGCTGACTTTCTTCTATTGTTAATGTTAGCTTCTTTTTTCACAAAAGGATTTCAGGCTACTCAAATGTGTAGCTTATTATTATAGCTCTGCTTCCAGCTGCCATTATTATTTGGGCTCTGGCATTTTTTTCCCCACCAGCATCCACAATTCCTAGCATTTTAATTCTTTCAGAAATCAGACCTGGCATACGAGTCCCGTAGCCTGAAGGTTCTCTTTTGATTTCTTATAGCATCTGATTTCCATTGATAGGGGTGTTTTAGATTTGCTTAAGCCCCAGAAAAAGTTAATATGCCAGAAGCACCCTGCTTCCGCTTCTGATCCAAAAGTAACATGCAGCCATTTACAGGATCAGAGAAGCATGTAAGAGTCTTCAAGTGTTCCCCCCCCCCTCCCTCTTCATGAGTGGAAGAGTAGTTTGTAGAAAACAATTTTGATGGGAGGGAGAATGGTCCCCACAGGAGACAGTTAAGCACATGCTCCTATTCAACCACTGCTTTGATCAGAATTTCTGCTGCTCTTGGCTGCTATTCATTTCAAAAAATCACCCAGAGACTACATCCAAAGACAATAGTACTGTTTTGGGGGGACAGGGGGTGGGCGGGGGTGGAGGGCTCCCTGGTCCTGAATGGGGTAACTGTGCCCCTGAAGGAGCAGGTGCATAGACTGGGAGTCATTTTGGACTCACAGCTGTCCATGGAGGCGCAAGTCAATTCTGTGTCCAGGGCAGCTGTCTACCAGCTCCATCTGGTATGCAGGCTGAGACCCTACCTGCCTGCACACTGTCTCACCAGAGTGGTGTATGCTCTGGTTATCTCACGCTTGGACTACTGCAATGTGCTCTACATGAGGCTACCTTTGAAGGTGACCCGGAAACTGCAACAAATCCAGAATGTGACGGCTAGACTGGTGACTGGGAGTGGCCACTGAAACCATATAACACTGGTCCTGAAAGACCTACATCGGCTCCCAAAACATTTCCAAGCACAATTCAAAGTGTTGGTGCTGACCTTGAAAGCCCTAAACAGCCTCGGCCCAGTATACCTGAAGGAGCGTCTCCTCGCCCATCATTCAGCCCGGACACTGAGGTCCAGCTCCAAGAGCCTTCTGGTGATTCCCTCACTGCGAGAAATTAGGTTACAGGGAACCAGGGAAAGGGCCTTCTTGGTAGTAGCCCCACCCTGTGGAATGCCCTCCCATCAGATGTCAAGGAAATAAACAACTATCTGACTTTTAGAAGACATCTGAAGGCAACCCTGTTTAGGGAGTGTTTGATGTTTTATTGCACTTTTAATTCTTTTGGGAGCCACCCAGAGTGGCTGGGGAAACCCAGCCAAATGGGCGGGGTATAAATTATATATTATATATTATTGTTATTGTTATATTCCACAAGTCTGCCACATAATGGCCTTGTTCAGACTTAAGTACCGGTATGTATAGTAGGGGGCAGGGCTGGACTTTTTCAGCCCTAGGACTGCATTCACTTGGGGCAACCTTCCATGCCAGAAGTGTGTGGGGCCAGAAGCAAAATCAACAACTGTGAACCATACCTCTGTATGTTACCGCCACACAAAAACCAGGGGGTTTCTACACACACCTATACACATGCACACCCCTCCCCCATTTAAGCAAGCAAGAGGTGTTATCAAAGTTCAAGGAGACATTCCAGCCAAATGCAGTTGAGGAGTGTGCAAAGTACGGTTGGTAAAGGTTCTTTACTCTTGGATGTGAGTCCTGCTCTCTGCCTTGCAGGTCTTTTTCCACCTGCCCTGGGCGGGCGGGGGCCCTTACTGATTCCAGCTACAAAAAGCTAAGGCTGCAGTATTGCTTCTTGGGGTTTGATGCTTTCGTTAAAACCTCTCTTTTTTTGTATCTTTATTTTAGAAGTTATTATGATTTTGTGAAAATTGTTCACTGTGTAGTTTTTGATGATTTATTTATTGTTTATGACAATTTTTATTATGTAAATGTTATACATGTTGTGAGTCTCCTTGAGCATGGTTTTAACTTTGAAAAGGTGGCATACAAATAAAACGATTGGTTGAGCCACTCCTGATGTATAGGACCACAGCCTCAGCATGCAGCGATGAACACACTTACTAGGGAGTAACCACCATTGAAGATAGTGGGAATCCAAGTAAGCATATTTAAGTCTCTATTTCATTTTATGGCTCTTGTAAACAGCAGACTGGAACTTATTAAGCATGCCCGAGAAGATCTTATTCCCTGCTTCTTCTTAGACATTTGCTTGTTTAACATCAACCTTGATGAAGCGCTTTAATGAACACAACAGCTTGCTTGCTTCTCTGCGACTTTTCCCTCCTTTAGGCCAGCACAGCCCCATGTAAGATCAAGATACACAGGTTTTTTCCCCTTATCACAGCATCACAATTGCATCATTATGCTGGGATCCAGGCCAAACCTTGGGCTGTGTACCAAGTGCAGCAAAGAACCACAGACACTCCTGTGCAAGGGAAACTGCACATGGTTTTCCTTATAGAAAGTGGAGGGAGATTGTGTTTTCATAGGGCAGAGCCCTGTCTCCATCTGGAATATTAATCTTTTCCTCCACATGCAAATGGTAAGTGGAAAGGACTGTAAGTAGGGCAGTAGCTCTTCAGTGGAACTCCTCTTCTTCACCACTCTTATTTTTGCAAGTTGCTTTGAATTTCATTTGTGTGTGTGTTGCCGGGGGGGGGGGGAGCAGCTAATCAATATAATAAATAGCCAGTTGGATTTTAGAACAAGGATTCCCTCTTGTTCAAGAGATGTCCCTAAAGCCAGAGAAGAGGTTGAGACAATTGTAGTCCACTCCTCAGATCCCTTAGGCTAGGAGTGGACAAGCTGTGGACCTACAGATGTCATTGAGCTACAACTCCCATTATCCCTAACTGTTGGCCATGTTGGTTGGGGCTGGTGGATGTTGGAGTCCAACAACATATGGAAGGCCACAGGTGTCAGGAGTATGGGCAGGAGTCAGGCTCTGGGGCCTGTAGTGCTTTGCAGAACTGGGGCATGCCTCAGCTTCTGCTGGAGAAGCATGGTGCGGCCACACAGGTGAAGTCCTCAGCTTGTGTTGGAGAGGCAAGGAGTAGTCACCCAGGTGAGGCCACTTGAGATCTCACTGCACCTGGTGGCAGGAGCTGGGAGGGATAAAAGCCCAGCATTTCCCTTCAGCTCTTTGCCACAGCAACGCTTTCCCTGCCTGGTTGCATCTGGCCTCTTGATCCTTGCTCCGTGGATCCTTGCCTTGCCGACGTCTTGATCCTTACTCCGTGGACCCTTGCCTTGCCGACGCATTGATACTTGCTCCGTGGACCCTTGCCTTGCCGATGCCTGAATCCTCGACCCTTGGACCTTCGCCTTGCTCCTTGTTCCTTGAGCCTTCGCCTTGCTCCTTGATCCTGGGACCCTTGCTTTGCCTTCGCCTTGCTCCTCGACCCTTGGACCTTCGCCTTGCTTCTTGTTCCTTGGACCTTCACCTTGCTTCTTGTTCCTTGGACCTTCGTCTCTGCCTTGCTCCTTGACCCTGCAACTGCCTGCTGCTGGACCCTCAGCCCTGCACCTGTTCCTGCTTCTTCACCACCATCTTGCCTCTGGTCCTGACGCCCGCCGACCGGACCGTGACAACAGGTAAGCCACCCTAAGTCTTTGATACTTCCCTATCCTTCTGTCATGATTAAAATGAAGAGAGAGAGCTATAGATGCTGACCTCATAATGACCCTCAGCAATTACTCTAGGTTCTTTCCCAGGAGACTTATAAAACCGTGAAGGCTGCACTCACTCCACTGATAAAATATCTTCCTGGACTGTTGTGCTATTTGGGTGTTGTCACAGTGGCCGGATGGGGCTACTTCAGAGTAACGACTCTACACCGCTCTGCATTTTATCTTTTTATTGGTGCTGCGTATTTACAGTGCTAAAGGTAGAGCTATTTACAGAGACACATCTTCTCAGCTTGAATCAGTACCTCCGAATGGCGTTTGGCGCGTCTTTCGCCAGCATAACAACTTGGGGAGACCCATCCTCTTTCCCCTACGCTTTTTGCGCAATTCCGGAGTTGGGGGGATGGGTCTGCCCCCCTTTCTTCCCCCTTCCTGTCCCACCTGGGACGATGGCTCCTCTACCCTGCCAGAGCCTTGGACACCACTTCCTGTTTCCCCACTTGAGCTGGAGCTTTCCCTGCTTTCAGCCGCGCTCTGGGCTGGGCTGGAACTCAGGAGGGGAGGGACTTCGCGATAGCCCCTGTCCCTCACATCCACCCCCCTCCCAAGCCCCCCTTCTCCCCTCCCGAGAGGCTGCATGGGTGTCGGTGACGACTGAAAGCCTAAAAACTCCGTGCTGTCCGAGCCGGTTGGTGTGAATACCTCCCCCCAGTCCCGTTGGCTCCCTCCTTCCTCCTGGGAAGACTGAAATCCCAAAAAGTCCGTGGCCTCAGAGCTGGTGGGGGTGAAAATCTGCTGCCAGTCCACCTCTTCCTCTGACCGGGTGGACCGCGGAGACGCCCATACCTCTTCCTCCGGGTCCTCAAACTCCGCTTCCCATCTCCATGGCGAACTGCTCTCTGCAACCTCCTCCCCTTCTCCCTCCCCCTCCCTTTCCATGTGCCAGGGTTTGGGCCTGTGTGGGAAGAGGGCGTGGAATTCTTCCACCAAGAATTCCTCCCGTATCTGAGTGGCTGGGACCCATTCATTCTGGGATGGCGGGGCATCCTCCCATGCCATGAGGTACTCCAGGCCCCCCACCCCCCTTCGTGAATCAAGGATGGCCGTTGCTTCATTGAGTGGCTCCCTGCCTCCTCTCCCCCCCTCCCTCGGGGGGCTGTTCACTGCCTCGGAACCTGCTACTTTCCCTGTACGGAGACAGCAGCGATCTATGAAACACTGGGTGCACCCTCATGTCCTCTGGCAGTGCCAGCCTGAATGCCACCGGGTTTACCTGTTGCGTGACCGTAAAGGGGCCCAACCTTCTGGGTGCCAGCTTCTTGCACCTCCCTCTGGTGGGAAGGCCCTCCGAGGACAACCAAACCTTGTCCCCCACCCTGATGACCTCCCCCGGTCGCCTGTGGCGATCAGCCCCCTTCTTGTACGCTTCCTTGGCTCTCTCCAAGTGTTCTCTGAGCTGCTGGTGCACCGTCTCCAGTTCCTCTGCCCAATCCTCTGCCCGTGGGCCCTCCTCCTCCTCCTCCTCCCCCTCCCGCTCTGGGAAAGATCTGAGGTCGCGCCTGTAGTTGGCCTTAAAGGGCGACACTCCTGTGAAGACGTGCACCGCATTGTTGTAGGCAAACTCTGCCAGTGGCAGGCGATCCACCCAGTCCGTTTGCCTCTGGCTGACGTAGCATCTCAGGTACTGTTGCAAAATGGCATTGACCCTCTCCGCCTGCCCATTGGTCTGCGGGTGCCGGGCCGTCGACAAGCTGACCTCCACCTGCAGGAGGTTCATGAGCCGCCGCCAGAACCTGGAAACAAATTGGCGGCCTCGATCCGAAATAACCCTTAAAGGTAATCCATGCAGTCTGAATATGTGGTCAACAAACAGTTTGGCTGTCTCTTCTGCAGAGACCGCCCTGGCACACGGTATAAAGTGGCACATTTTGGACATAAGATCCACCACCACCAACACTGCTGTCTTGCCCCTGGACGAAGGCAGGTCTGTGATGAAGTCCATGGACACTACTTCCCACGGCCTGTGCGGTGTGGCTAATGGCTCCAGCAACCCTGCTGGTGCTGCTCTGACCACCTTTGCTCGCTGGCAGGTGTCACAGCCCCTTACATAGTCCCGAACATCCTCCCGCACCCCTGGCCACCAGAAGTGTCTCATGACTAAGTGCGTGGTTTTGTCCCTTCCAAAATGACCCGCCGTTGGGTTGTCGTGCATCTGCTTGAGGACCTTACCTCTGAGCTGGTTGGTGGGCAGGTACAGGGCTCCCTTGTAAAAAAGCAGCCCCCTGCGTTCTGCAAAGTCCTTCGCCTGCTCCCTCCCCCCTCGCAGCTCTCTGAAGATGCGGGTGGCAAACTCATCTGCTGCCGTCAGTGCTGTGAGTTCTGCCTCGCTCACCACTGCTGCTCTGCAGGACCATGCTGACGGGGGGAAAATGTGCCGGGGTGCTGGTGGCAACTCCTCCTCCATGTACTCCGGCTTGCGGGAGAGGGCATCCGCCCTGACGTTCTGCTCCCCCGGTATGTAGTGGATGGAGAAGTTGAAGTGCGAGAAGAACTCTGCCCACCGTATCTGCCGCTGGTTGAGCACCCTGGCTGTTCTCCAGAACTCCAGGTTTTTGTGGTCCGTGCACACCTGAATGGGGTGCTTGGCGCCCACCAGGAAATGTCTCCAGTGTTTAAACGCAGAATGGATCGCGAAAAGTTCCTTGTCAAACACCGTGTAGTTGCGCTCTGGCTGTGTCAGCTTTCTGGAGAAAAAGGCACAGGGTCTCCACTCTCTGTCGGCATCCAGTTGCAGCAGGATCGCTCCCTTATCTCTGTCTGAAGCGTCGGTTTCCACGCGTAGGGGCGCATCCTGCACCACGTGGAACAGGTTCTGGTCTGAAGTGAACACCCTCTTGAGGCTTTCGAACGCTGCTTGCGCCTCAGGTGTCCACCTGAACTTCTGCTTGCCTCTCAGGCAGTCCATGATGGGAGCCGTAACCCTTGAGAAGTTCTTGATGAACTTCCTGTAGAAGTTGGCGAAGCCTAGTAGGCGTTGGGCATCTTTGCGCGTTCTTGGGCTGTGCCAGTCCAGGATGGCCTGCACCTTGTCCTTGTCCATCGCTAGCCCCTTGTCGGACAGCTTGTAGCCCAGGAAGTCCACCTCCTTGGTGTGAAACTTGCACTTCTCCAGTTTCACATACAGGTGGTGCTCCTTCAGGCGCTGCAACACCTCCCTGACATCCTTCACATGCTGCACTGGGTCATTGGAGTAAATAAGGATGTCATCTAGGAAGACCAAGCAGTTCTTGAAGAGGAGGGACCCCAGGACGTGGTGCATGAAGGCCTGGAAGCATGCAGAGCCCCCTTGCAAACCGAAGGGCATCACCAGATATTCAAAAGAGCCCAGCGGCGTAAACATTGTGGTCTTCCACTCATCGCCTTCCCGGATCCTGATCAAGTTGTACGCCCCCCTCAGGTCGAGCTTGGTGAAGATCTTGCCCCTGCGTGCCGCTGTCAGATCGTCCACTCTGGGCATTGGGAAAGCCACCGGTTCAGTCATGTTGTTCAGGCGCCTAAAATCCACCACCAGACGGCGCTGTTGCGTGTCCTTCTTGTCCACCCAGAAGACCGGGCTGCCCCCTGCTGCCTTGCTTTCTCTGATGAACCCCCTCTTGAGGTTCTTGTGTATGAACTCCCTCAGATCCTCCAGTTCCTGATCTGACATGGAGTACAGCTTGGCTGGGGGTAGCATGGCCCCCGGCACCAGGTTGATCTGGCAGTCAAAGGACCTGTGGGGAGGTAGGTGGTCGGATTCCGCTTCGCTGAAGACCTCCTGCAGGTCCCAGTACGGTTTGGGTATCGCCTCACCCCCCTTGATGTGCATGGTGGCCACCGTGGCTACAGGAGGCCCCTCCCCTGGTTGGTGCTGCATGCAATGTTCCAGGCAAAAGTCCGATCCAAACGTGATGCATCTCTGGTGCCAACTGATGGAGGGGTCGTGGCGCGCCAGCCAGCTCATGCCCAAGACGATGGGGGGGGTCTGAGATGGTGGTGACGTTGAATGCCAGTGTCTCTGAGTGCCTTCCCACCGTCATTCTCATGGGGGTGGTCTGGTGGGTGATGGCCCCTCCCAGCAACTCCCTGCTGTCTATGGTGGAGACGTGCAGGGGAAAATCCAGCTGCAGAAGTTGGATCTGGTGCTCTTCTGCAAAGTTTCTCGAGAAGAAGTTCGCCGAGGCACCACTGTCGATTAACGCGAGGACCGTCAGGGGATAGCCATTTGGGAGCGTTAGCGTCACTTCTAGAACCACCCCTGCTCTGGGGGGGGGGGTGGGCTTGCGCTGCTCCTCGCTGTGCGGGTGGGTGGGTTGGGGCTGTTGTGTGCCGACTGCACCTGGCTGCTGCCCCTTGTCTCCTGCAGCCAGGCTGTCTCGTTTCCCTGCTGTGGTGCTGCGTCAGTGAGGGAGGGCACAACCGTTCCCGCCTTTCCTTGCCATTCCCTGCGATGTGGGCAGTCTCTGACGAGATGCTGAGGGGAGTTGCAGAGAAAGCAATTCCCGCCTCTTCCCTCCTTGCGTCTTGGCGCCGCTGGGGTTTGAAAAGTCCGCGCGCGCGCGCTATCAATTTGCATGGGTTCCTGGTCTTGGCTGGCCCCTGGCATGGCCTGAGATGGCTGTTGGGGGAGTGGCTTCTCCTGCGACCGTGGGAACCAAGCTCGCTTTGCGCGCATTGACTGCTTGTCGTTCCATCGGGATTCCTGTCTCACCCCCACCGCCAGAGCCGCTTTGCTCAGCTGATCCATATTACTGGGCTTTGGACCTCTCGAGAGCTCATCTTTCACATCCTCATGCAACCCCAGGTAGAACGCTGCTTGCATCGGAGGCGAGTTCAGTTCCCACCCCAGTCTGTGCACCAGCATGGTGAATTCCGCCCAGTATTGGCGAACTGTCATTTTTCCTTGTCGTAAATTATGCAGTTCCTCTTTGGTCTGGTCCATATGGCTATCAGACGCATACATTGTTTTTAAAGCCCCTAAAAATAGTTTGACATCCTTCATGCAAGGATTTTTTGTCGCGATTAACGGTCTAAGCCACTCCCTGGCTGCCCCGGTAAGGTGTTCCACTATAAACGCTACTCTGTGTGCATCATCAGGGAACTCATCATGGTGCAGCTCAAGAGCATACACGATCTCAGTCTCAAAGCCATGATATTCCCTCGGATCTCCATTGAACTTGCTTACTAGGGTCCCTGCTCTCCTTCCTGGCAGCACTTGGAGTTGGGGTCCCCCTCCTCCCTTGTTTTTCTCTGCATCCAACTTGTTTTGGAGGTCCACCGCTACCGCCCTTAACTGCTGCTCTTTCTCCTGAAGTGCTCTCACCTGTTCAGCAAGGTTGTGCCTGTCCTCTTTGACTTTCTCCGTTTCTTGCTTAGCCGCCTTTAATTCCCCCTGTGCCTGCAACGCCAGTTGCTGTAGGTTCTGCTGGGCTTTCTCCGCGATCTGCCGCCATTTCTCCGCTTCTGGCGCGCTCATCCCGGCAACTCCAAAGCAGCCCAAAAAAAGATTCGGAGGTAGCTGTCACAGTGGCCGGATGGGGCTACTTCAGAGTAACGACTCTACACCGCTCTGCATTTTATCTTTTTATTGGTGCTGCGTATTTACAGTGCTAAAGGTAGAGCTATTTACAGAGACACATCTTCTCAGCTTGAATCAGTACCTCCGAATGGCGTTTGGCGCGTCTTTCGCCAGCATAACAACTTGGGGAGACCCATCCTCTTTCCCCTACGCTTTTTGCGCAATTCCGGAGTTGGGGGGATGGGTCTGCCCCCCTTTCTTCCCCCTTCCTGTCCCACCTGGGACGATGGCTCCTCTACCCTGCCAGAGCCTTGGACACCACTTCCTGTTTCCCCACTTGAGCTGGAGCTTTCCCTGCTTTCAGCCGCGCTCTGGGCTGGGCTGGAACTCAGGAGGGGAGGGACTTCGCGATAGCCCATGTCCCTCACAGCCGTGATTCTAGACTACTCTACCCTTCTTTCCAGCCATATTTATGTGCTACTTGTGTGTAGGGCACTCCTGGTTTCCAAGAAGAGTGTGGCTGCAATTCTTGCCCTATTCTTGGTATCATGTTGTTCTGAGTCTGCCTACCAAAATACCTGTTTGTCAGGAGCGCCTTCACATGAGAAGGGATTCCCTTGTGGATAATTGTGCTCAATGGACACTTCATCAGAGGACTGAGTGAGCATGACAATGTGGTGAGGCCCATTCTGGCTTGAGTACCCTACCCATGTGATGTGCAGAATTAGAATTGATATACTGACATGGAGGAGTATTAAACCATGAGGAGCTGAGAATTTGTTGGAATCATAGAATTGTAGGGTTGGAATGGACTTGGAGGGTCAACCAATATAACATATGGACAATGCTGCTCAGCCATGAGTGTGCCTTGCTGGCTTACTGCATACTTTCATTTCTTCCTAGAGGCTTGAGAAGGCTTCTCCTCAGCTTCACAAGGAACAATGGTAAGAAAGGGTCGGCCAGGGCTGCTATTATTATCATACGTAGTTTGGAAAGCTCTGATTTTTCTGAGAATACAGGGAAGAAAAGTTCAGGTAGAATATTATGTTCTGTTAGGCTCCTTCTCCATTCAAGATACCAGGATTTGGGGGTATGGATCAAAAGTTTGTTATTGTGTCTTGCATTAGTGAAAGTTCCTAACAGAATTTTTAACCATCTGCAGTTTCTCCAGAGGATTGCTAAACTTGCGGAGAAGCTTGCATCTGAAACTTGCAGGGAATGTAACTGTACAAAACAGCAGGTGGCAGGCATTGCAAGAGGTGGTAGGGGAAAGTTCAGTTGCCCCCCCCCCATTGTAAAACTACTCTCTGCAGTTCCTGAATAACAGAACTGTTAACACACACACATCCAAAGAAAAATCTTTCCCAGGCAGGAGATGAGAGAACATTACATGCGCATAGACCACAAAATCCATAAAATAAATTTCATTAAATGCCAGAAGCACAACGTGCTCTTGTATTTCATGTAGTGGTCTCAGGTCATCCTAGGAAATGACTTTCAACAAATGGTAAAGCAAGGCATATTTTATTTCATAGGGGAAAGACTGTCCTTTTCCAGGTTTGTAACGGTGCAGATAATGATGTGAATTTAGAATCCTGTCAATTTCTGGCTAGCATGTTTGTTTCTCAGGAGAGCCGATATTGTAGCCACTCAAAAGTCACACCTAGAAGATGGATAGCCTTTACTGGGACTCTTTAATCAGCTTTACTGGAGGCAGAGCTGGAATGTAATTTCATAAAAAGTCAAATATTGGCAATGTTTCAGAATTTAGTTTCAAATAGTACTTACTATACTCTCATGAAGTCACTTGAATTCTTTTTCTTTTCTTTTGTTAAGACTGCTGGGATGCCACTGACATATGTTTTTACTGCCCTTGTATGTTTAAAGCTTTCCTAGTCTATCACAAATCTACCTCTTCTTCTTGCTGCATGTTCACAATAAGCTTTTAGTGGATCCTTCACCTTTGGCACAACTACTTTTGCTACTTCAGGAAAGCATGTAGTACTGAACCACCCGAGAGTCCATGTGAGGATTTTCTTGTTTGAAATGTTCCCATGTGATCTTGTCATCTTGAAGAAGCTGGACTAGAAGTTCTTAAGATGCTTCTTAGCTAGCCCAATGTTGCCCAAATGACATTGAAGAGTTCAGTCACTTCTGAATTATTGCAGAAGGTTCAACAAGGCAGTATGCAGGGATGTCTGAGAACTCTGCCAGAAATGGAAACGGGAGCAGGAATTGCTCATGTTTGTATATTTGCAGGATGTCTGGCATGGAAAGCAATCCAGTAAATATGACCAGTATTTGCTGTTGCTGTTTTTGTTTTAAGTTTGCAAATAATATGTAACTGATGGCTTCCTTGCTCCCCCAAAGAATTCCCACGATTCTTTGGGGGGAAATCACAACTGTATGATGTTGCTTTAAATGTATAGCACAGATGGGGCCAAAATGTGACCCAGTATTCTGCATGTGTATTATAGAATGGAAAAACAAAGGGAACATTTTTTCCCAAGCACACAGATTTCTGCAAATGTTAATGTTTTCCAAATGTTGTAACAGCCAACATAACAGGACTTGGAGGGTGGGGAAGTATCAAAATTATATTCTATTTTACTCTGGTTTTCTCCTGTTTTTTTTCCCCCTTTTCCATTTTTGGTTGGTTGTGTATTTTGGATTAGAAATCGGTGTTAAGTAGCTTTCCATATGGTGTCCTTTTTTGGAATGTTGTGCTGACACAGTAGCTATTGTGGAATGCTAGAATATTTAGGAGGCATGACTCATTGAGGCCATCTGTAAATTGTTCTGAGTCTACCACAACTTCAAATGCCTTCATTTGTGAAACAACTTCATCTCCTGCCTCAGTATGTTTAGACCTTTCGGCAGTGAGTGACATTTCCCTGCTTCAAAAAGATCTTGGCTCCTCTTTAGAAGATATAACCCTGCATAAAAGCACTCAAGCTCATGGCTGGAAAACTGCTTTCCAGATTATTGTGCAAAAAAATCCCCATACATTTAAAACACACATCTCAGTCATGGCTTACCCCAAAGTATTCTGGGAACTGTTGTTTGTTAATGGTCCTGAGAATTGTTGGAGGAACACTAGTCACCTCACAGAGCTACAGTTCCCAGAATTCCCTGGGGAGAGGGATTGGTTATTAAACTGCTCTGGAAATTGTAGCTCTGTGAGGAGGATATAGGTCTCCTAACAACCCTCAACAACCCTTAACAAACTACAGTTGCCAGGATTCTTCAGGGAAAGCCATGGCTGTAAAATTGGTATAATAGTCTGACATGGCTATGGCATGAGAAGGCTGTAGTTCTCCAAGATGTGATCCCATCACACAAGGAGTCACGTTAAATACAGAAGGTGTATTTTGCGAATTCAAGCAATAGGTAGCAGAAGTATGCAGTCTTAGTTTCTTCCAGCAATGTGTGCAGAAATCAATCCCACACTATCTGGGTTTGACACACTTGCCCCTGTCCCATGTCCTCCCACTCTGTCAGTTTAGAACATCAGCTGCTGTAGTTGTACAGCATTTGCTGTAGTTGTTCAAGATTATGGATTTGTGTTCCCTTTGCAGTTTGGAGATGTGTCACATCTCTGCATTTGAAAAGCCTGGACGATCTCTCTTTTTTAAGCATGTGGGTGGGAAAGGCTGTTTATCTGTTCCATACTAGTTTGGTTCTTTTAACAGGAAGCTGTTGCTGTTTAACTTAAAAACAGATTTAGGTAGATTTGTTTAGGTTTGTTGCTGGATTGTGTTTCAGTTTGCTTACACCTCTTTTAACGCTCACAGAAGAAACATACAGAAGTTTCAAATAAATACCGGATGTGAAAAGTGCCCTTCATGGATCTCCATGCCAAGCAACAAAAGCGGTCCACTTACCGAGTACAGCATCTACAAAACGCTGTTGAATCTTGCCAGTCTGAGCATAATTGTGTAGGTGTGGATCTTCTTGATATGCACATGTATTCTGATTACAAGGTTTGGATTTCTGGGGTTCTCGGAAACCTCCGGTCTTCACACAGGGGAACATAAGTGTTTACAGAACAAAATAAAAGTTACAAGCCGCTTGACTTTACCATCTGAAATATAAAAATGGGAGTTTGACCCATCCTATATAAAAAAGTTGGCTATGGCAAAGCCTGTCAAAATCAAGAGGTTGTGTCAGGCTTACTTCAAACTTTCAGTCACCCACATGCATAGCTTGTCATAATCCAACTGTGTGGGTGGAGCACTTGCTAAGAAATGTGTGCGAGCACATGTGGGTTGAGAAGATTTTTAATCAAGCAAATGTTTTAGAGCAGAGATGCGGATGCAGATATTGTTGGACTCCAACTACCTTCCTTCCTGACCACTGACCATGCTTGCTGAGGCTGATGGCAGGTGGAGTCCTGCAACATCTCCAGAGCCCGCAGGTTCCCTGTTTCCGTTTTACAGGCCACATGGTGCATGGCCATCTTCATGTGTAAGTGAATGTGAGAAGTGGGCCTAGAAGTTTGCCACTGTCATTACATGGAAGCAGCGGTCTTAAGTGCACTTAGGAAGCACTAAATCCCTCTTCAAGCCCTGTCGAATGAATGCTTACCCAGAATTCCCAGTCAGTTCATTAGAGCTTTGGCCATAATAAGTGCACTTAGCATCGCAGCTTCCTTGTGAGCAAAATGGCAATGACAGCCTTCCATTTGTCCGCAGTGGCTGCTTCACATTCTATGTGAAGTTAGCAGCATATGTCTCCTTCTTTTCTGTATCTCTGAATCCTAGGGGATAAGGAATACTGCATTAGTATTTCACTGGCCAAACCAAGAGCTGGATATTGATAAAAGAAATATTTTCATTCCCAGCACAGCTTCATCCCTTTAAAATGCATTGTGGCAGAGCTACAAATGACTGTTAAATCATGAGGTAGCTGACAGCAGCTACCAACAAAAATTTGTATACCTTTACAATAAATTACCTGGGATCCAAGGATGAAGAAAACAAGAACAGAAGGAGAAAGTGAATTATCCTCCATGCTTATTTAGTCAAAGCTTAATCTCGGCTGCAGCTGAAGATGGCTTCAGCTTGGTTTCCTCAGGGGGATCTAAGCACTTCCAGAGAAAAAGGGCAACCATCCCAGACACTAAATGAATGGGATACTTAGCAGCAAGGCAATGAACTATAAACTTCTGGTACAAGAAAACCATTTTTGAAGCTTCCCTGGGTGAAGAACTTTGAAACAATGCATTAATATTGATTCCCACTTCCGCTGCCAAAGCTGGCTGTCCCGAGTCTCTTATGTCTCGGCTGGTGCATCCACAGTTCTACCTGTCTCTTTCTTTTCCCCTAGCTGTTTCTTGCATCCTTGTTTTAGCCCACACAGAGCACACTGCAGATGAAAGAGAATGAGAAGTGAATGCAGTGTATCGCAGAACAAAAGAAAAGGGCATTTATATGAATATGTAGGGAGCTGCTGTATGGTTAGGCTTTTATACAACCTGTGGTGTCTTCAAGGGGTTAAGCTGACAGCTTCAAGCCAGTGGGAAAGTACTAGATATCACTGCCTTAGAGGTTTCAGTGAGGTTGACTTCAGATATATGTCGACATCAGTAACCTGTGTGTGTGCGCAATGCCAATCATGTAGAAAGGGGTGAATTTGGGTTTCTCGTTTTTCCATCTTACATTCAGTTCTCCCCATTTCCAAAGCAATCTGCAATATATTTTTTATAAAATCCTTGTGCAAATTTGTCAGCATTTAGTCCTAATTTCTCTCAATACACACACATTCAGGTATGCAGTTTTTACTAATTTACTCAGGACTAGAGGAAATATATATTTATTCCTGGTCCCCACAAAAAGCAAGCAACAGCAATCCAGTGAAAGGGTGGTTGCTGGGTTTGCTCTGCCTGCCTCTCCAATCAACATTTTTCCAGGGAGGAAAGGCTTTTGTTTTGTGAAATCTGTGTGAAATCCTTGGCGTGGTGGGACTGTGCGATGTAGGCCCAAAGACTAAGAGCTGCAGGGCAAACTCACTGTCTTTCCCTTCCACCATGTGTGTTTAACCCACAGGCTTAACCGTAGTGGACCGAGAGGAGTTGTGCTTGGACTGCCTAGGGCACAGGAAAGAGTACCTGAAATCCAGTAGTAACAATGAAAGCAAAGCGGCCTGGCTTGTAATCATTGGCGTGCAGGTGTAAGAGAAATTGTGTCCTCCCTCAAAGAGACCTGGCAACCAAACCCTTGTGTTGTGGGTGGATACAATTGGATAGCCACAACACCCGATTGGTAGGTCCCTTGTTGCTGGGTTTAATCTGACCAATGGGACACCAGCCAAATGGATCAAGGGACCTACATATGCAAATGCACGTGAACCTCAGCTTTCTCTCTTGGTCAGTGCATCGGAACACCCACCCACCTCTCCCTATATTTAGGGCTTGCACGCTTGACCTTGCTATTCCATCATGTGTCGTCTGTCGTTGGGACAGGGGCACGGCAGGAATTTCCCCCACTTGGCTGATTGGATGGTGCCATTTGGGTTTTGCCTGCCACGTAGCAAATCATCACAACTTGTAAGGTTAGGCTCTGATTCAGGTGATAGGGATGGGGGAACGCTCTCGCCATCCCTATGTGAAGGGGTATTCCGTTAAAGGAATCCAGGGACTCAATGGTTTGGTCAACCCTGTGAGGGGGTTGTGCCCATGCTGGAGTCCAGGGTGACATCTGGGTGGTAAACATAGCCTGTTCCCGGCTTTCTGCCTATCCAGGTGTTCACCCTTGGCTGACCTATGCTGGTGCCCCGGGTCAGCGCTACCTGCAACAGTGCAGGGAGCTAGTCGAACCAGAGCCTATGCAACCACTCAATTGTGATCAATAAAGTCGTGGCCTAAATTCTGCCAAAAACCAGACCAAAAATTTGAGTCTTGTGTGAATTTATTTAAGGGGGAGGTTTAAAGGTCTAAACATGCAAAGGAAGGGGGAATTGATTTCTTATAGGAAAAGCAGATTTCTAATGGAAATGTACACTGGACTCTGTTGCCTTGTTTGATGTACATTCAAACGATTGCTTCTTCACCCAGAAATAAAAGTTATTTATGTCAGGGCAAGTGTGTATGGATCTACAGTTTGTCAGAAATCAGGCCATAAAACAAGGTCAAGGTACTGATGAGGATCTGTTTGAAAATGTCTCCTTTCAAAGCAAATATTTTGTAAGACTGACTTGGAAGAAAACAACAACTTCAACAAAAGAAATATTTCCTCCACTCTGCCCCTCCTCTGCATTCAGAATGACTGGAGACGGTAGCAAAAGAGAGACTTTGCTGTGTTTGTTTTTAATGCGATTTCCAGAACTGAGGTCATTTTTCAAACAGGCCATTGAATAATGTTTTATATTGTTGGTTTCCTTTTGTTTCCTGGAAGAAACAGGAGTGGAAACAAAACCCAGGGAATTAGCAAAATTAATATTTACGGGTTTACCTTCCAAAGCAGGGGACTTAAAGCACAACTGTTGTTCATTTGTCTACTGCTTTGTATTACATGTCCTGAAAATGTTCAAATACCAGGATTTTCTTGCCTATGCTGTAAGGTTTCCTTAAACCCCATACCGCTGCTGATTTTGGCTTTCTGTTTGTGGAAGGATTCACTTGGGCTTAAGGAGAGGGGAAAGCGTGGATTCTTTCCGATAACTGACTTCGACATCATTTTGTGTCTGAAAGCTGGAAATAAAAAGAAAACCTGAGTTACATTCGATGGAACATTTATTATTTTACAGTATTAGAGGTCCTTTTCAGATGTACTAATCATGGCAGCTCAATACATAATAGGCAAGGTGTCCTGAAGGTGGTGAGTGTCGCCACCCATGCCCCTTTTTTACTATAAAAAGGAACTTATGTGTTGTCCATTTATAGCCAACAAAGGTCAACTCCAGACCATCAGTGTTTTGTAGAATGGATTCAAGGACATACCAAAAGTTTAGGTTTGTGCAAGTAAAGATTAAATGGCTCTTGTGCAAGAAATCCCCTTTATGAAAAAACAGATTTATTACAGTTAGGAAACTGTAAATGTTAAATAGGGAGATGTATTAACACCCCACAAGGAAATTGGGATAAATTCTCATTGTTGTATAACCAGCCCACTAATGAATCAGAATAGATGCTCCACAAAGCCCAGAGGTAATCTGACCTTCATGTAATGTAATTTTGGCAACTCCTGCATCAAAGCCGGTGCCAATTTTTTTGTTCTGCTTTCCTTTGGACCACATCAGGGAGGCCGAGAGAGGGGGTCTTGTTTTCTGGGCAGCCCAGGACCTCAATACGCACTGTCTAGGTTTGCGCACCAGGGAGGTCACTTTGGTCCTGCTAATGCAGCCATTTGACTTCACCCCTGGAGGCACACTCCATTGTCTTTCAAGACAGATGGGTGCCCGCAAAAAAATGTAAGCTCCGTGCAAACAAATCAGGGTGGATGCTGAATAACTAGAATGTCTAGATGAGCTATTAGAACACTGAGCACTTCTGCAGTAGAAATATGTACATTTTAATATGGTAATTGCATAGTGGCCAGGACAGATAACAACCATATTCTCAGAACAATTTTGGAACTGTTTTGTCATTTTTAAAACAAAAATGTACATTTTTTTTTAAAAAAAAAAGCTGTTGCAAGGCTACCATTTCTCATCAGCAAATTGTATGATGTTCTTTTATCACCACCATTCCTATCCACACTCTTGGTGGTCATAGGAAGAATCATAGAATTGCAGAATCATAGAATTGTACAGTTGGAAGGTATCCCAAGGATCATCTAGTCCAAAAGTTAAGAAACTCACCACATAGTAGCTGGTTTCCGTGGAATACGGCCCATTAGATATGTAAAAATGCCCATCTTTAGATGCCCAAGTCAGAAGCCTGTATCTGTGTACTCACTGAGGTACAAAGTGTGGTTGTGCCATAACTGCCAAGTTATCCCTTTTTTTAAGGGATTTTCCCTTATGCTGAATAGGCTTCCTCGCGAGAAAAGGGAAAACTTGACAGCTATGGGTTGTGCTGATCTACACCATCACAAAGGCAGGGATAGGAGGAAATGAGAAATGAAGCAGAATACAACCACTTTCAGACTGGCAACTCCTACTGCCAACCAGCCATCAATTTCCCACTGTCAACTACATTCAGAATGATAACTGGCTTTCCACAATTTTGAGGGGTGAGGTATAGTAGTGCGTGTAACTTTATTTGATCCACTAGTAGAGATGACATAGTCAGAGGGGTGGGAAATCTGAAATTGTGAGCCAGCTGTTTTTAATCAATTCTTTAATTTAAAGTACTTTTTATATCAGCACTCTTTCTTAATTACTTTCATAACTTTTTTTTTCAAAGAAAGAGAGGCTAAAAAGTGTTGCAGTACTAATTAAAAGACCAGCAAGAAAATGGAAAGGGAAATGAATATAGTATTAAAATGGTGCCTTCTGGAAAGGCAACATGTCTAAATACCTCCCCCCCCCTTAAAAACAATGTACTGGCACAGCAACCCGATTCTCCCTTACACCAGGCTGGGAGAGGGCTGGATTAGGCAGAGGTTCCTCTTCTCAGGCAACAAATGTGGAAGGGCCAGTGGGATGCTCTGAAACAGAGTGTTTTAAGGATAGGGCAGAGGCTGAGTGAGCTGCCCTGGAATCTGCATAGGGTCCCGATTGGGCCTAATCATCTTGCCCCCACACCCAGATTTCATTGTGGCTGCCACCACCGGCAGGGCTAAAGATGAAACAGCGGTTCTGCTGTTCTACAAAACATCACCAGTGGGAAATGTAAGTTACGGTTGCACCCCAATACACATAAGAAAAAAGTGAAACAATGTTTTAGTGCAAAAGATTACCGTAATAAAAAATATACATGGCACCTGTAGGAAAGAGGTGTGCCAAACTAGATGCATGGCAAAAGGTTTCCCCATCTTACACGCCACTGTTTGCATCGGAACTACACTTCTTTAAAAAGAGGGAAGAGTGTATCACTGATTTGATGGTGCACTTAGGGATATTTGGGCTAGTGTTATTTTTGTTGCCAAAACAAACAATTTTTAGTTATATTTTTATGCCACCTGACAATGAAAAGAGATGGGAAAACACAGTGGGGTAATGATCTAATGATGATGATGTCACAAAGTTCTCTTATAAGAATGTGAGTCTTCCAAAATAAAACATCTGGTGTGGGAGACCTTATAAGACCGGAAGCAGAAAATGGATTGATCCATTCGATGCACCTCAATAATATATATATATATTACTATAGTATTACTATAGTCCTGTAAAGTTCCGTGCCAGGAAACTCTCCATTTTTTAAAAAAAAAAAAATTAGTTCCATAAGTGCAGGCATATATGCCAGAAAAAAAGCTCTGTTTTTAATGCAATTTCTGATATACTCCTAACATTTCTGAATATAGCAATATGGATAAACTACATTACTTATATGTGGGTAGGTTTTAATATATTTATCCTGCAAAAGAGTGCATTTCTTTTTTAAAAAAAAGAGCAGCTTGTGGAATGTGTAATTATAAGCACTGATTTTGCTTATAGATTTACCTCACATTTTCCTCTTTCGAATGAATTGCTGAGATGATTTTAGATGTTTAAGATGATCTCGTTAATTGAGAATAAATGTTTGCACTCTCCGAAACATCTTCATGTTTGTGAAACAGAATCATGTGTGCACACAGCTGTTGGGCAAATGTAGTCTGTAGCCACATCCAGGATGTTGGCGCCAGCAATTCATCACAATCCTCTTCATTCATCTTCTCATGGGCTTCCTAATCAACCCCTAAATAGCCATGTAATTTGAGATGGAGCAAAAATGCTCTGTTGGCTTCCCTTTTACCTTTCTGCCCTCCCCCTCTGTTTTTCATAGCACTCCATAATTGTTGTCACTGATGAAAACTGCTAGCCTGTATCCACGTAGGAAGATGATGATCCTCACATTATGTAGGAACATAGCAATGTGCCTTATACTGAGCCAGAGTTGGCATTACGCACACCGGGGGGGGGTGCTGACCTGGTGCCCCAAAGACCTTAATTGTCACCCCCAGGCAGGGGGCCCAGACTCTGGATTTTCTTTCTTTCTTCCAAAAAAATAAGTCTTTTTTCTAGGAAGACTAGAAAGAGTTCTGAAGCTCCCCACTCTGAGGCAACCCATCCCCCTCAATGCAATGATGTAGTGTTGCCCCAGTGGTACATTGGGAAGGAGGGGGAGATATAGAATGTAGGGGTGCCACTGCTGCTGTTAGGTTCCCCCCCCTTTTAACTTGTCTTATGAATGCACTTCTAGTAAACCCCCACTCCTAAAAATTGTGTGAATTCTTCCATGCCTCCCCCAAAGCAGTCAGTGGTTTTCATCCTGGCCCTTTGCCTTCCCATGTTCACCATGAATTTTAAAACTGGGTGGGAGTTGAATTAGCACTACTTGTAATGTAGCAAGTGTTGGCAAACTGAGTTGTACAGGCAGGGCCATCTTAAGCATATCTGGTGCCCTGGCGCCGTGGTGCGACGATGCCTCCGGCGTGCACCCCCCCCCCATTTCACAGCGCGACTGGCTGGCGGCCCGGCCCCCTGGCCCCCTGCGCCACCTAGCCTTACCCTAGGGCCGGCCCTGTGTACAGATATGATTCTAGAGACTTAACGCACATGAATTATTCTTGCACAGCTCTTTCAAAAATATATAATTGGTTGAAGGGGGATATTTAAAGTACAAGTCATTCTGGAGTTTGCTGAAGTTAAATGGAGAAATTAATACTTCTCAATTTGAAGTGCCTTTCAAGACACACACCAGCCCTGTAGAAATACATGGGACTTACTTCGGAGTAGACACATATGATTACATTGCAAGCTAGGCTTTCATAAATTTCAATGGGAAGAAAAAACACGACTCACTTCCAGTGGATTTGGAGCATCATCAACATAATCAATAGAACACTATTGTCACACAGCCTATATATTGAAACCAATCTTAACTCCCAAATAGCTCTCCAAGAAAGAGTGTCTTCACTGCCAAATATTTTACATAAATTCTGAAAAGGAAATTGACTTCAGGACGATTTCTCCCACCCATGAATTCTTGTGAACTCCAACAGGACAAAATAGTTCCTTTTAACTCAACTTGCCTTTTTTTGCTTTCTGGGGAAAAGGGTATTTTAATTATAGTTAAACATGGAATGAGCTGCAATGTACAAAGGGAATAAACCTCTGAGCAATATATTGTTATAGATCTACATAGGAAAGTTAGATCAATGGCAGTTCACTGTGATTTCCCATTATCTTAGTCTATTACAGCACTCTGAAAGATGGTTAACACTTTGTGAATCTTGGCCAATTATTCTTTTCATTTCATCAGGTTTTCATTTTCCCTCACCACCCGGCTCCGCTCATAGCAGGGTTGTATCTGAATGGCACAAATGATTGAATAAACTTTAATTAGATGCCTCTGAGCAGGAAAGGTTCTTTCACTCTACCTTCTTTCATTCAACACAGTGCTGAGTAGCTTAGCTGATGAAACTTTTGTGTGCTTGGGTGAAAATGGAGTAGGAGAAAGGTGGTGACTTCAAATATTTTAAAAATGTTGATAAAATTCCACCCATCATTATTCACATTATACCCCCTTCAGCATCAAATGGAACAGAGATCATTAGAATCTGCTGGCCATTTTAAAATATATTGGAAACAATCAATGCTGGTAGGGCAGTCATATTTTAACAACCCAATCCTATGCATGTATACCCAGAAATAAGTGTCACTGAGTTCATTGGGGTTTCTGTTGACGAAAGGGTGCATAAGACTGGATAAACACACTTATCTGGTAGGAAGTTTACATTGGACTCAATGGGACTTACTCACATGTAGGCAAATGAAGGAGTGTGCTGTTGATGAGTTCAAGCATTTAGTGCAACTTGTATTTTTGTCTCAGGAAAATAAATAAGGGACTAATGTCAAGAAGACATATAGAAAGGTGTATCTGGGACCCCTGGATGATTAAGTCCAGCCAGAGGTGACTATGGGATTGCGGCACTCATCTTGCATTCAGACTGAGGGAGCCGGCTTTTGTCCACAGACAGCTTTCCGGGTCATATGGCCAGCATGACTAAACTGCTTCTGGCGCAATGGAACACCGTGACGGAAACCAGAACACACGGAAATGCCATTTACCTTCCCACCACAGCGGTACCTATTTATCTACTTGCACTGGCATGATTTCGAACTGTTAGGTTGGCAGGAGCTGGAACAGAGCAACGGGAGCTCACCCTGCCATTGGGATTCAAACCACCAACCTTTAGACCAGGCATCCCCAAACTGTGGCCCTCCAGATGTTTTGGACTACAACTCCCATAATCCCTAGCTAACAGGACCAGTGATCAGGCATGATGGGAATTGTAGTCCAAAACATCTGGAGGGCCGAAGTTTGGGGATGCCTGCTTTAGACCACAGCACCACCTCTGTCCCCTACTGTCTGTAGAATGCATTAGCAGTATGATAACGGATGCACAGGTGAATAACCTGCCCAGATCATAAGAGCTGTAAGTATTATCAGCAATATTAATTAAATTTCTGCCCTACTCTTCTTCTCAAAGAAGTCCAGGGTAACATAGAACCAAACTGTAAAACAAGATGATTAAAATAAAATAAAAGCAAATATAAAATATTTTAACACACACACACACACACACACACACACACACACACACACACACACAGCATGCACACATTATTATCTCTATCACTGATGCAACATTTATGTTTCCAGGGATAAAAATTGTAAAGGCTACTTAGTAAACAGGGCTAATCTTTGACAGACTGTCTCAGAGGGTGATACAAATACAGTACGGTACTTTTATTTCTGTAATCTCCCATCCAAATGCTCATAGTCATAATGTCACACTTTGAGCAAATAGCAGTAGGAGGAAGTAAGTAAGTACATACAAGGTTTTAAATATTTGAAGGTGGTGGCCTGGAGCTTGAAAGCCTTAAAAAGAAAGAAAAAGATTGTTTTCTAACAGTGCAACAACAAAGTTATATGACTACTATTATTCAGAAACTAACAGTGAATCAAACCAAATAGTCCTGATCAGGAGGATGCCACCATGTGTGACAAACTTCCTGAAAATGGGTTGACGTGGCAAGCTTTTAAAGTGCTAATTACCTTTTGGTGCAGAGAGTGACTGGAATTAATCCACCTGCTTTCTCCAAAACAAGTGGTGGCACCGTCAGAGTTGTCAGTAACAAGTATTTCTTTAGCAGTGAGTGTAGCATCACAGTCCAAACAAATATACATTCCCGGATACAACCATTCCCCCACCACACCACACCACAGGGATTAGCCATCTTCGGTGGGTCCTACGAGATGCCTCGCTTACAGTTCCATCAAAGGCTGTAGTGTAGTTTCTTGAAACACTATGAAGCAAGCTTGTTCTCTGTTATGACACCCTGGATGTGTGACTCCCTCCCACTGGAGATATAGTTGTCTTCCCATATTAGCAACCTCCAGATATTTACATAACACATAACCTACAGCCCATGGGTCTGATTAGAGGCCTGCTAGCCCTCCTCATTCAACCCATGAGGCTGTTTGGGTCAAGCCATTCCACCCTGCCTTATACCTTAAGTATTTACCTGTGGGACAGGTAAAGATGTAGCTGAGCTAAAGGAAATTTGGAGTCCAATCAGCTCTGTGGCTCTGCAAGCCCCAACAACCAGCTGTCAATCATGGCCCAAGTGGGATGGGGAGGACAAGAACTTAGCCAGATCCCCATGCCTGAATTTAGACTTACTTTTTGTCCAGACCTGCAGAATCAGCTGATTTAAAGGCTGGCGCCTTTGCTGCTGCACTACCATGCTGCTGTATTTATTGTTTTAAGGCAGGCATCCCCAAACTGCGGCCCTACAGATGTTTTGGCCTACAACTCCCATGATCCCTAGCTAACAGGACCAGTGGTCAGGGAAGATGGGAATTGTAGTCCAAAACAACTGGAGGGCCGAAGTTTGGGGATGCCTGTTTTAAGGTCTTGATGGTGCTTACCATTTTTATAATTTCATGCTGATTGTTAATTGTTTAATTAAGAGCATTGCTTTTGATAAAATCTCTTCCCTCTTCGGGGGGAGGAGATGTTGTGGGCCCACGAGTCCTTCACGTGAGGGGGGAATGGCTAGCATTCCCCCCAGCCCATTGGTTCCTTCCCCGCCGCGGCGTGCCCATGGCGCACCCAATCAGGATGCTCCTTGGGGGCGCGGCTTGCGCATTTAAGGGAGCGCGCGGCGGGGAAACTGCCTCTTTTCTCCGGACCTGACCTGCTTTTAGCCTCGCTGAATCACTCGCTCGCTGAATCACTCGCTGAATCACTTGCTCCAACGGCGTTTTTCAACGCCAGCCTTATTCCTTCCTTAGCGCCTAAGGTGACTAACCCCAAGCCGCGCGGCGCTGCATCCGGCGGCGGGGAGCACCCGGCCGTCCGCTTCGCCGCGGCATCCATCCGGGATCCAGCCTGCCTCGGAGTGCCGGGACGCTCACCTCTCAGGCGGCTCTCTCCCGCGGCCCTCCCGACCTTCGCCTGCGGCTTGAAGCGCCCAGCACGGGGCTACTCGACGCCATCGGCTTCTAGGCTCCGCCGAATATCCAAGCAATCCAGCCGGCGGCGGCGGAACCCCTGTGGCGTCATACCATCACGCTCGCCGGAGAGGACGTCCTTCCTTCGCGTGGCTGCCGCTAAGAGCCCCGATTTGGGTGCGGATCCCGCGGCTTGCTACCCACAGGCAACCCGCTTGGAGAAGCGTCTGGCTCCTGTTTAGCGTTAACCGCTCCTAGTTCGGTCGCGGCGCACGCAGCTTGCCTTCGCCGCGGCGCGTTCCCCTAAGCGGGCCGTTTCCCGGTCACCGAGGCCACCGCATTTGCCCTGCACGCCAGGCTTCGCGTCCCCCTCTAGCAGCTCATCGCCGCCTCGCCATCATCCCGCAACGTGGAACCGTGAGTTGGGTAGCGGGGAGGGTCGTGTTTCCCTTTTACTGTGGGTGGCTTGCCTAACCGCCGATAGCTTAGGTTTTAAAAGGCTACCCTCGTTGTTCCCTGCTTTGCAGGCAGTGCTCAAAGTTTCATTCACTATTGCGGGTACTCATTTCTCTGTGTGGGGACACGTGTAGTTAGGATCAGCAGGGCATAATTTGGGTCACCCTCGTGGGTCGCTACACGCGGCTGGAGTTACCTTGCCCGAGCCTCGGCGCCCTGGGGCCATCGCCGCTTATTGTTGGTTGTTCAGCTTCTCCTTTAGCAGCGTTCTGTTTACCCCATTAGCTCATCGCCTTGGCTTGGCTAGGCCACGTGTGTGACCTTTCGCCTACTTCCTGGAGTCAGCGACCTTAAGGGGCGCCTTTTGTTCTCATTCAAAGAATTGCTATTGTGTTTGTCCTTTTCCTAATCTGAGTAGAGTAGCATTTGGTTTTTGGCGACCTTTTACCTCATTCCTTTAGCAGTCGCTGCTCCTTAATAACATTAGCAGTCTCCTTCAGAGCTTCGCCTCCTTGGGTAGCCTGTCTTAAGCCTGCCTCTGCTGTAGTAATAGCAAGGAACGCTAGCCTTCACAAGCCCCCCAACTTTTGGCGTGCGCAATTACTAACTGGGAACTTACTTTGCCAAATTGTTTCTTAGCCCTACTGGTTACGTACGTAAGTTTATTTTCTGATTAATTCGAAGGGGAATTTGCAATACAGTTGCTCCTGCCATTGCCTCTCGTGCGCACAAGCTGGGGGTTTTGAGGAAGCCGTGCATTGGCACAGCAGTCTTTTAGTTAACTCCTTTGGTGGCTCAATCGCGGGACCGTCTAATCGGGACAATTTCAGCTTTATAAGCGGCTGCATTTGAATTCGCTTGCATTTATTTCCCCAGTTTGCAACTTTCCTTGATATTCCTTTAGCCTACATAATAATAATAATAGTAATAATAATAATAATAATAAGGTAAAATAAAATAATAGCAGCAGGCGCTGCTCCTACATCAAGCCCCTGTGATAACGCCTCATTCCGGTGCCACTAGCAATTTTACTGTACTTTTGAGCTTGGTATAATGGCCCCTAAACGCAAGCAAAAGGAGTCTGCGGTGGTGCCCTCCAAAAAACGTGCTACGGCCGGCAATACCGCGTCCAGCGCTCCTACGGTTTCCGCTATCTCCGTTCCACCTGAGGCCTTGGCTAACCTGTTTTCAGGCTTCCAAAGTTTCTTTCAGCAGTTTCATAGACCAGCTGCCACCATTCACGAAGTTTCCCAGGAAGGGTCCCCCGACTTCATTGCAGGGACACCCGTGGCCGAGGTTGTGCGCCCCGGGCCCTCATATGCTACTCCTCCAGAGCAGCCTAGGCGCGTGGAAACAAGGTCTCAAACTGCCTCTACGGGTGCCGCCTCTAGCGGTGCCAGGGACAGGACACCCCCTCCAGCTGCGGGTAACGCTTCCACCTCCCAGCTGTCGCCAGGTACCCCTGCCTGTCTGCGGAGTCAGCCGCCAGATTCCCAAAATAGGTCCAGGCGTCTCTCGTCAATCACATCCTACGATAGCGACGCTCAGGACCAGGTGCGAGCAACGCCATCTCAGCAGGGCACTGCTCAGCAAGGCGTCCAAGAAAAGGGGAAGACGAAGAAGACGGGCCAGAAGAAGACCAAGAAGACCAAGCATACGGAGCCAGGGGACGACTCAGGTACCTCTTCTTCAAGTTCTGATGAGGATGAGGGAATTCTAGAAGGGTACTGGGGCCAGGGTGAAGACCTGGTTGGTCTGCCAATTTGGGCACACGAGCGTAGGGCTAACTCTCACCGCAAAACCTTTAATGGCACATTGGAGTGGAAAAATGGGGCTTTGGTGGAAGATGTAAAAACTTCCACTTTCGAATCTTCCGATTTCATTCTGGGGAATCATTTGTCCAGCAAAAAGAGGAATAAGATCCTGAATGGGGATTTTGTCGACATATTTACCCTCCTACCGCCAGCTAAGATAAAGGGAAAAGGGGAAAAGAAACGCACATATGGAAAACGTAAATATAGGGAGCCTAGGGCGGAACGCACCTTCGAAAACTGGCTGGACGGTTTCCAGGTATATATGGGCACTATAGTGGCTTGCTACCCTAAGAGGGCAATGCACCTCGTGGCCTATATGGCGCACGTGAGACGGGCCTATGAGTTGGCGGGGGAAGGCCCTGCTCTTTTGTATGATGAGGAATTTCGTAGGAACGCCTCCCTTTTGGCCACCACCCGTTGGGACCTGCGTGACCAGAACTTTTGGGGTGAGCACGTGAACCCCTACATAGAAAAGAAACACCCAGACGCATCCCGATCTGCAAAATTCGAACCAAAAAGACCGGGCCGCCGATTAGTGTGCTGGGAATTCAATAAGGGCACGTGCACCAGAGCATACTGCAAATATAGTCACGAGTGCGAGAGGTGCCAGGGGGCCCACCCAGCGTCCGCTTGCTTCAAGGGCCAGCAGTCCTTTCGCGGGGGTCGCGGCAACTTTCGGCAGGGGCCGAAAAGTGCCGCAGCCCAAGGACCAGGTCCCACAGGCAACAGATACTAATTTGTCCCTGTCCTTGGCTTTCACCCCTGTCAAACTCCACCCGTTAAAATTATTATTACAACTTTATCCCAATAGGCAAGCAGCGAAATATTTGGGGGAGGGATTTTCTAAGGGCTTCAGAATCCCAGTAAAAGTACCACCAGTTTCTGGTAACCCACCAAATCAAAAGTCTGTACGGGATATGCCCGAAGTAGCCAGAAAGAAAATTGATAAGGAAATTAAAGCAAACAGAATAGCTGGCCCCTTTCCGTTCCCCCCGATGCAGGACCTTCATGTTTCCCCATTGGGTGTCGTTCCTAAAAAGACCCCTGGTGAGTTTAGACTAATTCACAACTTGTCTCACCCCAAGGGCTCATCGGTCAATGATGGTATCCCCCAGGAGCTTTGTACCGTTAAATACGCCTCCTTTGACCAGGCAATAAAGCTTATTAGGAAATTTGGCAGAGGCGCTTTATTGGCAAAATGCGACATCGAATCTGCATTCCGCTTGCTGCCGGTTCACCCTCAAGACTTCAGGTGGTTGGGATTCAAGTTTGAGGGGGCGTATTACGTAGACAAAGCAATGCCCATGGGTTGTTCAGTGGCATGCTCAGCCTTTGAATCGTTTAGCACATTTTTGGATTGGGCCCTACGATTTAGGACAGGCCTCGAGGGCGTGACACATTACTTAGATGACTTCCTTTTCTGTGGGCGGGCTCTGAGTGCGGATTGTGCTTATCTCCTTGAAGCCTTTGCTTCCTTGACCACAGAGCTGGGCGTTCCTTTGGCTGCAGAAAAAACTGAAGGGCCGGCTTCCACCATAACGTATTTGGGAATTGAGCTGGATACCGTTGCCCAAACATCACGGTTACCCCCAGAAAAATTATCGGCCCTTAAGCAAATTATTACAGAAACACTTCCTCTTAGGAAGGTGACACTTAAGCAAATTCAATCCCTCCTTGGTCACCTTAATTTTGCCTGCAGAGTGGTGTCCCCAGGACGTCCCTTTTGCTCAAGGCTTGCTCGACTGTCAGCAGGACTGCGCGCGTCTCACCATAGGGTACGCCTCAATAAGGGTGTAAAGTCTGACCTGAGGGTGTGGTTACAGTTTTTAGAAAAATTCAACGGCATCTCTTTATGGCAGGACACTTTGAGATTGAGAGTAGATTTCCAGGTTCACTCTGATGCAGCGGGTTCACTGGGTTTCGGAGTTTACTTTAAGGGCAGATGGTGCGCCCAGCACTGGCCTCCGCAATGGAAGAATAAACCCCTCATTCGCGATCTAACATTTCTGGAATTCTTTCCCATAGTCGTAGCAGTTCATTTGTGGGCAGACGAGTTCAAGAACCATCGGGTATGCTTTTGGACCGATAACCAGGCTGTGGTCAACGTTCTCTCGAGACAATCTTCACGATCTCCAAGGGTGTCTGCCTTGCTGCGGGCCTTCGTGTTGCTGTGCTTGCAATTGAACATCTATTTCTCTGCCAAATTTGTGCCTGGTGTTAATAATGACATCGCGGATGCTTTATCTCGTTTCCAGATGGACCGCTTCCGCTCTCTCGCTCCAGAGGCTCAGCAGTTGCCGGAGGCGTTCCCGGAACATCTATGGAATCTTGGGAACGAGACGTGCTAGAGGGAGTACTGGCGTCGGTTGCCCCCTCCACTCTTAACACCTATAAAAAGGCCTGGTCTGACTTCCGGTCCTTTCGCGCAAGGTCCATGGGTTCAGATTGCGACACACCCCCTAGTAGGAAGGAGGTCCTAGCGTACCTAGCTGGCCTAAGGAGACTGGGCAGGGCGCCCAGAACCTTACACATTCAAACAGCCGCTATCTCCTTCTTTAGTAAGGCCACCTTTGCAACCGACCCTTGTGCGGATTTTCTGGTGCGCAAAGCTTTGGAGGGCTGGCGCAGGCTCCAACCTCCGCGCATGGATAAACGGAAACCCATTACTTTTGTCTTACTATTCCAAATTCACAAACAGCTCAGGAAGCTGTGCTGGTCAAAATACGAGGCAAGACTTTTCTCAGCAGCTTACTCATTGGCCTTTTTCGGCGCTCTCAGGATTGGTGAGGTGGTTTGCGAGGGTTCTCCCGCCCAAACTGCCAAGGGTATCTTGTTATCTGACCTAACATTGTCAGAAAAGGAAGTGGTAATTCACATCCGCCAATCAAAAACGGATCAATACGGAAAGGGCACCTTGATGCGCTTGCCAGCTACAGGTCACTGCGGCCCCTGCCCCGTGAAGGACACTAGGCGTTTTCTTCGTTTGAGGCCCGCCTCACCCGGTCCGCTTTTAATTCACCAGGATGGGTCTTGTTTAGCCCGCCATCAATTTACCCGCGTCATGCGCAGGGCTATCGCTGCTTGTGGCCTTCCTCCCTCCGATTTTGCAGCACATTCATTTCGTATTGGCGCCGCCACAACTGCGGCACATATGGGTTTGTCGGCAGAGAGAATAAAAGACTTAGGCCGTTGGAAGTCCAAAGCGTACAAGGGGTACCTCCGCCCTACAAAATAAGCACCTCAATCCACAGCTGTTGGCTTACGTCCCCCTTTCGTTTTCTTTGCAGAGAAACGTGTTAACATCTGGTTCTTTGGTCATAGCATCGTGCATTGGGCCCGGGCTCGCGCTTATGATCGGAGAATGGGGCCCAATCTGGGGCTGCCATCATGGGTTAGTGTGTCCTGGATCACGAGACGAGGGATGCGTTGGAGTGAGTTCCTGCCAACCGTGAGATCTAGAGCCGCTATGCGGGGCCCTCCGGATATTCTGGTGGTGCAGTTGGGCGAAAATGACTTGGCTTACCGCTCTGGCCAGGATTTAAAATGGACTATCTTTGCGGACTTCGATGGACTGCTGGCTGATTTCCCCAACTTGACAATTTGCTGGTCCTCTCTGCTGGAGAGGCGTGTTTGGCGTGACAGCTGTTCGCCCGCTGCTATAAACAAAGCAAGGAAGTTTTTGGATATCGCTGTGGCCAGAAAGGTCTTGGCCTTGAATGGACTTTATATACCGCACCCGGACATTAGGTTCGATAAGCTTGCTTTATACCGTGCAGATGGCGTCCATCTTTCTGATGATGGAAATGACATTTGGATTTCTGATATACTAGGTGCTATTAGGAATTGGTTCCGGCTGTAAGGGTATTGGCGGCGAACCCCTCTCGGGGCTCGATTGGCGGTAGGCATTGGATTCTCTCAAGAAGGTACAGGTGCGGGGGGGGAGGTTGCTGCCATCACCTCCCCCAAATGCGGAAGGGTACTCCCCTAAGGAGTCCGGGGCGTTGCCATGTCCGAAGCCGTGGTAGGTGAGGGCCTGAGGGCACGCCCCTAATGGTGGCCCCAGGATGAGTTCCTAGTTGATGTGCATCGCAGGACTCATCCAACGGTGGTTAACCCTTCACAGACTGCCAGCAGAGCGGGCTGGAGTCAGATATAGTCGGTTAGATCCAATGCCTATGCCAATACCCCTCTACAGTCGTAATCAATAAAGTTGTGGCCTTTCATGCCCATTAACCCTATACCTTGTGTCTTGCGTCTTTATTTTCACGGGGAGGGCTCGGGGCATCGCCACACAAAATCTCTTCCCTCTTCGGGGGGAGGAGATGTTGTGGGCCCACGAGTCCTTCACGTGAGGGGGGAATGGCTAGCATTCCCCCCAGCCCATTGGTTCCTTCCCCGCCGCGGCGTGCCCATGGCGCACCCAATCAGGATGCTCCTTGGGGGCGCGGCTTGCGCATTTAAGGGAGCGCGCGGCGGGGAAACTGCCTCTTTTCTCCGGACCTGACCTGCTTTTCCCACCCACCCACCCTCTTTTTAGGCAGGTTTGCTCTTGACGTTGCTGCGCACATTTATTGGTCACCAGCTGGGACCTGGTAGGATTTTTCCCACTCGGCAAATTGGCTCTGGCCTTGTGGTTTTTGCCTGCCGCGTACGCAAATCGTCACAACTTGGGGTTTTGGCGGTAGGCATTGGATTCTCTCAAGAAGGTACAGGTGCGGGGGGGGGGGAGGTTGCTGCCATCACCTCCCCCAAATGCGGAAGGGTACTCCCCTAAGGAGTCCGGGGCGTTGCCATGTCCGAAGCCGTGGTAGGTGAGGGCCTGAGGGCACGCCCCTAATGGTGGCCCCAGGATGAGTTCCTAGTTGATGTGCATCGCAGGACTCATCCAACGGTGGTTAACCCTTCACAGACTGCCAGCAGAGCGGGCTGGAGTCAGATATAGTCGGTTAGATCCAATGCCTATGCCAATACCCCTCTACAGTCGTAATCAATAAAGTTGTGGCCTTTCATGCCCATTAACCCTATACCTTGTGTCTTGCGTCTTTATTTTCACGGGGAGGGCTCGGGGCATCGCCACACAAAACGTTGCATGCCACCTTGAGAACTTGTGAGATGAAGGGTGGATTAGAAATACAATTAATATTAATACTAATAACAAAAATGATAGCATTTTGAGTACTATGGGGGCAGGGGGGATGTAACCTCATCCCTTTATTAACAGTTGAAACAATAGCAAAGTAAAACAAAGTAACAATATACCTGAATTTAGTATTAACTGAAAATAAATCAACTGGCCAGTCAATTCTCAATTTTCTGTCCCATTTGAAGGATGGGAGGAAAGTGAAAAGTCTAATTTGCTTATTTCATTGCTGCCTTGCCAAGGGCAATAGTAATTACACTAAATAAAATTAAATCAATACATTTACTTAGCTATCATGCCATGAGGGCTAAGCAGAAAAGATAAAGAGAAACTGAAATAATTAAAACTTGAGAAAATAACTATGCTAATTAGAATGCTCATTAGTCTTCATAATGGGCAACAGCACAGAGGAGGTAAAAAAGTCACTTGGTGTTTCTGCAAGTACAACATCAGAAACATCCTTTTAAATAACCGAATCAAACACAAACAAAAAGTGACTAACAGGGCACACTTATTTGTTTCTACTCAAAAGTAAGCTTCATTGAGTTCAATGAGACTTACTTCTGGGGTAAATATACATAGGATTACAGCCAAAATAACATCTCCCTTTCCCTTTGCCTGGGGAGTGCATATCTCCATGCTTCCACTTTCATCAAAACAGATAACTACGCTGCATGTTCAAATGAAGGTGTTTTCCTCACTCAGTGATGGTGCTAAATTGAATGAGACATTAATTGCATTCAGCATTCCACCAGCTCATTATTTAATTTCTCACCTGCTTACTGATTTCTAAGTTATGATCTGTGTGCTTTCCCCTCTGGCAAGTTTATTCCTCACTTTTCATTTTACTCCCCTCGTCTGCAAGTTATTTGACTGTCTCTTAAAAGAGGTGGTATGCTTTGCATACTATTGCGGTGGTGAAAATTGATTCACTTCCAGATTATGTTTCACATGTTTCAGGTCTTTGCCTACCCGACATGATAAGTTTGCTGCTGGCTGCAGTTGTTTAAGAGACAGAAAAGAGGTGGGTAATCAAGATTAACAATGCATGTCTGTCCCTGGGAATTCTGCAGGCCTACTGCTAGAATTTTGTGAGAAATTTCCTATTATTCCTGCCCCTCTGAAAGTAAGTATCTGACAGTGGTGTGTGGTCAGTGGACTAGGGGGACGAGGCTAGGCCTCTAATTGTTTTCCTGGTGCCTTCTTCCCAAATCCCAGAAAGCTTTTGCTTGGCATAGGGAGGCAGGTGTGATACTCTGATGGATCTAAGAGCCCTCCCAACACTTTCCCAAAGCTCGCCTGGCTTTGGGCAGGAGGCAGGGGGCGTCCTGTCAAGGCCCTGATGCCTCATTCCCAAAGCCTGGGAAGCTTTTGCCTGGCCTAGGCACAATGCTCATGTACATAACATCAGGACATCATGACGTCAGGACACCCAGCCACTCCCATCACCCTCACAAGCTGGTGCCTCTGGCCCTAACTGTTCCCCTATGAAAAACGTCACCGCATGCCCCTGGAACCTGAGACCATTGTTGTGGCAAAAGCAATAGGTCCTAGTCTACAAATCTGCCTTAGGGTGGTGCTCTCACTGCTGGCAAAGCAATGCAATGACAGCATTGGGAAACCTTAGTCTATGGGTCTGAAACAGGGACGTGGTCAGGACCTTGGACAGCTCTGAACATGCTGATCCAGAGCCCAGGGGCAAAGTACCAGAACCACAGCTATGAATCCTCCAGAAAGACCAGTTACCTCAGCACTGGCCTGAAGGAACTGCCCGGTTTTTATGTCTGACCCGAAGAGTTAATATGGAAGATAGTCAATCTCCCACCAGCCATTTGGTAGAGAAAAAAAACATCTGTAGCTATTGCAGAGTTATGTAATTGTTGGAACAGTTGTCCGTTTCCTGATGTATCATTTTACCTTGCTGTGTGAATTATTTTAACATTTTTTTATTATGCCAAGCTTTATATTACTTATTTATGATGTGACCATTAGGTAAACAGCAATACAGAAATCCCTAAGCAATTCAAATTAAAGCCTTTCTGCCTCTCGTCCCCAAGTGCTACATCCTGGTATGAGCCCTGCATCTGAGTCATGGGGAACCACTAATAGGGACTCCAGTGAACATCTCAGTGATGGAACAGGAATTTATGGAACCGGGAAGTTCCTAAGATATCATCAACCCAATTCATTAAGGGCTCTCTAAATTAATACAAGAAACCTGGTCTGGTAGTATATGAGCAGCTAGTGTAAGCTGGAGTTATCCACCAGTGACCACCTGGTTGTTGTTGTTTTTCCTGGATGACATGGTCAGAAATGGAGAGATCATGATCTAGAATTAGAGGTATTTGGAACACTGGAATATTATAAGGCCTCAAAGTAATCAATGAGAGTATTGTTAGCACTGTAGCCGGGGGGCCAGGTGTTAATCTGCCCCCACGCAGCTAACAGAAGCTAGAGCAAATTGTGATTGCCTTGAGCTTGAAGAACAACACACAGGCATCAATAAGTAGTGTCTAACTACTATATTGCAGAGAGAAAGATGCAGCGTTGCGTCTGGCATCTTGCATAGCCAAAAGAGAAAGTGTACAGAGTACAGTGATAAACATCATGTGAGCACCAGGAGATAAGAACTTCCTTTCTCCTGGGAACAGACCCAATAACACCATTAGCCTGGCGCAAGCTGCGTAGCCTGGCCAGTGCATAGAAATCCCAACAAGTATATCATCCACAGTATGACCACCAACCTTTCTTTCTGGCATTTAACAGTTATGCAGCAGGCATGCTTGACAAGTGAGATGTACATTGTTTGGGGTCCACTCTATTTTTGTTATTGTAAGCTGTTTTGAGCAGCTTTTTTAATGTTATACCCTGGGACCTTAGGGAGAAGGGTGGGAATTTATTTATTTATTTATTATTATTATTAATTATTATTATTATTATTATCATTTATATAATAAAGATAATTAATAATTTAATAATTGACACTTTTCTTATATATAATTAATATTTAATAATAATTTTGAACTAGTTCATCTCTCCTCAGCACTGCACTTCATTGTTGTGGGGCGGGGAGCTTCACCTGTTGAACCTCTGTCCATTATGCTACCATGAAAGTCACTCAATGGTGTTGTCTAGTCAGTAGGCAAGGAAGGAAACTGCCAGCTGTGTAAGTCTCTGTGTAAGCAGTATTATATTGCTTGTAGAGAACCATATGTTCATCACAGTCCAAAGCTTTCCGTTAGTGCTGTCCCAATGTCAGTAGTTTGGCAGTTACCCAGAATCAACACATGGCGTTATCTGGAATCAGTATGTCTAATATAGCATTTCCATAAGCTGAATTCTTTAGGCTTTGAGTTAGGAAGATATCACACAAATCTCCTCCAGCTTTTCCACATCTGGTGCAAACTGTATTTATTTACTTATTTTTATAGGGAGAGCATGTAAACTCGTGAAGGCCTTGACTAACATGAATTTTGAATTCCCCAGCCTTGGCTACTAGGCCTTGTACGTCCCACTGATGTTGCCAGAAGACAGGTACATTGCGCAAAGATATGCCACAGCCTACAACTGACATGAACATGCTGTTAACAAGTGCTGTGAGTCAAGCTGTTAGCTGAGGGAAAATAGAATTCACTTGCTTTCTGGCTTATTCTGGGGTTATATCCTCTAAATCCTGCTCTTCCTCTTCAGTCCAAAAAGTGTGCAAAAGAATTACATGGAAACAATAAAAAAAAATCACAAGATTTAAGGCCTGAATTGAAACATTTTTTTCTGGACTTTGTAACACAGTCCCCTCCAGATGTTGGACTCTAGATCCCATCATCCCTGACCATTGGTCACACTAGCTGGGGTTGATGGGAATGCAGGAAAATTGTAAAGAAAGAAAGAAAAGAAAGGTGTTTTTTATTCATTTATAGCCATTCTAAAATTCCCTCCTATAGCGAATAGGGAGGGAACTGAGCTTTGTTTTTAACTGTTCTAATTTGATCCCAAATAATGAATCAATTTAGAGGGACATTGGACGTTGAACTGGTGGGTTTGGTCTAGGTCTTGACCTTGCAGGTGGAGTATATGCCTTGAGGGAATTGCCAAAAGAGCCTGTGGATGGCAAATATACAGTCCACTGGAACCCAAATGACTGAATCTTTATCTAAATTTATCGAAGAGTTCTTGACATGCCAGCCTCATCAGTCACATGAGCCTATGCCTCCAAGCTGGTGATGCAATTACAGCATAGACACGAGTCTACTGCTTCAACAAGAACTAGGCCTCTGAATGCTCATCCCCACCCCAATTCACAGAGTTTTTGCTCCGGCAAAATGTATCTGTGAAATGCAGTGACAGAGCAGTGAAGCTAACATATGAGTCCTGTTAGTTTCACACCTTTTAGTTTAATAGATTTTGTTTGGAACACATTTTTATTTTGTTCAGCTTTGTCTTCAGGCTGGCTCAGAGATCAAAAGAAGTAATATTTAAGAAGCTGGTGTGGAAATATTTCTATTTCACTATTGCTAAGAAGAAAATGAATCTCTAGGCTGGGTTCCCCCCCCCTTTCTTTCTGGTTAGAAAGTTCTTCATCAAAATGAAGCAATCTGTTTTTCTTCTTTTTTATTTTGTTATTTTGCAGAGGACTGACATATGCCAGCAAATAAACTAGGGAGAAAGCTCCACTGAACTAAGTGGTAATTACGTTTGAGTAATCATTGTGAGGCTGCAATACTGCATCACAACCCTGCATATAAATAGGCCAGCTATGGTTCTCCAGATGAAAAGACAAGCAACATCTCATAGCCATACCACTTCACATTACTTCAGCTCTTTAGAATAATTTCCTATGAAGCTAGTTCTACAGAGGGAAGGGGAATTGAAGGCAGAAAGGGAAGGAGTGGAAGGAGTTGGAAGGAGTGGAAGGAGTTGGAAGGAGTGGAAGAGATTTGGGGCTAGGGATGGGAAAATTTGTCAATTCTGGTTTCTCTTATTTCCAATATTCAGTTCTCCACATGAAAATTCATCAGCATTTTTGTGCAAATTTCTTCTGATATTGCAATTTCTCCCAATGTACACATTTTTGTGAAGCAGTTTTTCCTAATATAATGCAATTCTGTATGTTATTTTCGCTAATATGTGCATTTTTTCGTGAACACTTTATTCCAGCATATGCATTTATGTACACATTACTTGGCTGGAGAGCTGGCGTCAAAGGACGGCTGTGTTTTGAATCATACATTGTTTCAGAAAGTGTAAATTGAGTAGACTTGCCTTCAAATGAGAACAGAATTTAATTTCTCCCCCATCCCTTGTTGGAAGATGGAAAGGTCACCAAGGAGGGTGTCATGTGAGGAGGAATGATAGCCCAAACTGAACATTGCTAAACACGTTTCCAAGCCTAATACAATAGTGTTGTATATTTTTTAAAAATCACTCCATTTGTTACCGTATATTAATCATATTTGAAATTACATTATAGCTTAAATATCCTCCTTCTGATCATTGTCACTGTGAAAAGGAACAAAACGTTCTTTTTGTTTGTTAAATAGGAGATCTGCTGTAGCAGAAGCTTCACAGTAGCTTAGATGGCATATGCACTTCTTGGCCCAATCACACACAAGCTCAACAATTGCTCCTGCTCTCTACTGCATTTGAAATTTATGTATGTCAGTCTTCAGACTATAGATGAACCTTACATACTGCCTGATACCCAAGTGATAATTTACACCCATTGTTTAATTTGCTCTGACGAATGGTGAAAGCAAACATGATAATTACTATTATCACCATTATCACCTATCATCATCTGGGTGGCCTTTCAGCAAACTTTACAGTACTGTTCCCTGCTGAACAATTCTCCCATTGTTATTTTCTCAGCAGTCTTTTTTCTATCCCAACTATAGTATACCCACTGAAACCAATAGTGGTGTCCATTGCAAAATTATTCACCTTCTGTTGTGTGGGCAGGGTGGTCCCTCCCCCTACCTGGCCGATCCCCTGGCAATGCCTCCCCAGGCGGGATTGGGCGATTGGCTAAGGTAGGCGGAGACCTCCAGGTATCCAGCCTGGGGAGGGTGAAGCCAGCCCGTACTACCGGGAGCCACACTGGGATCCGCAGGGCTGCGTGCGACCACACAAAAGGTGCCCCCCATTTGATGTGGGGAGTGGTCATTACAAAATTAGTGACTTGCCTCGATGCCAGTCTGTCTCTAGAGTTCACCAAATGTCACAACTATGAACAGTCAACAAATGGTAAGGAAAACAATGCTTTCATTGGTCTATGTCTATGCTGGGCATCTCTGCATTTTGGGAAGGCATCGGAATTATAGCAGGGCTTCCAAGCCCCTAAAAATCCCCCCTTCCTTGCTGATTTGGTTACTGTAGGATGGAAGAACCATTAATTCCTTACCAAGGAAGGTGTATGCTCACCATCATGTTGGGGCCAAGTGGATTTCCTCCTCTTCCATGAAACCCCAATTTGAATCTTCCTGTCCAATATTGATCCTATCTCCCTGCCACTGCTGGATTCTAAAATGACCCAGCCTAGCTGATGTCAGAATTCTGATGTTGGTGGTACCAAAAAGGGTGTGTGCCAGAGGACCAGGAAGTGGTTTGGATCTGAAGGGTTCAAACCCATCCTGGTTCCCAATGCCATATGAATTGATCCCATTGGGAGGGAAAAAGGAAAAACAAACAAAAACACTTTTAGAAAACATTTGAAAGATGGAATGAAGGAACTAAGTGTGGGAATGTTAAGGATAGTAGGAAAGGATACTGTATATTGAATAAGTATTATCCTTCCTTCATTCATGCTGGCAAGTGTTGTAGCAGAGCAAATTCCCCTCAATGTAGCTGGAAGCTAGTTTGAAGATTCGTTTGAATCTCTTAGTTAAGATTATTTCCTGGTGTCCTCTTTAATCCCTCTTAAACGAATAAAGACACAGGAGTCTTTCTGAGTAAAGTAACAAAAAATTTACTCACATTTCAGTTCACAATATGATCCCTGAAAGGCAAGCTTTACAGTGGTACCTTGGGTTAAGAACTTAATTTGTTCTGGAGGTCTGTTCTTAACCTGAAACTGTTCTTAACCTGAGGTACCACTTTAGCTAATGGGGTCTCCCGCTGCTGCTGCCGCTGCATCTGTTCTCATCCTGAAGCAAAGTTCTTAACCCAAGGTACTATTTCTGGATTAGTGGAGTCTGTAACCTGAGGTACCACTGTACTTGGTAGTTACACTATAAACAGTGAGTTCATCTCATATGGAGACTGAACTCATGTGCTGCTGGCTGAGAGCCAGCAGACAGCAAAATCATTAATACAACAAAATGGCTACAGGAGAGCAGCATGGCAGCAAAACATAGAACAAGCAAGACAACAGGAAAACAACAACTGAGAAAATGGCTGTGTGACTCGGCTTTTTTGTGGAGTGAGGCAGAACCAGGGCCATCTCTCATCTCACATGCAGGGGGAGGATGTTCCAGTCAGTAGGACAGGAAGTCACAGTGACTAGATGTCCCCCTGCATGTGCCTACTCTAGGGAAATAGAGAATGTTGCATTTGACTGTACCAATGGATTACATCCCACACAAAGAATATTCCCCTGCCCTCACTTTTGCCTTGCCAGCTTGAGCCCGGCAGGGTGTATGGTAACGCAGCTGTAGCAACTTTAAATTTGGTACCTCCTTCACCTTAGGATTGAAGCCCTAGCAAGTCAAGGTTCATGAAAAAGAGGTATATTGGATAGAGATGTGAAAACAGAAGGGAGAGAGGAACAATACTATCAGACAACGAGGCTTGCAAAAACCTACTCTTAAGCCAGCAGTGAAAAGATACAAATATCAAATCCTCACTTTGGTATTTCTGAAATATAAAGTTAAAACAAAACAAAAGTCTTCCTGCACTGGCCACATCTGTCTTCCCATCTCTTCTCATGGGAATTCAAGTGCATGTTTGATGGGGTAAGGAATGAGGGTGCTCTTATGCTGCTCCATTATTTTGCCGCAACTGTGCTTCTATCTGATCTCAAAGGAAGACATGTCAAAATACAATTTAAAAATTGGAAAGGTGGAATATGGTTTCTCAACCAAAAGCAGTTGTTTAAATGCCAGACTTTGCATAACTCTGTAGAAAGATATTTAATACTGGATATTCTCCAGAATCCCTTTCCACACCACTTTGGCTCCAGGCATTAAGGGGGAAAGAATAAAGTTTCATTTGCCTTTCACAGCAATGTATAACATAAGTAATTATTATTAAGTATTTGCAAACTGGGCGGGCATTTTTCAATATCCCATTTACAGACAGACCACTCTCATGGTTTAGGGCACATAACTGGGTTCAGAGATCTGGCAGAAAAGCAGCCCTTCTGCCTGAGCTGGGAATTATGGCTTTAAAAGGAAGTCCAACTTGGGGCCATATAAATAAGCACACCCAAACCTTGCAAGACAGTTCCAGATTCTGCCCAATTCCTAGCTGCGTATGTTGAAATCCTTACCTTCTCTAATCTCCATCAGTCCATTTGAACCTGAGAATTTGCACACAAGCTGCATACACACCATATATTTAAGGCGCATTTAGAATCCTGGGATATGTAGTTCACAGAGCTACGATTCCTTTAAATGCAGGGGGGGGGGTGTCTGCAGCCAGGATGCCAAATAATAAGAAAGCCTTCCAGACCCTTTCAAATAAATGCTCTCTCATTTGCTAAGCAAAAATGGCATCCAGATTTTACAGGGTGCTGATGAGAACTGGGATGTTTCCGAGCTATTCCTCACACACACACACACACCCGCCCATGCTATGAAAAGAAGCTAGTAACAACAGGCGTACTCAGGCTAAGCATACCCAAATGGACTGTAATCTGAAGATTCACATTTCTAATGCTTCCAAAGCCTCTAAGTCTGGATCTGCACACTGACAGAGCAGAGATGATTAGGGGAAAACGTGCCTTGTTGAGATTGGTCGATGTGTCTCTAGCTGATATAACCTCTATTTCAACACAGTGCCTCCTTATAATAAAGTGATTTGAGGGAAGATGCGTAGATCATAATTGTTTTGCACCCAGTATTACAAGTTTAATTGCTACATCTAAGTGCTCTGCTGTATGTCTTGCACCTGCTCTTGAGGACATTTCTCACTGGCACAGGCTATTATTACTTTTTCCCCAGTGAGGTTAAAATATTAAACCTGACCTTTCGCTGCCCACCAATTAGGAACCACCCACGTCAATTTCTTAATATGCAGCTACTAGTCGCGCTAACCTTTACGTTCTTGGCCTTGGCAGTTTATCCATAAGCCGCAGAAGGTAGAGAAAAAGCTTCTGATTTGATCAGATGCATGTGGATGACATGTATAGTTTATAATGGCAATTCTCAGTAATAAAGGCATTTCCGCCCCCACCCCACCCCAGCAGCTTGAACAAATTGTCTGTGCTTGTATGCTATGTGAACATTTTGTGATCTGTTCGAATAGCTGTGTAAATAGCAATCTGATAAATTAATGAAAAATGTTTTATTGTGAAAGGGATTTTTTTTTAATATTGTGTGGCGTACAAAGTTAACCTTCCTTCGAAATACAGTCATGGTGACCTGGTTTTCTCACCCTCTCCTCCCATTCCAGGCTCCTTGTGCTCTCTAGGAAACCTCTGCTACAGAAAGTGGGACTTTCAGGAAAATCTTGGGATTAGGCACCAGGGTTTGGGGGGTTGCCTACAAGAGGGGGGAATCAGTGGAATTTAGGGGAGGGGTCTTTCCCCTGCCCCTGGATGGGGAACAAAATGGGAGTGGGTTTTGTAAGCCAGGTCTGTACTCCCTCACCCCTCTAGACTCTGATTATTATATATGACATTGGCTTTGTCCTCTTAAATTTTAAAGCTGATTTCCATTACTTGGCATTGCCTGTGCTAGGTTTTGACACTATATTCTGCCTCCCTTTGGTCTTTTGATATAAGGAATAATACTGGATTTCTCCTAGATTGCTATGAGTTCCTGCAGGTGACCTACTTATTGAGCATTTTTCTCAATTTGTTTGCAGAAAGCTTACATGGAGGTTAAATTATATCTGGACTTCATGGAGCATTTGGTTTGATTAGTTGGTGAGGTGGGTATACATAAATGAATACTGTATTCTTCCTGATTTGCTTGTGGGGTATACATACAACTTCCTGTTAATCATTGCTTCAGTCCAAAACTCGCAATGATTTTCCCCATCCATTTCCTAACCACAAAACCTCAGTTAATGAAATGGCAGGGCATTTCTGATGGGGATAATGTGGTGTGAAAGAATGTTTTCCTCTCTAATCATTCCTCCTTATGTACCGTATTTTTCACTCCATAAGACGCACCTGACTTTTAAGACGCACTTAGTTTTCAGAGGAGAAAATGGGAGAAAGCCCTGTTTTTTGGGGGACCAGCTCACAGTTGTGCAGCTTCTTTTGCAAAGAGGAAAAGCCCCATTTTTAAAAGGATCATCTCAAAGTTGTTGAGTTTACTTTGCAAAGGGAAAAAATCCAATCAGCCAGTCACATGTTGCTGGGGAAACAAACAGCCTCCCTCTGCAGAACATTCAACAATTGAGGCCTGGGCAAGGGGGCTGGCCGGGAAGGAAGCTAGCATCCCTTATCTCCCTCCCTGATCTCTTGCAATCAGCTGCTGAGCGGCTTCTTTTCAACACCCCTCTTTCCCTCTTGTTAGCCTTTAGCTCTTTCTTTTTTCAAAAAAAGCACGATCTGCTTTTTAACCATGGGCAATTTGGCTCCAGGGACCACACATTCACTCCATAAGACGAACCGACATTTGCCCTTACTTTTAGGAGGGAAAAAGTGTGTCTTATGGAGCGAAAAATATGGTATTCTATGCACATGCCTGATGGATTTCTCCAATCCTGAGAGTGGAGGAGAAAAACTTCTTTATTTGCATTTCAGTGGAAGGCTCTGCAGATGTATAAACTGTGCAGTGGGTCCACTACAGCCCTTAGTACTAAAAAAAAGGGGGGAGAGCTGTCATGAAATTGGGACTTCCTAGTACAAAAGCAGTTTGTGCTGGTTTTTGAGCAATATCCAAGCTTTTAAAAGTGTGGTTTTTGGCTTATACCGACACGTTGCACATATTTTTGGAAGCTTATTCCATGGATACCAGCTGTTTCTCAGATTAGCAACTGATATGAACACCCAGTCACTCCTTTTTTTGTTCCTCACTGACTCAGTTTTGAGAGATTCTCATGCTAGACTGGCACCAGTACAAAAAATGAAATGAGTCCTTGGCTGCAAACTCATATCTGCTATTTTTGTGGCTTTATTATAATTAAACCTACCAAGCTCCTGCTTTTTATAGTTGATATGTAAGCACCAGAGATCTGCCAAAAGTAAAATAGGCTGCACTGAACTTTTCATCATACAAGCATTTGTGTAGCAGAAAAGAACTCTAAGCATCATATTCCATTAGAATGTAACTAGGGTTCACCTCAACCAGGAGACTATTTTAAATATTTATTTGGATGAAGCCAGCTGCAGACTTTCATGATGGAAATGTCTCTTCTAGGAGCTGTCAAATTTTATTCAGTTATTTGTGCTTCATGTTGATGGTCTTAGATTTTTTTTTCCTATATGCCAACTGTACTAGGATCCCACTAAACATGAAATCTATAAGCTACTGAAGAGTGTGAGAGTCCTTTCAGGATATAATATTTATTCATCAGTGGCATGAGTTTTCAACAGAGTGGTGCAAAATAATGTGCTATAAAAACTTCTGGAACACTTTAAAAACATCTGTCTATCACATATATATATATATATATATATATATATATATATATATATATATATACACACACACACACACACACACACACACACACACACACACACACACACTATCATCTATCTAGATATTTTAAGTATATACCTAAAAATGAAAAGTGTGACTGCTCAATGTTGGCTCACATTCAAAGTTGGCCCTCCAGCTATTTTGGGACTACAACTCCCATCATCCCTAGCTAACAGGACCAGTGTTCATGGTTGATGGGAATTGTAGTCCCAAAGCAGCTGGAGGGACAAGTTTGGCCATGCCTCCACTAGCCATATTGAGTCTGCCACCATGTTGCCATTATTTTTATTCCATTTATATTCCATATTATATATTCCACAAGCTCCCAGTGGCCAACATGGTTCTGTTTCTCTCCATTTTATGCTCACAATAGCTCTGTAACCCCCTATGGGTTGACTAAGTGACTAGCCCAAGGTCAACCAGTGAAATGTCTGAATGGGGTTTGAGTCCTGGTCTCCCAGGTCCTAGTACAACATGCTGTATTTATTATTCCCTACCCCATAAGTATCCCCTTATATCTGCATTTGTTGTTGTTGTTTAGTCGTGCCCGACTCTTCGTGACCTCATGGACCATAGCATACCAGGCACTCCTGTCTTCCACTGCCTCCTGCAGTTTGGTAAAACTCATGTTTGTAGCTTCAAGAACACTGTCCTGCCATCTTGTCCTCTGTCGTCCCCTTCTCTTTGTGCCCTCCATCTTTCCCAACATCAAGGTCTTTTCCATGGAGTCTTCTCTTCTCATGAGGTGGCCAAAGTATTGGAGCCTCAGCTTCACGATCTGTCCTTCCAGTGAGCACTCAGGGCTGATTTCCTTCAGAATGGATAGGTTTGAACTTCTTGCAGTACAGGGTGGTATATAAATAATAATAAGATGCATGAGAATGATTGTCAGTGTGGGTTATGGAATTTCATATTAAGCAAGTGAAATCAAATGTCATTTTTCATAGAAGGTAGTGCAACAAACACAAGCTGTCCTCTGCCTATAGTGATAAAGTAAGCTGGTTTTTTAGTCAGTACCACATCATGAAAAATACTTAGAATGATCACAACATAGCACAATTTGCTGACACCTTCTCAAGGTTCCTCAATAAATCACTCCTAGAAATGTACAAAACTAATGCAGCAGTTTGAGAGCAAATATGGCTGCTACCGATCATCTATGTAAATAGCATGTTATGTTATGTTATGTTATAAAGAGGGGGAGTGTCCTCTCTGTGTTTAAAATCATTATAATATGTAGGGGGGAGGAACATGCTATTACCCAAGTTGGAGATTTCACATTGATCATCAGTTGTTTTCCCAGGCTGGTACAACTCATTCATTTCTTTGTGACCTGATTAAATATAAGGGTCCACAACACATGTTGCTTTTAAAAGGCAGAAGTGCACTTTACTGAATTGCATCCTTCTCTGAAGAGATGTGGGAAAAATGTACAGCTGGAAGGATAATGCATCACCTAATACTTGAAATTCCAGCACCACTTTTGCCAGAGGGCCCTTCACAGGTTGTTCTCTGCAAGGAAGTTTACACCAAATGTGGTTTTGTTTCCATGCATTTGCCCTCTGCACCACTGCGAAATTTTCTAACCAGGTGGTTAGAAGCACAGTATGGAAAGATGCAGACGGGTAGTGGTTAGAATATCAGGCATTTTGGGGAGAATGCAATGGCATTCCATCCATGGATGCTTAGTTCAGCTTTCACCAGTAACCGTCAGAGCAAACACTGGGGACAAAGATACTTTCCCCCACACCCCGTACAATTTTTCCTTGCACAATTTTTAAATACAGTGGTATCTCTGGTTAAGAACTTAATTCATTCTGGAGGTCCATTCTTAACCTGAAGCTGTTCTTAACCTGAGACACCTCCTGTCACCACTGTGCCACCGGATTACGATTTCTGTTCTCATCCTGAAGCAAAGTTATTAAGCCGAGGTACTATTCTGGGTTAGCGGAGTCTGTAACCTGAAGCGTCTGTAATCTGAAGCGTCTGTAACCCGAGGTACAAATAAAGGGGTGGGGGTGGGGAGATGGAGGCAATGCAGAATCCCTGGATCACCTTATAATGGAATCTGAAGGACCGCGGATTCTGAAGTGGACCATTGATCTGTTCCAGGTCATAATCCACCCTGATTGGATAAGGTGAGTGTGCTTTGGAATCCAACTAAGGCAGATTCTTCCTCCATCCCTAAATCCTCTTCTTTGGGTGGGTGGGTGGGGGGAATAATGTGAAGGTTTCAGAACCGCCAACATCCTTTTGAGTAAAAGTTGCTTTACTGTAGGACATCAACAATCTATTTACTTTTAAAACAAACCAACTGAGTCATTTGTAGTACAGTCTCCATACACACTAACAACACTTCTAAATAAAAGAAAATGATAATTATGTTGCCTTCTGCACTGTACTGTGAATTTTGCTAACTTGATTTTTCATGCAGTAAACACATGCTTCTTAAGCCATCTCCATGTGTGCCTTGCATTCTTGCTTGAGAGGCTGAGCAATAGGGCTATGGGGTTGCAGCTGTAGCCCCACCTCATGACATCTTTTATATGGGAATTGGATATTATACTGCTTGTGAAGCATAAGGACAAGTGCAAGGATAGTACGACTGATAAAAACATTTTCTGAAATAGTTTTTATTAAAGATTCTCTTGAATTACAAAAGAACGTGCAATGTCGCTTTTCAAGAGATGTTCTCAAAATACCCAAGCACAGCATAGGGACTATATTTGCCCAGTCACCAATTTAGTTTGTGTCACACTCCTTTAGCGTGATACAAAGCGATGCCTGCGATGCTTATACAAAGAACAAGATCTGAACCCCCTGGAGCCCAGTGTCTTTAAATATTTGACCAAGTGACTAATTTCATCCCAGCGTAACTGATGAAAATGAAACAAAGCAAAGAGAGGTCTCTGCAGAGCAACGAAACAGGTTCCGCAAATGGGATTGTGTGCAAAAGCATCAGAATAAGACAGTTGCTTCGAAATGGTTCCAGAAAGCCTCAGGACATAAGAAGTGCCAGCCCAGCCTGCCCCCTAGTGACACCTAAGCAAGTCTCCCATTCATCTCTATGCCAAGGAGGGGGTTGCTTACCCAAGTCCTCCCTCCAAGCTACCAATCGATAACACGCAGGCACCAAATGGGTTACCAGGTTCAATTGGCTTCTTCTCCAGCACCAGCTACAGAACATGAAACAGCAAGTCTAAAATGTTAAATTGAAGATTTATAGGGGCTGGGGAATGCTGGCAACCAGCCAGTCCCATCAGATGCTCCCACTTTGGGGGCTAATTGTTACCATCTGCCTGAGGGGCCCCACCCAGTGATACTTGCTCACAGGATCACTACTTCATGACACTCAGGGCCAAAATGCACTGCACCCTGCAGAATATCACTAGGGCGGTGTCTCAAAAACAGGCATTTTCTGCGGCTGCCCCTGTAATGTGGAATGCATTTCAGAGGTGAAGCAACATTCGACAGTGGCCTCAAATCCTTTTCCTTGATCTAGAAAACTGGACCCTAATTTATACGTAAGAACCCCCCAAATCGCTGCTTTATTTGCTTTTTAATTTTTTGCACTGTTTTATTGGTTTCAGGTTGTATTTTTGTTTTAATGAAGATTGATTTTACATTGTAGGTATTTTAAGGGTATTTGAAAGCTTTAAAATAATTCATTTTTGTGCTTTGTGAGATGCCTGCAGCAACATCTTGAGACTCACTTTCATTGCATACTGGGCGGAGGGCAGGCATTGTTATCCAGACCGACTTGCCAGGATCCCAATCATAGCTGGAGGGAGACAGTGATAAATCCCCCCTCCCTGTGTGTTGTGGCTTAGATAACAGCAGCCCCCTCCCCTCACTTGAAGTTAAGGAAAATCCAGAAACATCGCTGTATGATGCTCATTAAGTGTTAAATGTATAGTTTGGCCTTCGATTGCTACTACCATTAAAGTACAATCTCTCCATGCCCCACTCCCCACATATTTACTACAGGAGATTTTAGGGGCTCTCCCAGAGAAAATCTGTTTATTGAACATTGATCCTGATTTGCTTTCCCAAAGCTTATGCGAAGGAAATACAATGTCTGAGATTTACTAAGCATTTGTTTTGATTTGTTTGCATCCCTCCTCACTTCATCCCAATTTCCTTGCACATCTTCTCGTTAATCAGTTGATTATCCCACATTTATTAGTTCATTTCCCCATCACTTTCTTAAATGCAAAAGATCCTTCAAAAAGAAAAAGTAGGTTACTTGTGCCTGAGCTCTTTAATCCACTTTTAATTGTGCAAACCTAAATTTCCAGTATGCAAATGAACCCTTCCTGTGAAAGGGGAGTGCTGTAGCCAGCTAACTCCTACTCAGAGTAGATCGACTGAAATTAGCAGGCCTAAATTAGTCATGTCAGTTTATCTTAAAGGGTCTACTCTGAGTAGGTCTAACAATGAATACAATATTAACACTCTGAAGGTAACCTTTACATTATAACTTCCTTTCCTTATGGTACAAACAATGAGCTATCTGTACTTTAAATTATATTGCTCTTTGCTGCCCTTCTGTTTCCTTTTAAGGTTTTGAACCTGACTGTTCCCCCATTGTACAGTTTTGTCCTTGATATTAAGAACTGAAAGTGGCATTATTATCTTCTTCCCATCCTTTTCTCTCCCCTCAGGTCTTTGAAACCCTTTCAAGCTATTTTCTGCTCTTGAAACCGTTAGGTTTGACTGCTAGGGCTACCTTTTCACAGTGACTCACAAACACTGAATGAAGGGTGCTGGATGGAAAGTCAGCAACTGCACTGGCTGCCAGTTAGCTTCCAAACTCCAGTCAAGGCACTGGTCTGGTGTTCACATTCAAAGCCTTGCATAGCCTCCAGACCACATATGTGAGGGAAGCCTTCCTCAATCTGTTGCTATGCAGTTGTTTTGCAATACAACTCCCATTATCCCCAGTCAGCATGGCTAACTGTCAGGTTGCTGAGAGTTGTAGTTTAAAGATCTGGAGGGCACCGGGTTGGGGAAGGCTGTGTGACAGATGCAGGGTTGAATTCCCATCCTGCATTACATAGCTGATACCTCAGTCTTGGAGCCTTCACTATGGGATGTTGGGTCAGCTGAGCTGAAAGGAGCAAGACTGCCCTGTGAATCCCCAAAGGATGTGGAATGTTGTGCCTGATGTTGTGAGAGGTTCTTACTTTTCCCTCAGGGGGGCTCTAAAACAGGGATGGGAAACCCCAGGCCCAGGGACCAAATATTCTTTCCTGGCCTCTGGCCCTTCGGATTCTCCTTAGGTCACACCCCATTAGTACTGGCCCTGCTTTGAACTCCCCTTGAGGGTCTTTTTTACACACACACACACAAACACACACACACACACACACACGTCTCAGTGGAGGGAAATGTGTGCAGAAACTAGCCTCCCGTCCAAAGGTAACATTCACATTTGTTTCTCTGCTCAGTTCCCATTTTTACCTCTGCCCCCCCCCCAAACACCACTGGCATGTGGGCCCCAGAAGGTTGAAGGGAACATGGCTGAAAATGTTCCTCACACCCAGGGCCGTCTCAAGCCGGTTGGGTGCTGTGGCGCGGAGATTGCTCCGGCGCCCCCACCCTGGTGGGCGGGCGCAGCGCGGCTTCGCCGCACAGCGCCCTCTTGCCGGCCCGGCGCCCTGGCGCCCTGCACCACCAAGAATACCCCTAGAGCCGGGCCTGCTCACACCTGAAACAGACATATTAGCCAAGCTTTTGGCCTCTGATTTCAGTACTACAGGTTCATTTTTCTCTGATTACTAGCTGTGTATAATTAACCCTCTGCCATGAGATTTGACAACTGCAGCTAGCTTAGATGACTTTTAAATGGGATTAGACAAATACCATACATGGGTGAGGGGTTGATCAGTGACTATGAGCCATGATGGCTCAATGCATCTTCCAGGTTCTGAGGCAGTAAAAGGTAAAGGACCCCTGGATGGTTAAGTCTAGTCAAAGATGACTATGCGGTTGCGGCACTTATCTTGAATTCAGACCGAGGGAGCCAACGTTTGTCCACAGACAGCTTTCCGGGTCTTGTGGCCAGCATGACTAAACCACTTCTGACGCAACGGGACACCGTGATGGAAGCCAGAGCACACAGAAACACCATTTACCTTCCCACTGCAGTGGTACCTATTTATCTACTTGCACTGGCATGCTTTCAACCTGCTAGGTTGGCAGGAGCTGGGACAGGGCGACGGGAGCTCACCCATCGCAGGAATTCAAACTGCCAACCTTCTGATCAGCAAGCCGAAGAGGCTCAGTGGTTTAGACCACAGCGCCACCCGCTCTGTTCCAACTACTGGGGGGCAGGGCAGGGAGAATGTGAAGTAGGGTCAGCCCTACCATTAGATCGAGTGACACAGAGGCCACCAAGTGAAAGAGCAGCAATCATTTCAGTAATTACAATGACATAAGAACATATTAAGTTGCCTCATAGAGTCAGGTCACTAGTCCATCTTGCTCAGTAGTATCGGGGTTCATCCACCCTGATGAAGACTTCTGAAGAACTCAAAAGCTGGTCGCCCAAACCGTTATTGCTGAAATGTGGCTTTCACTCCCCTTCCCCATATGGACTAACACAACAACTTTTGCTTCTTAAATTTTGCTCTGCATTCTTGGTTAGGATGATGCTGACGATGAAGATTTGGTGATAGGACACCTCAGAATTTCCTAGGCACTGTAAGGTATTTCTACTAAACCCTGGAGAGGCTGTTAAATCTCAGCCTGCATAAATATTCGGGAAGGGATTTCAGATGAAAGCAAGAACCCCTCTTTTCTCGCCCTCCTGATACCGCTGACCCCACCTTCCCCCACCCCCATTTCCGATGTCTTGCCCCCAGCCACCTTCCTTTCCTCCCCTGAGCTTGCACAAGCTGAGCTCAGGGCAGGCTAAGGGCAGTGGCTTCAGCGTCTCGCGCGGAGCATGTGTGCGCGGCCTCTGCACATGCTCAGTGGGACGGGGGCGCCCAGCAGGCGTTACAAAGCCGAGCTGAAAATGAGCACATTCCTGCTCTGGCGAAGGCAGCGGCGAGACCCGCCCTCGCTCCGCCTGGCTTGAGAGATTTGCTGCTGCCGCTGCCTCGGCTCTTGCTGCCTTCTCGGCTGCCTGAACTGACGACCGTAGCGGCGGAGCTGAGCGAGGGAGCCAGACGCCGGTGCCGCCGCCAGCCAGCAGCCGGAGCGGGAAGGTGCGTGGCGGAGTCCCAGCCGGAGAAGAAGCTTCCGGCGGAGTCTGCCCTGGGTCCGGCGGCATCCCCCGTCCGGGGATCGCCGCGGCGGGAGTCAAGTTCTTTTGCAGGAGTTGGATCTGGAAGACGGCTCCATGCTGCTGGTGGCGATTCCTCGAGAAAAGGGAAGAGAATAATCCCTTGCTCTGCATATAGGACCACTTTTTCTCTTGATTGACATTGGCTGCCTTCTTCCCCATTTGGAAAGTCGTTTTGGAGCTGGCTTGATGGAAGTTCGAACTCAGACGTGGTAGCAGCATCATTGCACTTTTTTTTCCTTTTTTTGGAGGGGGGGGGGGGAGAGAGAGCAAAGGATGGGAACGGAAGAAATGACAGGCGGCGCCCAGATCTGGGGACAGAGCCTTTCGATGGGCAGCTGAAGTTCAGGCTTCGCTACTTAAAACGAAACCGGGCGAATGCAAATCAAGCTCGAAGAGGAGGGGAGAAGAAGAGAGATTTCCTGTGGAGGAAAAGAGAAAGGAGCGATGGGGCAACCGGATAGTTCTACTCCTGTTTCCCGTTGATATACTGGCGCCATTGCTGATGGGATACGACCCCCGACCCCCAAAGTAGACTGCTTTTTAAGGTACGTCTTTCTTAAAAACGTTTGTTAAACAATGTAAAGGGAGAGCATGAGGTCCTTTCCATCTTTTTTTGGTTCTGTACGGGCGACCTCCTGTTGGCGATGACTTTTAAATATTTGCAGCTGTTGGCAAAGAAAAACTTGTTCTAACTTCTTCAGCCCGGAGACATTTATTTGGGGGGTATACTAATTGGCTCATAGCGCCCTCTGGTGACTTGCAAGGGACTATCTCGATTAGTAAATTACAGGTGAAGAGAGGGTGGGGGGGGCACTTTTTTTTTTTTTTTGCTGCGAAATGCAAAATGTAGCCTACACAGTTATGCACAACGATTGCATTTCGGGATTTTTTTTCTTGTAAAGTTTGCCTTTGAAAGAGAAGAAGCCGTTTGTGTTGCAGGTTGCAGTGTACAGAGACATGATTGGGTATCTTAACTTTTGTTAGTTCTGCTATGTTTGAAGATGACAGGTAAATAGCAGTCCTGATTGTGCTTTTGAAGGAAGGCTATTTTGCTTAACTAGTAAAATAGTGGTTTACTAAATGAAGTATTACATCAATTTATGAGATTTTCTAAATACTGGACAGTTATTCAGCTGGAAGTAAAAACAGTTAAAAAGTTAACATTATATAACTTCTGACATGAATATATATAAAAAAAACTATTTACAGTGAGATGATCTTTAAAAAACAAAACCTGTAGTTGCATATGAACACTTTCCTTGTACATTTTGAAGGACACATGTTTGTTTGTTTGTTTGTTTTAACAGAGGAGATCAACATGCAAAGCGAACAGATTCCAGAGCCAGCTATCTGTGCATCCCATTTCGTATTTTTAATTTGGCTTTGTGATGAGGCAATTGAACTAATTGAGACTCCGAGACAGGGTCTGGCTTCACAGGCTGATGAGGACTTGAAGATAATGAAAGACGACATGAAAGCAGCGAGTCTGTTAGACGATCATCAAACCCAACAGAGTTTTCACAACTGGAGGTTAGCAAGTGCAAGAAGGATGGCAGCTCTGCCAAAATTGGCCAGTGGAGACGTTTTTCTGAGTATCCCTTCCCCACCAAAATAAAGGACAAACTTCTGCAGATGTGCATGAACGTGGAGAGAATGGGACAGAAGAGGGCAACTTGAACTCATTATTTCATATCTCCGGCACTGAATTTCATTTGTTTCCTCATTTGCTGTACGTGTATTGTTATCAGTGTCATCCTATCACAACAGAAGAAATCAATGAATTTTTATTTTTTAAAAAACAAAACTAAATAAGAACCCTTCCACGAGTAACATCCTGGAGGTGTTTTTCTTCATGGCTCAATAGACATCCTGTCTGTCATCAAATTTACTTGTTAGTCTGATGTACATGGAAGCTAGTGAAAGGTTTCATTGTTTTTAGCCCTCTGGCCCCCAAAAACCACTTTTTCAGCGTGGCCAAAGGGTTTCTAGTCTAAGCGCCTGCACGCCAGCGTTTTTCCAGTGCTGTGTCAACTGATCGCTTCAGCTCAGAACTGTGTGTACCTGGTAGCACAAGGTCCCCTCCGCTACTGCCGCCTGGGTTTGCGTAAAAAGCTTTCAAGTGTATTTTTCCCACGCTGGCGAGCCTGATTCATGTTTGAAATCTGAACAGTGGTTTTGCTTTGTTTTTTCCCTAAGAGGTGTATGCCCGAAGGGAGGAAACTGCCTAATGGATCATGGCTCTAATCTTTACAGGACATTCCTTATTTCTAGCCTTAGCGATGTTGGCAGCCTCCACTTTTGAAGAGTCTGTAAGCAATTACTCCGACTGGGTGACTTTTACAGAGGATGTGGATCCGTATGAGAAACAGAGGCTAGATGATTTCAGGACTAGTCAGAAGACGAAAAAGGCCGTGCTTCACCCAAGCTTATATTTTAATGCTGAGGAGCTCCCAGCGCTGAGACAGAAATCTCACACTAGCCATCTCCACCTCTTCAGAGCCCTCAGAAATGCAGTGTCAGCGATGCTGTCCAGTCCATCGTACTACCTCCCTCCCCCCAAGCATGCTGATTTCGCCGCCAAGTGGAATGAGATATATGGGAACAATCTCCCTCCTTTAGCCTTTTATTGCCTCCTGTGCCCGGAAGATAAAGCTGCCTTTGATTTTGTGCTAGAATATATGGACAGAATGGCTGGGTACAAAGACTGGCTGGTGGAGAATGCCCCAGGTGACGAAGTTCCTCTGGGCCACTCCTTAACCGGCTTTGCCACCGCTTTTGATTTTTTATATGCTTCGTTGGATGATGTCAGAAGGCAAAAATACTTCGCCAAGATATGGGCTGTGACTGAGGAAATGTACGAGTATTCCAAAGTCCGTTCCTGGGGCAAGCAACTTCTTCATAACCACCAGGCCACTAACATGCTGGCATTGCTCATTGGGGCCCTGGTCACTGGAGGGGGCCTAGAGTCCCAAGCAAATGCCTGGAAGCACGCCGTGGTGGACGTGATGGAGAAAACCATGTTTTTGCTCAACCACATTGTCGATGGCTCTTTGGACGAAGGCGTGGCTTACGGTAGCTACACCGCCAAATCGATCACTCAGTATATATTTCTGGCACAGCGCCACTTTGGGATTAACAACCTCGAAAACCACTGGCTCAAAATGCACTTTTGGTTTTATTACGCCACCCTTCTGCCTGGCTTTCAGAGGACTGTCGGCATAGCCGATTCAAATTACAATTGGTTTTACGGCCCCGAAAGCCAGCTGGTTTTCCTGGATAAGTTTGTGCTGAAGAGCGGGGTAGGCAATTGGCTTGCACAACAAATTAGAAAGCACCGCCCAAAGGATGGTCCAATGGTGCCCTCCACTGCCCAGAGGTGGAGCACGCTTCACACCGAGTACATATGGTACGACCCGGGGTTAACTCCCCACCCTCCACCTGATTACGGCACTCCTAAAATGCATGTGTTCCCTAATTGGGGGGTAGTGACATACGGAGCAGGTTTGCCAAACGCTCAGACAAATACCTTTGTTTCTTTTAAATCTGGGAAGCTGGGTGGCCGTGCTGTCTATGACATAGTCCATTTTCAACCCTATTCTTGGATTGATGGGTGGCGAAGCTTCAACCCAGGCCATGAACATCCAGATCAGAACTCTTTTACCTTTGCTCCTAATGGGCAGGTGTTTGTCTCCGAGGCCCTCTATGGACCCAAGCTGAGCCACCTGAATAACGTTCTGGTGTTTGCTCCATCTCCCACAAGCCAGTGCAATCAGCCTTGGGAGGGTCAGCTTGGGGAATGCACACAGTGGCTTAAGTGGACTGGGGATGAAGTTGGGGAAACGGCTGGTGAGATCATTACATCCTCTCAGCATGAGGAGATGATGTTTGTGAGCGGTGAGGCAGCGCCTGCCTACTCATCAGCAATGAAGCTGAAAAGCGTGTACCGTTCTCTGCTCCTGCTGAATCCTCAAATGTTGCTAGTGGTGGACCATGTGGAAAAAGAGGAGGACTCTCCCATTGACTCCATCAGTGCCTTTTTTCATAACCTTGACATTGACTTTAAATACGTACCATATAAATTTATGAGCAAATATAATGGAGCCATGATGGACGTCTGGGATGCCCACTATAAAATGTTTTGGTTCGACCATCATGGGAATAGCCCTGTCGCTAGGATACAAGAGGCAGAGCAGGCGGCCGAATTCAAAAAGCGGTGGACTCAGTTTGTAAACGTCACTTTCTCTGCAAAGACCACCATAGCAAGGATTGCCTACATTTTCTATGGGCCGTATGTCAATATTTCTAGCTGTAGGTTTGTTGACGATGCCCGATCAGGGTATCAGATTTCTCTCCATGTCAACAACACGGAAACAATTCTCTCTGTCGTTACAGACTATCTAAATCTGAGGACAAGGTTCAGCTATTTAGGCTTTGGTGGCTATGCCAAGGTGGCCACTCAGGGAAAGGTGACGAGGTTTGGCCTGGGCACTGAAACAGTAGCAAAAGAGGCACCCAGTAACAGGATCGCTTTCCCCTTTGGATTTAAAGTGAATGTCGTTGCAGGGTTGATCTTAGGGATTAGCTTGGCTTTGCTGGCCTTCCAGTGGCACTTTTACATTTCCTTCAGCAGACTCTTGCGTTGGATCCTCATCCTGGTCATCACATTGTGGCTTGTCGAGCTGGTTGACGTGTGGAGCTCTTGCACTCAGCCCATCTGCGGAAAGTGGAGCAGCGACGTGATGAGTGCAGAGGACAGTGCAGGGAAGGACCAGGCGCACCCTGTGATTTTGCCTGACGTGGTCATTACCTCCCTGCCCAGCTCAGGTGCGGAAATCCTGAAGCAGCTTTTCTTCAACAGCAGTGACTTCCTGTACATCAGGATCCCTTCAGGCTACCTTGACGTCCCCGAAGCTGACTTTGAGATCGACTCCTTCGTCGATGCCTGTGAGTGGAAGGCCTCCGATGTTCGGAGCGGCCGTTTCCGGCTGTTCCAGGGCTGGCTGCATTCCCTAGTCAAAGACACGAAACTCCACCTTCAGAATATCCATTTACATGAAACCAGCAGAAGTAAGTCCGCGCAGCATCCTGCTGCCAGACAGGACAAAAAACGGCGGCCCAGAAAAAGAGAATCCATAGCGGAGCAAAGAAGCCGATTGAGAGGGAGTTCAGAGAAAGAGGCTGACTACATTAGGGAACTCAGGAGACACATAGCCTCTTATCCAAATGCGCGCCCCGTGCTTAGCCTGAGCAGTGGGAGCTGGACATTAAAGCTGTCTTTCTTTCAAGAAATCATAGGCCCTTCCTTGAGAGCGCTCTATGTAGTACGAGACCCCCGGGCATGGATCTACTCAGTACTGCACAAAAGCCAGCCGAGCCTTTACTCCTTGAGGAAGGTTCCCCAGCGCTTAGCGATGCTGTTTAAAGCAGAGGGCAGGAAAGAAAAGTGTAGCTTAAATGCAGGCTATGCCTTTGAATATGAATCGCTGAGGGAGGAACTCTCCGATTCGAATTCAAACGCTGTCTCTGTGATGTCCCATTTGTGGCTGGCAAACACGGCAGCAGCCCTGAGACTCAATGGGGATTTGCTGCCGGAGAATTACCGGCTGCTCAAGTTCGAAGACCTAGTCAACTTCCCCCAGAAGGTGGCTGAATCCATCTATGCCTTTCTGGGCATCCCTCTGTCTCCCGCTAGCTTAAACCAAATCCTATTTGCCACGTCCACCAACCTTTTCTACCTTCCTTACGAAGGAGAGGTCTCCCCAGCGAGCATCCAGGCTTGGCGACATGAGATGCCTCGCGAGGAAATTAAGCAGATCGAGGACATCTGTTGGACTCTAATGGACCACTTAGGCTATCCAAAGTTTACCGATTTAGAAGCTGCGGGTCAGCGGTAGTTTGCACTAAGGATTCCCAGGCTCTTCAATTTGTAGATAAGAATCAAAAAAGCTGGTTTATTCTTGTAAAATGTCTGTACAGTCTGTTACACTTGCAGAGAGAGAGATTATTTTAAAGGAAATGAGATATTTGGTCTGGTAAGCTTCCCCCACCCTCCCTTTCCCTTCCTAAACAACAACGACAATGAGAAAAAGCCCCCTCGTAATTACTTTTGCTGCCTTTGAAAATAAAGCTGTGTGAATCTTTGCATTCGTTTCCAGATGGGGGACTGGCTATAGCTCAGAGGATGGGTAATAGGATCAGGGCCTTATATTCCTTGGCTCTTGGCATGAATCCCAGCCGGGCAGGGAGTTGCCAAGTGTCACTGCCATCTGCTGGTTATTTGGTGGCCAATGTTGGGAGGAGGCTGGGCTCAGCCCTAGTTTTCAATGAACAACTGTTTCTTTTGCAAAGCAGACTTGGCGTTTGGCAGCATTGATCTCCCTAGGGCTGGATTTACTGACATGTTATGTCTGCTTTTAACTACCCCAGTGGTGCTGAGAAGCCATAAAGTCAACCTAACCAGCCAGTTAAACTGTGTTTTATGATTGCCTGACATCACTGAAGTGACAGAAAGCAGATCACACACACACACACACACTGGCACAATCTTGGCATCCTATTGGCAGCCTTAGCAAAAAGACCAAGACCCAAAGTGAAATGGAAGCATATTCATAGTATTTCAATGTGTTTCTTCCATTCCTCAGCATTAAGGAATCTGGGTCCATAAGGTGATTTCAGGATAGCGGTTCCTACTGTTACGTTGCTGTGAGTAAACAATTCATAGTCAGAAGTAAGGATAAATATACATACAGAGCCCATTTCTGTGATTGTCTTTCTGACAAGGGCTTCTTCTGTTGTTTTATCTGGATTACATCTGCACAAAATCTTCTCCTTCTCAGCATCTTGAAACCAAGCCGGGAGTGCAGAATCAGTTGCCTGAAAAATAAGGTACATGTAGATGGGGAGAACCATGGGCAGATTAAGCAGTATCTGGGGCTGTGCCAACAATGCCCATCTTAGTTTTGCTTTTCTAAGGGATGGGGAATCAGATGTTGCTGGACTCCAACTCCCACCATCCCTGACCACTTCCCAAGCCTGAAAACACCAGGAGGGTCAAAGGTACACAGATAAATTAGACTCACCTTTCTTCTCTCTCCACAAGTTCTTTCCACACAATCTACATGCAACAGTTTCAATGAACCTTCTTGGGAGTGTGGATGTGTGTAGGGTGAACCTGATGTTGGCAGGGGCATAGTATAACTTGTGGGCTTTGAATTAAGTTCCAGCTCTCTGTTGGGAACAATGGAGAAAATGTATGGTGCTGCGTCACAGTGTTTGATGCCCTTCTCATTGAAATGTATTTATTCACCCATTCATTGTTAATGATGTGGTTAATAGGATGTATATCACAGTTTTATCTATATCCTACAAACTGGAGAATAGTTCCACAGACTTTTAACACAATGACTTCAGTGTAAAATTGCAGCCTTAGGCCGATCCTCCTTCTCCTAAAAAGTTGACTTTTTAATGCCAGATTTTAAGGGTCAAGACGGCTGTGGTAGCATCTTCATGTGGCAGGAAGAGAGTAAATGCCACTTTCATCAGCTGGAACAGGTTCGAGAGAATATTTCTTTTTTTTTAAAAAAAAAAATATTTTTATTAATTTTCCAATTAAAACCAATTATATCACATTTCAATATTTCAAATTATACACATATATATATCAATCAAACCGAATGTTATGCCAAATCATCTAAATAATTTATTTTTGGGTTCCCATGCTTCAAGAAATTGGGAATTCCTCGCAACTGTCCACTGCCGTCTTATTTCTAAAGTTCAAATCGTCCTCCAAGCTCATAATATTCCAAATCTTCCCCTTACAGTCACCTAGATGTTTTCCACTTTCATCCGATTGTTCCAGCTGCTGAGATAAATGTCAAACGAAGTTTCACAGATGTTCTTTCTCCTGTGTGAGTTAATCAGTCCAGCCTCCCCATAAATCTTCTTAGTGGAGCTCCCTGTTGCGACGGAGTAGCAGCGCCATCTTAAAAGGCTCAAATCACTTTCATTTTCTCTCATAGCCATGAAGATTTACGATTTATTTATCTTTATAGAATTTACAGCTTTTTCAGGCAGGAGACCCAAACATCCAACCATGAACTCTTGGTAAATTAATGGATCTCCTTGCCCTATAGCTGAACTTAGCTTCAGGTCGCTGCTCCAATTTAAAGTGCGTCACAGCTCATAAATCCTCCGAACGCGTCCAGAACTCCTTCCGTCTGACTAGGGGGGGGCTTTTCTCATCGGCAACTTCACATCTTTAAGAAATATGCTCAGTAACAACAGCTATAGAGTTCAACTCACACAGTCTTTTGCTTCTCTTTCACTCCAAACAAGCCAGGACATCGCGTCCGGGAAGATACGAGGCAACAATATGAAGAAAAAATAAAAACTTGCTTCCCTTATCGCTCCGTCCCCATCAATCCTTCTTCCAGATGCCGTACATTCTTTGACTCCTCTCGCTCAGCAGCATAAAATTCTCAGCAGTAAACAGCGCTTCTTCCCCTCCTTCTGAAGTATGTCCATAGATTTAAGCCTAATTATCTTCTTTAACCATGGAAATCCCCGCCATGCAGATTAGCGTCCGGGAGTCCTGGCCGTCGTAAGTGCTCAGCCCAAGCTCCCCCCACTCCAAAAACAGTCGGAGTGGGTCTGGGGGCATCGCGGGCCAGCGGCCCCTCTCCGTAACCCCCGGAGAGGGTAGGGGGTTGCCATTTACTCCCCTAGCAACCGCCAAATTCCTTACGAAGGTCAGAGAGATGGAAAACAGGTCCGCCATTCCTGCAGGCGGAAACCGGAACCCCCAGGTTCGAGAGAATATTTCAACACACCAGTTCTTAAATCATAGAGATAAATACTTGCTCAAGGAGTGGGAACATGTGTAACACTACCTGGTTTCTCACGGCCCCTTACTCCTGACTCCTGGAGTAAGTTTGCTGATATAACGGGGCTTACCTTTCAGAATGCCAACTGGAGGGAGATGGGACTAGGTTAGTTTTAAAATCGTTTTCAATTTCTAAACAGCCCCCAGCACGTACTAGGCACTTTCTAAATAATAAAAACACAATGGGGATTAACAGCCATGGGTGTAGGCAGGATTTTTGTTGGGAGGGGCAGGCCTTTTAGACAATCCCAACATGTCTAATCAGAAGTAAATCATTGAATTCAATGGGGTTCATGGCCAGAGAAGTGGGATTAGGATTGCAGCCTCACTTGCAAGTAAATTTGTTTAGGATTGTGGCTTTACTACAATGAATTTGTAAAGAATGATGGGATGACTTTATGCTTTCTCACTTCATAGGTTTACTTTCCATCTGTGTGTCAAATTCTGGTTAATGATGGATGATATTTAATCTCACCAATCCATTTCAAAAATCTGTTTGCATTTTCATGTATAGAAAACCAGTTCCATAATTCCTTAAATTGCACTTAAAATATATATATTTAAAGGCAGCCACCTTCTTCCACACTATTCTACCCCCTATCCAAGTAGCAGACAGTTCTCCCTCTTTCCCCCCGCTTTCAAATTGAATGTATTCTAATCTCTTGGTTCACATTCTCTGCAGAAGCATGCCTATTGTAAATGTCTGCGGATGTGTGTACCAAGATCTAGATATCAGAGACGCCCGTTTCTTACTCCTTTTCTGTCTAGCATTTCCTTACAAATGAATTTGCTATGAAATATGTTTTCTCTTATTTGCTTGAACCAGAATGGGAGTTTGGTGCCACAATGTCGAAATGTGCCAGATGAGTAATTGCCTTTCGTTTGGGTGACAAAAAATTAGCTGATGTCAAGAGATTTAATGAGTTTGTCTTCTCAAACTGTTAGGAAATTCTCCCGGTGATTCTGAATGCTTTGCTGTGATATTCCCCCCCCCCACACACACTTTCCTGTCCTCCACTAACATGTTGCAACATTCTGTGATCTCTCATTCTGACCTAGATAAAAGTAGCTCATTCCCAGCCGTTCATTATTATGTCAAAATGTGCCTCTAGCCTGATAGAGCTGTTGATATGTTGCGGTTTCACTGAGCGTAACTTGGCTGTCACTTGTCCTGGATTAGAAGAGGGACTGGCAGCTCTCTTTCTTTTTTCCCAGGCTGTCCTCTGGCTAGGTAGACTGTCACATGCTAAAGGAAATGGCAAAGTGTATTAATGTGCACTGGTGTGTCAGTGAAACCTTGGATCATCACTTTCGTTCATGCCAGGCTGTTTCTCTCTTTCCCTCTCCTGCCATCCTAGTGTCAAACATATGCAAAATGAGGTGGTTCTTCTTTCTTTCTTTCTAACAGTGCCAAAGTGAATCTTCACTCCTCAAACTGCTCGGCTGACTCCCAGTGCCTTGCTCATGGATCAGGGTTTAACACAAAGAATTTTGCTTCCAGTGAAGATTTGAGAGAAACCAGCAAAATGGCTGGTCTCTGATAATACTTTCAACACCGCTGATGGTAGGAAATTGAGAGTTCAGCAAAGCTAGGGAGGCAGTGTTGCGTGCCATTCTTCAAACAAGAAGGAGTTTGTAACGCATGTCCTTGATATGGTGATTGTTAAAATATTCGCCTTGATGAGAAAATACCAATAATTGTAGCTTCTCTTTCCACAGAGTAAGCACCTTGAAACATGGGACAAATAGAACACTGGAATGAAATTTGAAAGCAGCTTTTATTTTTGACAATGAGCATTGTCGAAGGGAACACTGTTGTACTTGTCTCCTGCTTGTGCATTTCCTCTGGGTATCTGAGCAGCGTGAGAACAGAAAGCATGGCTGGATAGACCTTTTAGTCTGAGCCCAGCAGGCTCTTCTCATGTGTTTCTATGGCATAACTGATATATGATCCCATACAGCACCCAGCTCATCAGGGCAACACCAGGCACACCCTGGCCTCTTGGTAATGTGAAGAGGCTATCTCAAACAAACAAAATGACTTTATTTTTTCCCCTAGATATGTTTTGCATACTTCTGGTGTGCTAAAGTGGAAAAATGGGAGCGAATGCAGTGACTGCTCAGAGTATGTTTGTGCCTGTGTGTGACAGAAAGAGTTCAAATATATGTGTATTGTAACTTCTCCTATGTAACCGTCACTGAAATCAACAAGGGCTGTGGCTCTTGGGGAGTCCTTGGCCCTGTCACTGCAGAATTACCCAGTGCTGCTTGCCCATAGTCTGTAATAGGTCTCTACTGACCTACCAAACTGGCCTACCAAATGCAGACCACTGTATTATTTTGGAACAGCCCCCCCCCCACAGGCTTGCTGTACAGAGATGCTGCATTTGGAACGGCTGAAAGGCACAGTGCAGCCTGAGTCTCCATTACCTAGGTCATTAGCTGCATGCATTGTGTACATACATATTTTTGTGTAATGTTTTTGTGTAATTTTCTGCTGGTCAGTAAAGATTCCCAGGGCTGGGCGGAAAGGAAGCTTGTACTGAAACTGCAGTGATTATATAATGAAGGAAAATCATAATGCTGTTTTGAAAACCGCAAATAGGGAAAGTTCTATTTGTAAGCAGCGTTGTTAAATTACACTCCACAAATGGGCCACACGGTGTCTTTGCAACAGAAGCAATGGCAGTGGAATCAAGCTGGAAAAATTATTTGCTTGGGAAAGAGGAAGGAAGCATGAATGTATTCTTCTTCTTTGGAGATCACTCATAGCCAAGTAAGGTTGTCTTCCATAAACACGGTTTTAACAGTGAGTCTGTAAGTGACTGTGGAGGCCAATTCTGGATCCACATGTCCTTCCACAGTGGGGAAGCATTAATCACAAGGGGGTAGTTGATAGTGGACGAAAATGGAAACAGGGTTTTACTTTAAAATATTTTAGTGTTTGCAATAAATGTTCCTTAAATGACTTCTAATTGTGTTCAGAGCTAATATTTCTGTATCCTGGAAATGTGGTTCATATTTTAAAATCCCCCTGCCCCCCCCCATGTGTAGGGTGTATATTGGAGTAGGGCTTGGGAGGAAGGGAATTAAGATGTCAGCTGGGATTCTGTGTTGATGCCTGATCTTGAATAGCTGCTCTCTTGTTGTATCCTCTCCCTCTTATTTTTCTTGCATGCCTGAGGAAAGGAAAGGAAGAAAGAAACAGCTATGTATTATAGCATATTTGAAAAATACAAGTGTTTTAAAATATTATTTTGATTTTACTTTTAAAATTAAGTGGCATGTTTGATTCTGAAACATGTGTAAGTCACATAGGTGTACCACAAATGTCCGATTTCCATTCTTAAAAGTCTCTCCTTAGGAGTGGCACTAAATGCACTTTATTCTGTGTGAGGCTTCTATGATGCTTCTGTGTTAGATGCTATGGGATCAGCAATCAGGTTTTCTTCATCAATAATATTCTTCCTATTATAGCAGAAAACATGCATTCGTTGGAAGAAAGTTCATGTTATGTCAGAACAAAGGTTCATCAAGTGAACAATGGTCTTCTGACACTTTTGGAAAGCTTATCAGCAGAGCATGATGACAACAGCTATTGTCTGTGACTTTTTCCTAGCATCTGATTTTAAGGAGTATTTCAAAGAGATGTATTATTTTGTTTTTCTTAATATGAAAGTTCCATTTAATTATCATGGATAATAGATGGTGATAGAACTACCTTCCATTAGTTTGTCTAATAGTTTCTGAAAGCCAATTACTTTTGTGGCAATCACTGTATTTTGTGATAGTTATTTTTTTTTTAGTTAATTCAGTTCATGCTTGTAATAATTGAGTGCTGTGTGTGTGTGTGTGTGTGTGTGTGTGTGTTCAGCCCAAGTGTGGTTTACAAAGGGTGGATATGTGACAAAACTGATATATCTATGATTTTACCACATTTCCTCCCTGTATTTTTCAACTTTGAAATACAGTATCATAAATTATGAGATACCTTGGTTGTTTTAAAAAAAGAAGCTGGAAGGTAGGGTTATCTTTTTTTCCACTAAAGAAATTGATGATCTGTAGTCTAGTTCAAAGGTGGAACTTGCAAATGTGATTTGAATGAATAGCCTCATAAATCTTTTATCTACAGGCCTGGGAAGACTTCCTGTTGTGGGGTCATATGTTAAAGAGAATAAAAGAAAGTAAGGGGCAAAGTAAAGGAAGCTTTAAGTATGCCAGAAGTTTTGAAGTGGTTGTTATGTTTCTTGGATGTATAGGATCTATACATTCTCATATGGAGAAAGAAACCTGGTTTGTTGCCTTCCACAAGCAAGCATTCTAATTCTGCAGATATCAGTTGAACAATTTCAATATTGTAGGATGGATGGGGACTTGAGATCATCTAGTGAAATCCTATTAACTAAGGCAGGTTTCCACATAATCCAAAAACATCGTTTATAGAAGAATGTGGTCAGGGCCGTCTTAAGCATATCTGGCGCCCTGGCGCCATGGTGCAAATATCCCTCTGCCCCCCCCCTGTTTCCCAACGCGGCTGTCTGGCAGGCGCAGTGCGGCGCCCCCCTGGTGGCCTGGCGCCCTGGTGCATTGCGCCACCCAGCCTTGCCTTAGGGCCGGCCCTGAATGTGGTTTGCTTCTGCTCAATCCAGTTACAGTGTGCCTAGGGCAAAAATCATGTCAATTTCGCCAGATAGCATAGGTCTTCATTGCTCTACATTATTTGGTTGTTTAAATCCAAGTACTGTGATATCCTTGTATTTCCCACAGTTGTCAGTATGATGTATTCTCCACCCAATTTATGTGCAGAGGAATTGGAGGAGGAACATTCAGAGCAGTTATTCAACTCTTACTTGAAGGTGGGACCACCATTTGGCAGTGGCAGTAGCCTTTTTCTCCATGATTCTTCCTCCCTCCCTACTACAAATGACAGGAAAAGTCACTGTGTTGGCAGCCTAGCCTGAAAGTGTTCTCCACATTGCCTTTGACCTAGAACTAGGGCATTGTGGGGTGGGGGAATGTTGGCCACCAAACATACAAAGAGTATTTGCAGAAAATGCTTCATGGTGGCTTTCACATTTTTAAAGGGAGGGGGTTAAAAAAACCACCACCACCATCATCTTTCTCAAAAAAAAGTCACCAGAGAAATTGTGGCTCAGCTCTAATTGTCATAACATTTCATATAAAGCAAAAGTGATTTTGAATTTTGAGGGTTCGATTCAGGTAGCAACAACTTTAGAAAAACAGAAGAAACATTGAAGATTTTGATAGGGTTGGTGACATTTCTCAGAAAGGTCCCACAGAAGAAGGTGAGGTAAAATACTGCATATTTTGGAAGATGGTTTGACATACTAACTTTTCCCCATAAACAGTTTATTTTACGATTTTAGGCCAATGCCTCCTCTTTTGCTTTTTTTAAAATGGAGCCTGTGACATTGCTGAGGCACATACTGAGGCCTGCACCATGGATCGTTTCAACATTTTAGTGCAGGCATGTCCAACAGATAGATTGTGATCTACCGGTAGATCGTAGAACGTCTATGGTAGATCATGGTAGATCGTGTGACGTGTTCTCCCCGCCCAAAAAAATAAGAGCTCAACAGCCTTGGCTCCCTTAAAAAATGCTCAACAACTTTGCCTGTCAATAACAATGGGTAGATCACAGCTATTATTTTTTATAATGGGAGTAGTTCACTCTCTCTTGAGAGTTGGCAGTGCCTGTTTTAGTGGTATGAATTCAGGGGTTTGGTGCATTGTTGTCGCTGCATGAAATTTCCTTTTTGATCCTTCAATCCAATGTTCCAGGTTTGACAGTTACTATTCTTTTGGTTGGCAAAGGTGTATGAAGCTTTTTCAGACTGCAGCCCAGACAAAATGTCATATTGCTCTAGCCTCCCGTTGTAACTTTGATAAAGGATAGAGAATTCTTTCAAAAAATACACACATATTTCTTTTTTTTTTAACGTAACGAAGAACAGTTTATAGTTTGTGGCATTGGTGAAGTTATGCATTAGTCACCTATGGCAGTGTAGGACATCCTCTTCAGGCTGCAGTGAGGGTCACCTCTGGGGGGTTTGTTGAGTAGCTTAGCTGACACTTGAGGAAGTTTTCCTTCACATCAGATGAGCAGCCTCAACAAAGTCCCACTGCACCTCTGTACCGTGAGAAGACTGTCCCCATAGCCTGAAGAGGATGTCCTTCTTGGGCTCTGGGAAGGGTCTCCTCATAAGGCACAAGGACTTTTCAGGGTGCCTCCCAATTACACACATTTCACTTATGCACACAGGGCCCGGGACGCAATCCCTGTGTCAGTGGGGAGTCGCCTGTCTTTAGTTAGGAAACATGAGTTTTCCAATGTCCTCACATCACTCTGGGTGGTTCCAACAGAACATATTCCCTCAAAGAAAGAAAACCACAGCATAAAAGAGGTAAAACAATGAAGAATATTCTGAAACAAAGAAGTGTCTCATAAAAAGCATGTGTGTGACAAATGAAGTGTTTGCCGGAACAGGAGAGCTTCAGTTGATGAAAAACAGTGAGGGAGGAGGCTAGGCAGATTTCGCCCTGTGTGAGGCATTACACATTCTGAGAATAAGAGTCTTTAAAAAGGCCTTCTCTGCCATCCCAAATTATTATGAACTGCTTATCTTTTTATTTTATTAAAAAGACATTAGAAAGGGCCTTTGACATTATTTCATTCCCATAATGAGTTAATAATTAATAACTAAGCATCAATATTCAGCTAACTCAAGAAACAGATATGCTTGTGTAGCAAATTGGAACCCTGTTGTATCTCTTACTGGGAGTCTTCAGCCAAGGCTGATTTCCAGTTTATCCAAAGGGTCTATTTCTGAATGACTGCGGTTCATGTAACCTGCATTTCCAATTTGACGCCTTCAGATCAAGGGGATTAGAGTTAGATAACCTTCCCTAAAGCCCAGTAAAACTTGTGGATTTTCTACAAATAAAGATATTAGTGATTTACATGTGGAGTAGGCAGACTTGGGGAGTCGCTGGTGAGTACTGAGAGGAAAGGAGCAGGTTGGCTACAGTCTTACAAGACAGCAAACGAAAACTTGATGCAGATCTTTCCATAATTTCTTTTGCCAGGCAAGTAAGTGGGAAGCAATGTATCTGACGACTGGAAATAAAAGCCCTGGGAATACCATGGGAAGTAATGGAAATGTTTTTAAAGCTGCTTGGCTGGCATGAACCACATCCATTTTGCTGCCAACAGAACAGGTCTGAATATCGCAGTGACCTTCTGAATGGAATACTGAAATCATGTGGAAATAATATAACCTGGCCTCTTTCTGTGTTTTCAGAGGAAAACCTAAAACAGCAGGCCAGTTTTATAGCTGCTGCTATCCTTTTTTGGCTTTTTTTGGCTTTTTTTTAAAAAAGAAAGAGAGCCAGGAATTGTTTTGGCAAAGAATAATCTTTGAAACAATATCAGCAAAAGCAAGATTAGCTACATGGTGGAATATCATTTGAGTCTTGGCACCAAAAACAGGTGTCAGGGCTAAGCTAAATTTAATTGATCCAGCACTGTGGGTTAAACCACTGAGCCTAGGGCTTGCCAATCAGAAGGTCGGTGGTTCGAATCCCCACAATGGGGTGAGCTCCCGTTGCTCGGTCCCAGCTCCTGCCAACCTAGCAGTCTGAAAGCATGTCAAAGTGCAAGTAGATAAATAGGTACCACTACAGCGGGAAGGTAAACGGTGTTTCCGTGTGCTGCTCTGGTTCGCCAGAAGCGGCTTTGTCATGCTGGCCACATGACCTGGAAGCTGTACGCCGGCTCCTTCGGCCAATAATGCGAGATGAGCACGCAACCCCAGAGTCGGTCACGACTGGACCTAATGGTCAGGGGTCCCTTTACCTTTACCTTAGCTAGTCTTAGCTGATCCCAACACCATGACATGGTTGGACACTATCCACTGAGGTCTCCTGCAAAGCCCCTTTGAAATGAATGGGAGCTGCACAAAAGAAAATAGCTTGCCCGCCTTCCTAACCTGTACACAGATGGAATCAAACACACCAAAGGATGTATTTGTCATCTGTTTAAACCTAACACCTCAATAATGATTCATGAAACAGTTTTGCAGGGACAGCATTTCAGTACGTTCTGTTTCATATACACAATGTCAACTGGTAACCTCTCATTTGAAAAGGTTTATTTTAACCTCTCTCATAGTTAAGAACTTCCAGTAGCACCTTAGAGACCAACTAAGTTTGTCATTGGTATGAGCTTTCATGTGCATGCAATGACAAACTTAGTTGGTCTCTAAGGTGCTACTGAAAGGATTTTTTTAAATTATTTTTTGACTACATCAGACCAACACGGCTACCTACCTGTAATTAGATAACACCGTAGCTTTCTTTCTTCCGATTGCTTTTTACCCTTTCATGGTGTTGCATATTTTATCTCTTGGAATTTAATAAAGAAGTCTGTAATGGGGAATTTTTTTACTACAAGCAAAATTAATTTCTGAGAGATTATATTTGTGATGTATTTTCTAGTAGAGAAATAATATATAACTGTACTAAATATTGTTTATTTCTGCTCTCTCTCTTTTACATTTCTAAGCAGTATTAATTCTATTTATTAATAGCATTTATACCACAGCCATAAAAGAATTCCAAAAACAAAGATAGTAAAAGGTGCAATCCTAATCCTAGAACTGTTGGAGTAAGCGAATTAGGATGTGGAGGTTCTCCAGCTCAACCAGCAAGTTACCAGCTCAGCGGGGCTACGCCTGTATAAGCCCCCTCCCCCAGCTGAACCAGAGATACAATGACTAAATACCACTATTGCATAACAAATCTACATAAAAACAGAGCTTTTGAGATAAAAAAAAGTGATGGACAACTACAGTGGAAAATGTACGATAACAACATATTGGTGAAATATAACCCCTGCACATATTTTGTGAAAAGAGATCAGGGCAATTGCTCAATATACACTTCATCTGGAAGGATGGCTGGTTTCACCCCAAATACTTTTTTGGCAAGTGCCCGTATAACGGCCTCGGTCCAGTATACCTGAAGGAGCGTCTCCACCCCCATCATTCAGCCCAGACACTGAGATCCAGCACCGAGGGCCTTCTGGCGGTTCCCTCATTGCGAGAAGTGAGGTTACAGGGAACCAGACAGATGACCTTCTCGGTAGTGGCATCCGCCCTGTGGAATGCCCTCCCAGCAGATGTCAAGGCAATAAGCAACTATTCTACTTTCAGAAGACAGCTGAAGGCGGCCCTGTTTAGGGAAGTTTTTAATGTTTGATGCTGTACTGTTTTTAATATTCGGTTGGAAGCCAACCAGAGTGGCTGGGGAAACCCAGTCAGATGGGCGGGGTATAAATAATAAATTATTAATAAAGTATTATTATTATTATTATTAGGTTACTTGCAGGTAGACAAGAAGTTCTTAGTAAATTATTTCAATCCACTACCTAAAATTAAACATCTAGCTAAACAGAAGTAATTCTCTGGACGTTTGGATTACTACAGAATAGCACAAGTCTATCACTAGCAACAACATATACAGTTGTACCTCGGGTTAAGAACTTAATTCATTCCAGAGGTCTGTTCTTAACCTGAAACAGTTCTTAACCAGAGGCATGCTTTCGCTAATGGGGCCTCCTGCTACCGCTACGTCGCTGGCACACAATTTCCATTCTTATGCTGGGGCAAAGTTCTTAACCTGGAGCAACCACTTCCTGCTTAGCGGAGTTCGTAACCCGAAGTGTCTGTAACCCGAAGCATCTGTAACCCGAGGTACCACTGTACATAACAATTATTACCGGTAAAACAATGTTTTAATTAAAACTATCAACAAGAGCAACAATATAAGAATACTCATTTAAATGCCTGGGTTAAGTGTATTTTTACTTGTTGGCCAAATCCCATCAGTCTCCAGAAGGCTTTTCCATGCATCATCATCTAGCAGGCCAAGCCCAATAATGGGATGATGGGAAACATCTCTGCAGGTCCTGAGTGGATGGTACAAATCAATCAGTATAGTACAAATCAGTCAGGGGCAAGCTAAGAACTTGATGCGTGCCAGTAAGCATTTATAACGGGACTGCAGCCAGTTGAAAACATGATGGACTAAATTTGTAAAGGAGGATGCGAGAAGAGAAATAGGATGGCAAACAATCAACATGGGAAAACAGAAGTCTTTTTAGTGTTTAAGCAGTCCAGAACAATATAATGTTTATTATTATTTGTTTGTTTGTTTCATTTATATTCCACCCATTTTCCTAAGGAGCTCAAGGTGGTGTACATGGCTCTCCCCCTCCTCATTTAATCCCCACAACAACCCTGTGAGGTAGGTTAGGCTGAGAAGCAATGACTGGCCCAAGGCTACACAGTGAGTTTCATGGCTGAGATGGGATTTTAACCTGGGTCCGGCACTCTTAAGTGCTGGGTATCATGTGACAGACACTGAATATTTCAGGTGTGATGTAAAATCTAGTGCATCTAATAAAACACTAGACTCTGAATAAATGCTGCTCAGGTGTTACTCGATTCTCCCCTTCATCGCAGTCCCAAGAAAAAGTAAAAATAAAGAAAGCGTCAATGTCTTTTTGAGGTCACTTCGTCTAGCATCAGGACACAATTTGCTGTGCACCTTCTGTTGCCGGTTGTTTTCTTGAGCTCCTGCCCAAAGGATTGTGGAAGGTGAGTAGCGGGCTTAGGGTCTTGTGCTCCCAGTCCTTGCTCTCTCTGCTGCTTGAGGGATGCATTCTGCCCTGGGCTTTCTGATGGCCAGCTGCTCCAGGGCCAGGATCCATCTAAGACATTTTGCTTTCTGAGGTGCTATCCCACATGTCCAAGCACAGAAGCCAATGGGGCATGCAGAGTTCTTGTTTCACCAATGGTAATGGGACATAGCAGACCAGCTTAGGGTGTGAAAACAGGAAACCCATACCATACAAATCTCCTATTTTGAGTGGGACATCCCGGATTGACAGAAACTGCCCTGGCTTCCAATTGCAATCCCAGATGTCCCATTTTCGCTTCTGTCACTGCTGCTGTACTTCCAAAAGGCTGCAGTGGCAGAGAGAGTGAGAGACGGGCCTGCTGTTGGCACTGAGATGCTGCCCCTGTGTGGCTGCCATATAGTGCATGCTCTAAGGGGGGGGGGGGGCTCAGGTTGCCATGGCATGAGCCAGCAAAGATAAGGCAGCAGGTGGGCAGTAGTGGGGCTGTGGTGGTGACATAGTGCAGGAGGGGTGTGTGTGTCCCGATTTGCCCTCTCAAAAAGTTGGAGAGTATGGAAACCCCTCACCAGCATTCCCCAACCACCAGCATATGCCTGGGGTAGCCACCGAACTGCCTAATGGTAGAACTAACTCTGGCCAAGGAAGTAGGAATTTCCCCCAACTCCTGTCAAGAGAGGAAGGCAAGGTTTGTACAGCTAAGGCCAACTGGTCCCCCCCTCTTTCTCCCAACACTGCTGCCTCATTCTGTGCTACCTTTGCCCTTTTTTCGGGGCTGGGGCACAGCCACATGGAAGCAAAGCCAAATGACTTCAACTGGAATGCTTGTGTGATCTATTTAATAACCAAGTCTTTCAGAAAGAACAGACTTTGTTGTTCAGAGTTTCATTGGGGGGGGGAAAGAAGGATAACAAAGCTTTGCTTTAGCTAAGGAAAGTTTGGGCAATGAATTTATTGACACAAGTATCTGAGTTAGAGGTCTTGTGTGAAAACCCGTTCATGGCTATTTTTCATTGGGCTCCAGAGTCCCACAATTTCTTTTCTTTCAGTTTGCTTTTAGTGAAGTTTTTGTAATTCATTATAGGTAAACAAAGCAATAAAGTAATATTTATACTGTTTGCAGTCTCCCAGTTTCAATTATTATTTGAAAAATAGTGAGTCACTTCTGTTGTTTTTATATTTGTTGTTTCAGATAAAAGATCACTCTGTCTGGAAGATATAAAGATCCTTTGCTTCCAGGATAGCCAATTGATTATATCTTTATTAGACTTGTCAGAGTTTTATTTTATAAGTATAACTACTGAAAGGAGTTGATGGTTTGGAAGCTGTTAGTGATGGATGAGGTGTAAAATGGATCCTTTTGCCACTCAAATGACTTGAATCGATACTGAATTTATGACTGGTAGATAGAGCTAGGGTCATGAATGAACACTGGTGCTATTTTATTCTAAGTCTGCAAAGAGTTTAACGTGTCTCAATTAGATTCACATCAAATAAATCATAATTGCTATAAACCATCCATCAGGAATGTACATGCTTAAAAATCAGGCATGCTGATTCGCAGTTCATACATCATTAAGATGGTGCAATAGTCACTGGACAAATTTGTCCATGTAGTTGGCTCTCACATCAACTCAATAACTCATGGACTCATCAGTTACAGGAGGCTGTATGGATCATACTGACAGTACTCTTTCCCCTTGACCATTGCTCCTTGCATGGTAAGCAAGAACAATCAGGACAAGATGTTATTGGTTAGAGGGCTGTAAAAAACACATAGCTTTATCAAAGGGATATGCTCCAAAGGACATTAACTTTTCCGACTTGAACTCAAAACTTTTCTTCTAAGAGCAAAACAGACTTCGCCCTTATGGAAAAGGATTTTCCCATCTCACCACTTCACATCCCAAAAATCTAAGGTTCCATGGAATGGTGTGGGATATGATTCTTAACGGGGAGGAGCTGATGAAGGAGACAGTTGACAGAAATTGCAACCTGTGTGAAAAGAAAAGCAACTCAAAATCCAAGCCACTGTTTTCTTTCTCTGCTATCTGGACATTAGCATAAACACACGCGGTCATGGTTTTTTAACAGCACACATCTGGACAAAATATTGTTAGATTATGGTGTGTGGAATTGGAGAAACAAATTGACCAGTGAACGATGACAGTGCAATCAAAAAGTTATCAAGTCATGCAGGAAAAGAAAATGAATTCCTGAACAATATCGATCTGGCTGTCTATGTTACTGGTATGTAGGGGTCAATTCATGGTTACTGGGGGAATAGGGTTGTGCTTCTGATTCTGCCCCCAGCTATCAGGCACACTGCTTGAGCATTAGTAGGGCTGTCTGCATGAGCAGGTGCTTCTCCTGTTCCTTTGATTAACAAAAGCCACTTACATCCTCATTTACATCTCTTAGGAACACTTTAGTACCGTATCTATCAATGATGCTCAATAGGTCTGTATTGTGCCCCTTAGAGCACAACCTATGCATGTCTATTCAGCAGTAAGTCTGACTGGCTTGGTTTGCATATCACGATAAGATAAGCCAAACCATGGCAGCAGGAATGCAAGAATGTGTGTGGACTCCTGGAAAGAAGATTGTGGTTTTCTTTGCTCCTTTCTGGTTGTCCTGCTGTTGAGCTAAGCAATGATTTGGCTTAGTATTTTGTCCAAACCCAAGCTCATGGCTCTCTCCAGAATAACCATGAGCTGTAACCAAGATTTGTCCAGTGGATTACAGCTCATGGTTTGTCCAGGAGACCTAAACCACAAGTCCAGTTTTGGATGACACACTGAACCAGACCCTGTTTAGCACAGCACAGCACAGTACAACAACACAATGAGAATGCGGAAAGATCTCCTAGCCGTAGACTGGCTTAGCATGATGAGTGAACCAGGCCACTGAGATCAATGGGTCCTGCCCTCAGATGAATGGTTATCGGATTTCAACTATATTCTGAAAAGAACCCCCTCCCCAACACATTTAAGCTTATATCATTTATAGTTGATTGTAGTTTTCTAAATTTGAGTAGTTTCAGAAAGAAAGGGTGAAAACCTCCCTCCCCCTACTTCCTCCTCCAGAGAGAAGGTGGGGGCTGACTCTGCGAACAAATAGACACAATTGTGTTTAACTGCATTAAATGTTATCGCATATGAACAAGTCTCTGAAGATGCACATTTCCCGGGCATCTCTAGGCCTAGGTTTCTAAGCTGCTGTAAATTTTCAGTTAGGTTGGAGACAAAAGCTGTCATGCTAAATTACAGCGGATGAGGAAGCAGCACGGAGTTCGCAAGAGAAATGTCAGCATGGGACAGTGACTTTAAACTGATGGCAGGTCAGCGTACTCCATAGGAGTTGGAATATTGATGGGGCTGTAGCAGAGCTTTGCTGCCTGGCTCACATCCTTGGCCATCTTTACAAGCATTTCATTTGACCTTCTTCCATTTTCAGTAAAAGCAGAAATAGCCCACTGCTCATTTTCATAGGGAGAGGTTTTCTATTTAAAAATCCACTTTCTTTTTGTAACATTTCTCACTGTTCATCTTTTCAGTGATTAGTTAGTCTATCTATTCCTGCCCAGCTCAACACATAAATGTAGACTAAGAAGATGTCCTCTGAATGATAAGCTCTGCTTTGGGGGACAAGACTTTAGGACCATCCCAAGGTGATACACTTTTGCACCTGAAATGAAAAGTCAAAATGACATATCTCCCTGTGTTTTTCCCAATGCATGTGGACTTAAGTGACATGTAGGGATCTTTCTTGTGCTTCTTGTTATGAGGCTACACATACCCACAATTTGCTGCATTTATTGTGGATTTCAACAACAACAAAAGTGCATTTGTGTACTTTTAGTTGCGTTCACTTCCGACTATAATTGGGGGCTCCTACTTTGCTCAGCACCACTTGAAAGGGATGTCTGAGGAATATGTGGAAATCAGACTATCAAGCAGATTTCCTTCCATCTGCCCATTTGACCTCCATCATAGCATGGACTCTTGCTATGAAGGCTTTTTCTGAAGTTGTTTTCAAGGGAAGTTGTTGCAATTACATTATAGAATCATAGACTTGTAGAGTTGGAAAGGACTCTGAGGACCATCTAGCCCAACCTGCTACAACAGGAATATCAACTGAAGGAAATACATTGGTGTATAATTTCTGCTTTCCCCAAAGGTGCCTCATTGTTGTTTTGCTGAAGTCTTGCTTGTTGACTTTGTGCATGCTGTACATTGTTAGAGGCAGCCTGCATGCACCAAGTCTGCAATCCTAACCATGTCTACTCAGAAGTAAGTCCCATTGAATTCAGTGGGGATTGCTCCCAGGCAAATGGGGTTAGAATTGAAGCCTCAATCAGCTTCTTACTGTGAATTTTTTAAAAATCAAGTAGAGTACAATTTTCATTGTTCTTTTCCAAAGGAAAGAAGTTGATAAATTTCGTCACCTGTGGACTTTATCTGTGATCCTTAAAGTTTGAGCTTCTTTGTAAAAGTGGAGACAACAATCTGGATTTGACTGATCTTCTTTTGACCATCCTTTCCCTAAATCAGAGATGGGAAAATGGATCTGGCCAGTGGGTGAGACTATTCTCTTCCCCCATCCTTCACAGGCCATGTTTAACAGGTGGGTAGGGCCAGTTATCTATCAATCATCTGATGCCATGAGGACATCAGGTGTCTCATTTTTGCCTGCATGTCTTAAAATAGGCATAGCCCATGCGAAGCACTGTGCATGGAACTTGTGAAGTTGTTTGCATAGTGCTGTGCGAGCCCATGATCAGCATGGGCCACACACCAGAGAAACAGCTGGTTGTTGGGTCTTCTGAAGCCTAATGTACCTGACTTCACCAGCTTGAATGACCTACGGATTGTTGGAGCTTGGGAAACCAGGTACACAGCACTCTGCAGGTACCATCAATCAGCTGATCAATGGTTCCTACAAGCCCCCTTTCAGCTCAGTCCTTATGTGCCTCAGTCCTCTGGAAATTCATTAACTTTGAAGGGAGCACACAGGGGCGATAATTGGTTCATAAATTTCAATTGATGAGTAAGACATGTGTGCCTATTATACATCATGAGGTACATAAAAATGTATATTTTGTCATCAGTGGACTATGAAAAGGAAGAAAGAACTAGGGAAAATAAACCAATTAAAATGGAAAATACCAGATAAAAGTTTTCATACATACCCACCATTCCCATACACTGCAACACAAATTGCACACTACAGCTTGAGAGAATCAACTTTGGGCTGTACAAGGTGGAGAAACCTGTGGATCATCAGATGTTGCTGCTGGCCTACCATTATTACTGACCATTGGCCATACTGCCTGGGGCTGATGAAATCTGGAGCCCAATTACATTTGGTGATCCGTCATCTTAGTCTATCACCTTAGTTAAATAATGCCTCCCTTGGAGCCGAAGAGAAGTTAAAATTTTCATTTTGGAGTGTGAGAGAAGTAAAATTTGCACTATATGTTTTGGAAGGAGGATCTAATTTTTAGAGTATTTTTTTAAAAAAAGTTACCAGGGAAATTAAAGTATAGACTAATTGATTCTGTAATGTTCTTTTCTTGACAAAATAATTAACATTTTTCAGAGCATGGGATGAACGAATCAGTCCTGTGTTAATGGATTTAAGAGCTGTTAAAGACAAGGAGAACGACAGAATGGATTGCGGTTGACGACATTACTTTTATGTGCATTTTGGGTGGGAGGTGACATTAAGGAATTGACTGATTTATCCTGATATTAATTTATTGTAAAGCAGTGGATTGTGGATACATGGTAATATTTAAGCAAAATGCACTTAAAGGTCATTTTTTAAAATCATTGTCTTAAAAACATTTTTTTAAAAAAAAAAATAGCTGTGCCATTTTTATCTCATAAACTGTCCTTTCTACTTGTGATTTCTAAATGTGAGCCAAATATAAAGTGTTTCTTGTTGACATCCAATATTCTATACTTGGGAACATCAAGATCGTACCCGTGGACACAATCGGTTTTCCCCCGCCTTCAGTTCTTCATCCAAAAATGCAGATAGCAGGGAGGGAAGCATTTTCAATTTTTTTTGCCAGTGACAGGAGGAATGCCCATAGCTTAGGAGCAGAGCATGTGTTTCACCTGCAAAAGGTCCCAGGTTTAATCCTGGTTATCTGCACATATGGCTAGGAGCAGAGGCATAGCAAGATCAGGTGGTACCCAGTGCATTTTTTTTTTTTGGTCAACACCCCCGTCCCCATCGACAGCTCAGGGTAGGCTTGGGAGTCATGGGCGGGCAGTGCGCCACATGCCACCTCCCTCAGCGATTACACCTGGGGTGGCCTGCCACCTCCGCACCCACATTCCTACACCTCTGGCTAGGAGCAGTAGCGGTCTGCCCCATTTCTGTGCCTAAGTTGAAGTGGGTGGGTGCTGCCTTCCCCACTAAAACCTCTTTCTTGGGTCACGTGCTGGCCCCAGACAAGATCTCACTGAAATCTTGCAAGATCTCTTGGAGCACACAAGATCTTGTGATGTTTCATTGAAAGCTGCTGCTGCTGCTTCACCAGTGGAGGCAGGAGGTGGGGCAGGGTACCTGTGAGGAAGCCGCCTCTTGAAGTTCAACTGCCTGAGGTGGCTGCCTCAGCCTGCCATCTCAGGAGGCCGGCCCTGGTTAGATGGGCCCCCCATCTGAAACCCTGGAGAGCTACTGGCCATCAGTGTCTATGTATGAACTATACCTTTGAAGCACATTTCCCCCTTTCAAAGAATCCTGAGCACTTTAGTTTGTTATGGATTTCTGGAAATTGCACTTCCGTGAGGGGTGGACTACAGTGCTCAGAGTTCTTTGAAGGAAAGAATGTGCTTTAAAAGTATAATGTATATGTAGCCAGTGTGGGCATTATTGAGGTGGAACAAATGATCTGGATTGGTGGAAGGCAACTGCCTATGTCAACAATGTACTCCAACAGTGTGTCTGGAGGGCAGGCATAGTCGTCATAGCCCTGTAGCTTTCCTCATCTGGGCTTTATAGAGATCCACCATCATCTTATTTCAGAAAAAAGCTCTTTGCATGCATTACTTTTTTTAAAAAAAATCTATGCATATATATCTTCTACATATATAGATGCCCTAGGTTAATGGAGAAAGCCTATAAACATTCTAAGGGAACCTCTGTGTTGTCCTATGAGTATTCCTGCAGAGCTTTGAAATAGGGTCATTAAGTGCTAAACTTCCCATTATTAAGGCAGTACAGCCTTAATGATTTTGGCCCAGCTGGGCCTGAATAATGAATAAATAAGTGGTATAAAATAATTATGACAGTTTTAAATGGAACATTTGCAAGTCTTAGCACAACGCTGGCTGCAAAGTAAAACCTGTGTATGCAAGTTTAATTGAGTTTATTACATTAAAATATGGTTGCTGCAGAAAGGAATCGTGCAGCAGCATTATAATAAAAATGGTGGACTGGAGAATTGGAACCTGCTTGGAATTTTTAAATGAAATTCAGAAGAGGAGGTGGAAAGCTATTAGAAGAATGTTTGTTAGGATGGCTGGTTGTGAATGCTCACAAGGCATTCGTTTGTAGTTTGAAAGATCCAGTGGTTCAAATAAAAGGAACAGGATACACAAGCATTTCAGGCCCCCTTTGCACATTCTCAAAGTCAGCATGGCATTGGCTCATATAAATGCTCCCATTGCACCTACAACATGCTAGTCCAATGCAGGGGATGTATGTGTATGGGCAGGTGTGTTGAAGGGAGCAGCCTGTCCCTACCACTCCCCCAGAATGCCCATTTTTCTGGGCTTAGGCTAATGTAAATTTCGCCAGTCTGGGCTCAGCTGGCTTAGCCCCAGCTTATCTGGAGTTGGGGATCGATGCTGCTGCAGCTGGGCTGAGCTGGGAACCCACTGGCTGATCTGGAGAACCACCACAGGTTAACTCACTCAACCCATCAGAGCTAGGCCTGCATCACAAACGTTTACCTATCTCTTTTATCTAACCGAGTGAGGATTATAAATGCTAGCATTTCCACCCTTGCTGAGAAGAGTTTGCCGTTTATTGACGTCTTTGTTTGCTTGGCTGACTTCTTCTGTTTTGCTCTGGGATGGACTTGAATTCTAGATGTGAGCTGTTCTTCATTTTTATTTGCCTTCTCCAGCTTAAACATAGAACTTGGATATATTTGCATTGTAAACTTCTCTGGGATAAATGTTTCTGAAGAGCAGTTTATAAATGTCTTAAATATATAACAAATCAGCTAATTTATAGCCAGAGGGAAAGTCTTGACATTCCAGGAAATAAATGCTTACGATGGAGAGTATTGATGGATGTGCTAGTGCAGCGTAATGACAAAGGTCATTATGGGTACTGCCAGAGTGTTATTCTACTGTTATAGGCAGGAGGGTATACTGGCATACATCTTAAAAATTAGAGTGTCTGACCCTGAGAAATCAGTCAGTTATGATTGGTAAATGGATGTTTCTGTAATTTCATGGGAATTTTCCTAAATCTGTTTCCCCAAGCATTACTTAGAAAAGCTTTGGGGCTTGTTCATCTTTGATCATAATCCCCACTCTACTCTCTATTACTCAGTAAATAAAATTATGTGTTTATCTTAGGGGAAATATTCAGCAGTGGTAGTTATTTATCAATCCCTCTTCCCAGGGAACAGTGGGAAATGTAGCTTTGGGAGGGGAATAGGGTTCTCCTCGAAGAATCATAGAGTTGGAAGGGATCCTGAGAATCATCTGGTCCAGTGTTTCCCAAACTTGGGTCTCCAGATGTTTTTGGTCTTGTCAGCCAAGGATGATGGGAGTTGTAGTCCGAAAACACAGCTGGAGAGCCAAGTTTGGGAAACACAGATCTAGTCCAACCCCCTGCAATGCAAGAATATGCAGCTGTCCCTTACAGGGATTGAACCTTGGCGTTGTCAGCACCCTTAAGAAACGACATTTCCGGGGGAGGGCAGCTTCACCCGCAGATCACCCAACACCTGCCCCCAATCTGGAAGGAATGAGGGGGCAGGGGGCGTGGGTGGAAAGCACTGTGCATCTCTTTGGCAACTCTCCAAATCTGCCGCCATGGGCAACAAATACCTGTTTCTTAAGATGAAAATTCGGACTTAATTAACGGGCATGCTCTGAGCGAGGGGCAATAAACTACTCTGCTAACTGATTCAGCCACTGGGGTGCCAAAGGATTCGAGTGGAAGAGAGGATTGCCATCAGTACAGGAGGTATGTCGGAACAGAAGGGGGTGAGCCTCCTTTGTTTGCTTCTGATATACTTTGTATTTGCTATCTTACCTGGCAAAGCTCCCTGGAAGGACTGACTGCCGGATTGTTTATATATGCAAGCAGGACTGTAGAGTATTGATATATTTTTGGTCTAATTATTAACTGTGTGGAAATGATTTATGAATTTGCAGTTACCTTCAATGAATTGTTAAGAACAGAAGACGGAAATTATGGTTTCTAGCCAAAGTACAGGGTTATTTGTTTTGGAATGAGATAAAACAAAGAAGTTTGGACATATGCCTGGTACAATTGGCAAAAAGCCAGATTTCCTCCATTTTGGGACATGTCACAGTGGGTAACCACAGGTGCGAGGAAGTGAAAGTGAAACACCACGGACAGACTCCGAGTACAAATAATATAAAGAAGAAGAAGAAGAAAATAAAATAAACACCCACACAGAAATATACTGTATTGGTTTAACTCGCTTGCCTGACAAACTCAGAGGCTGTTAAATATAAACAAAGGATTAACATTGGATTGATTTATTGGAACTACCTGGATTAATTAAGAGAAGCAGCATAAATGTGAGATGATCATCACTCCCCAACCTCAGAGCATGGGAAGCCAACCAAAGATTTATAATTTGGCATGACATTTGGACTGTTACGTTATTTTATAATTTGGAATGTTTTTAATGTGTTTTTTATTGGATTGTTGAAATGGAAAACTTGATAAATATTATTATTGGGGGGGGGGAGACATCTCCCAAAATTATTTGCGGGAAGCCATGACTGTTTAAAGGAGCATCATAGTGCTTTACATACCTGGTGTGAATGTGGCTCAAACCTGATATTCCTCAGCGTTTCTCGTAAGCGTAGTGCTTGAATTACAGTACAGTGCAAGCCGCACAGTCTTGGCCCTGTTGCTCTCCAACCACCAGCAGCAACTGTTTTAGCAGTGTGTGTGTGTGTGTGTGTGTGTGTGTGTGTGTGTGTAAATGTGAAAGGAGTTAGTGGATAATATTTCTTTCCCATATAGCATGCTGTAAAACAGGGAATCATGCTAAATTAAATAATGGTTTTAAATACACCATGGGAAACCTTTGATGGCTACATCAGACTGACATGGGAATGAACTGACTCCCTACAGCATTATCCTACTCTTCTCCACTGTGAAATTCTATTTCACTGCTCTAAATGCAGAAAGGGTAGACTGTTGAGGAATTGCACCATGTCAATTCACCCAGCATTTGAAAATTAGAAGCTTTCAGAGACTTTGTCAGCCAACTCAAAATACTTCAATATTTTTTTTAGGCTGTTGAGTAAAAGCATCACTTTGTCAGAAAACTGCTTCCTCGGCTATTTTCCCCCTGCAGTGTTTGAACACTGTGCTAGTTGCATGGAACCATTATGATCTAATTGAGGCTTAAGTCCAGTGAATAACATATGGTGAGCATTGATCGTTTCCTTTTGATACATTTTTTTTAATTTGCATTGTCTATCAATGCCTTTCACAGATCATTAACCTTACTCTTGTTTATCTAAATTTCTCCTGAGTTGGCAATCATTTTCAGGCATTGCACCAGTCAATCAAGTTCGCACTAATACCCAGACTATCCATTCTGCAGTTTTATCATTGTCACATCCAGTCAAGTCACTTAATAAAAAAATCTTTATCAGCCATTTGTGTGAAGTTGGAGTATAATTTTTGTGTGCATTTTGGTGCATCTCCCATCTCTTTCTCTTGCCTTCGTTCAAAAGCATGGAATGTGATCGCTGATGTGATGAAACATTCAGAGTGAAACATCTCCTATTAGGTTTGTATCGCTAAGGCCCATGTCAAGGGAAGAGACAGATAATTCGCTTCCAAGGTTATTTTATAGTCTGATAGTTCATGTTTTCCGCAACTGGGACCTGTCACAAAATGTTACAGTGTGGAGAGCTTCTGTTCACAATTCCAGCCAGGCACCCCTGCCCTTTTCCAGAATATTCCATGCTATTCTACTATGCCAGGCATTTATTTATTAAGCATATTTATAATCCACCCTCCATCCCAGCTTCACAGGGTGGCATCGCTGAGAACCAGAATGAAACATTACAATAAAAAAAAAACATAAAACAAAATGCAGACTTAAGTTTCCAATAAAAAACAGTAGCAGTTTCAGACATTAAAATGCTTAGTATCTCTCACCACTCCCCAAAAGCCTTCTCAGAGAGGTTTGCCTTCACCTGTCACCTGCGTGGTGAGCTGCACCTAATGCCAAGGCTTCGGGGAATCCTATCCCTCCCATGGTGGGGGGCCAAGAAGCAAAAAAAACCTCAAGGTAGTTTATTCAATATTCACAGAGAGAGAGAGATGAAGGAATGCAGTCTCTCTTAGATAATGGTGTTGCTCCAAGTAAAGTCCCACCCCCTCAGTCCCTCCTGTTCTACGCCACCCCTGCGCCGGCTGATTTGTGCTTTCTGCCTCTGTGCTTTCTGTTCTACTACCCTTAAGGCACGCCTGGTTCTGGGAGCGGGGGCGGGGGGCGGGGCAGGAATGCTTTCAAGAGACACTGAGTCTGTTAGCTGTCTCTCCCCTGGTGCTTCTTCTTCCTGCTGCTCCCCCAATATTTCCCAACTTCTCCCCTCTGCACCCTCTGAACTACGACCTTCTGAAAACCACTGTTCTAAATCTATACTTTCCTCCTCTTCTCGGGAAGGTGCAGGAAGGGGGGGCAGTTCCCACCATTTCTCTTCTGTCCAGCCCTTGACATCTCACTGGATGACTTGTTCCAAATGAAAGGCACCAGCACAGAAAGAGTTATAACAGTTTCTCCCCTCCAGTATTTATCCAACATCCCACAGTCCACTGGAGCCAATTCCTAGGCGCTGAGGTTCCTTTGCCCTCCCCATAAAATATTTAAGGGGCTGGACCCCCCAGAGTTGATGGGGATTGCCATTCAAATGGTGAGTGTGCATTGCGTCTTGTGATCAATTATGTGTGACGGGGCTTACCTGCCCCCCCCCCAATATTTTGTTTACATTCGCACCCTGGCATAGTCAATTATCATGCTCTGTCCTTATGGAGATGTTTGGGGGTTTTCTCTCTTCCACTTAAGGTTCCATCCCAAAGGCTTTTTTGTTTTTGTTTTTTTTACTATGTAGCCCTGGTGGTTTGTCCAAGCTTCCAAAAGCCTCCTCTTGTAAATGGATAGTGCTGTTTTGGCTACATAACAATTTCCACTTGGGGGATGAGTTTGCTATTCATTGATATGACACTGCATTGGGCCAGTATTTTTCTAAAAGGTACTTGAAGCATCACTCCACTGCAGAATGGGGCTGAAAAATAACAATTTGTGCAAAAAAGAGTCTTCAGAAGTGACAGAAATAACCAGAGACACACAGTGACATTTTTGCTTAGTGACCAGCAGTTAGGGAAGGGTACATCTGTCAATTATGGTTTCTCTTAGCTTCTCATTCTTCCATTCTTAAGTTCTTCACATTTCCACATTGATTTGTTTTAATAATAATATTAAAAGTATTCACAGCATTTTAATGCAATTTTTGCATGCAATTTTGCATGCCTTTTCCTCTAATGCAATGCAAATCTGCATATATCCACTCATATTTGGATTTCTTGTGCACATTATTTGACTGGAGAACTACATTGAAAAATTCATAAAATGTGAATTTCAAAGGATGGCTGTGTTTCAGTTTACATATTGTTTCTGAAAGATCAAATTAGGTAGATTTCCCTTTAACTGAATGAAATTTCTCTCCCATTCCTAAATTCCTCATCCGCTGAGTCAATTTTCTTACAAAGTGCCACATTATGTTTGTTTTGCACTTAGCAAGAAATAGATATTTTAGAAAGGCTGATGTGGAAATGTGGAGAATTGAACTTATGAATGGAAAAAATGAGAAATGGAGAGAACCCAAAAGATTTGCCATTCCTATGTCTATTCCAACTGCCACATCAGAGTTCAAGCACAGTCATCAATCTGTCCCGTGGTGCTCACTTAGGTACGGTACATAGTATCCAACTTGCATGGAAAATAGATAGTCCTAAGAGTCCTTTGATATTCACTTGGTTTCCACTTGGCAAATGGATTTCAGCAATAAATCCTTCTTGCTGCACTTCATAAGAAAGTCTTCTAGGAGCCATCTTCATTATTCATCAACATTACCCAAAGCAGAAGTTTTCTCCAAGCACTGGGATAATGGACAATGAAGGCCAATAAGCTCTGTGGTCAATGCGGTTTGTGGAAATGAATGGACCTTTGGGGAATAGGGGAACTGTGATTTCTGCCATTAACAATTACATTTTTATGGCCCAAGATTGAATTAAGTAGTTGAAATAGGAAATTGATGCAAGAGCTTTGAGGGGATATTATGCAAAATATAGAAAACCAGGCATAGGAAAGTCATCAGACATATAAATGTGGACATGATCAAGTATAGTAAGCACAAATTAAGCCAGATTGCCTTCACCAGACAAAACAGGGAAGACCCATATCATGAACGGATTCTGCTTGGTGAGTTTGTGATACAGGAACTCCTTGTTTAGAGTTACAGATGCCTTTGGGAGCATTTGAATTCTCAGAGATGGCTGTCTCTGTGATGCCACAGTCGCAATGATGTGTATGCAAGGAAATGCTAATTAGACATCTCAGATAGTATAGGCTTCAAAATTAATGATGCAGGAGAGAGGGGAAGCCAAGACAATGTGTCCTTTAGAAATTAATTAAAATGCACCACTCTGCCCTTTC